>NC_141797.1:6732589-7049037 GCF_054643075.1 Acanthaster planci | reverse complement strand
GGTTCCTCCTGGGGCTTCTTGCTGGCAGGTCGGCGGCGAGAGTGAATGCGGTCAGCAATGGAATCAAGGCCCGTGCTTTTGGCTGGACCGGGTGTTCCATCTTGGGGCGGTTGGGGTTGAGCAGTGCTGATCTCCTTCAGGGACTGCTCGATCCTCGAAACAATCACTGTGGCTTCTCTGCTGGCATTCTGATCACTGCGATCGGTCTTTTCTTCTCTCTCCTCCACATTCTTGCTGCTTCCATCCTTCTCTCTAGACACTTGCGAGCTTACATTATCTCTAAGTCCTGGTGAAGGGTGTGTGTCGTCACCTGTGCGGCTCTGTTGGGTAGAATGCAGAGCTGGGGTCACACTGGGTGTGTCTGATACAAAGGGTGTGGCATTAGGCGTGTCCTTGTTTGACAGAGTTGAAGCATCTTCTGAATGATTCTTGGCTCCAGCATCTTGGGATAAACTTTGATTGGCTTGATCTGTGCAGTGAGGAGAGAATGATTTTTAGGCACCAAAAGCAAATTAAAATTTGTTGCTGTGCAAATTCGTATGAGAAAAATTGCACTCAAACACAACTCTCTAGTGGGCTATTAATACCTATTTTGTTGGCTATTTTTATTAATGCATTAACAACCTCAAGCCTGTGCACCCATCTGTGGGCATCTCATTTGAAATGGGTTCAACGCCTTTGAAGCCTCAGTGGCAGACAGCTATGGTCTGGATGTACATGTAGGTGCAGCACTATAAAATATATCTCCTCGGACTTTAACCCTAGTTTACACAGAAACGTACCACTAGGTGTATCCGATCCCGCTGCTGCCACCGTTTTACCGGGTTCTTTCCCCTGGTACCTGTGTTCAACCATGTGCAGCTTGATCTGCAGCATGTCCTTGGTGCTGAAGCTGCACCTGTCACAGGAGAAGCTGAAATCCATCTCATCCAGCAGAGTGGGATCCATGTTGGCTGACTGAGTGCAGTGGATCAGCTAGTGAGAGCTGTGTTGATTGATCTCCGATGTCCACTGTCAAAAAGACAATTTCAATTCTGGTCTCTGATCTTTTTATCTTCTTCCTTTTCACCACTTTCACAGGTCTCTGCAATGTCTAATGTATTGTATCTACAGGTAAAGCCTGTATCTTACAATAAAAGTGTCCAAATGCACCTTTGGAAAGAAGTAAGTACATGTATATACATGTACATGCATTTCTATAGGAATCTGCAGGCAACCCTGGAAAATACTCGTCGAAACCCATCCACACAGGTAAGGACTGCAATTCCAAATGGAGAACTGGACCTGATCGATAAAAATCTAGGCCACAGAGGTAGGACAGAGTGGGTAGAGTGCACCGTACCAAGGCACTTGACTTTTGAGTCACTTCAGAATTTGACTGGAAAAGACTTTGTTAATTGACAATCAGTGGTTCACAAACACCATGTGCACACAAACGACTTGGGCACTATTGTCTGTGAGCATCATGTCTTAATAAGATTTGGTAACAGCTCAGGCAGATTGACAGATCAAATCTGGAAAACACATTTCCCACCCAAAAAAGTTTACAACTGGATTTTGGGAGGACCCATAATTATTTGTGTAAAATTAATCCTGTGTATACAAAATAATTAAAGACTGTCTGTACAGTGGAACAATTAGTTAAAGTGTGCAGCTGTGATTTTTTTTTGCAAACATGTATGCAAGTGTGAATATCAATTTCGTTGGCATCCACCATTCTTACTGTGCTTCATCATGTTCTATATTTTAATATATTGTTGCCGTTTTGGCAGTGGGCATACCTGTATCTCTGTATTTTTAAAATTTGTTTCCTATGCTTTTCCCTATACCTTAGAACAGATGTAAAGTTTTATGTTCCATTCCGCCCTTTACTTAGAATCTAACTTTTAACACTCAAGTTTCATTTCATTTTTTAAAACTATTTGTCTGATTTATTAGGCCATGGCCTACATGAAGGCCTATGTTTCAGTTAAAATTTTACTTTCAATTTTGAGAATTCCCTCCGAGACCTTTTAATGTGACAAATAATTTTGACAATTTGTGATGAATATAGGGCCGTACGAATGGTGCTGGAACGTCCTTTGGGGAAAAGTTCCATTAATATGCCCTGCAGTTAGAAAAAAGCAAAAACATGTCCAGAAAAGTTCAATTTAGGAGGGAAATTACCAAGTTGTTTACTAAGAAAAACACTTAAAATTTTTCAGACCAGTCTCATAGGTTTGTGCACAGGGTGTCAAGTGGCGTCCGTATATGGACACTGACAGAAACCGGAACTCTTCCCCATCCTTTTTCATCACCGGGCCAACGCAGGCCTCGGCAGCGGGCCGGGCACAGTGCAACAACTTGAACAAGCACGGCACTCAAACGACCGTCATGACCGTGGCACGACCGCGACTGTTTTGCAGTCGTAAACGTGTGCGATATGCCTACCACCAGTACCACGAACAGTGCCACATCCAATTCCCCCCTAAAAACACCCCAGATTTTCATCATTACGACGCAGATAAGTCAGTGTGACTGTCAAAGCAACTACACTGACAAACGATTAAAACTGTAAACAATATCTCTTTGTTTCCCATCAAAAATTCAGAACTAGAAACATCGGTTTTTCTGACATGGCCTTTATTTGCATGTCCACGGAAAAAAGATCAACGGAGAACAGCGAAGAGAAAAATACGGGTCTACTTCGAATTAAATAGTCAAATTTACAACCCTATTTCTGCAGTTTTTCTCGATTTATTTAACTTTGAATGAATAAACGATTATTGAGTGTCACAAATACATGAAATATGTGATGAGAGAGACGTGAGATATGGCAAATAATGGCCGGAATACCTACCACTCTTTTCAGCCAGGGAAACAAAATTTCATTCTTCGGAGTCCGCCATGACAGTGGCCCATTTTCCCTGCATGGACACTGAGGGCGCTTGAGACATTTTGCAAACAACACTTAACTTTATAAATGTTATGTTGGCGTTTATAACAATGACCAAAAGTTTAGAAGTCTTTGCGTGGATTTTTTTTCGGGAATTGAGCTTAGGGTTCCAAGAAATTCTCGGCAACGGCTGATCAAGCGATCAGCAGAAATGTTCTGCGATAACTGAAGAAGTTATTTTGAGTATAACTTTTGTGGCTTTTGCTGCGT
Source organism: Acanthaster planci (assembly GCF_054643075.1). Taxonomy (NCBI): domain Eukaryota; kingdom Metazoa; phylum Echinodermata; class Asteroidea; order Valvatida; family Acanthasteridae; genus Acanthaster; species Acanthaster planci. The sequence goes on along the minus strand of NC_141797.1, from coordinate 7,045,892 downwards.
TTAGGGGTGGGTTTGAACATGGAGCTATAAAAAAAGGATTTTTGAAGAGCAAAGAATTCCGAGATCGAGAGTTTGGCTGAAAATTGTCAAATTTAATTAATTCCTCTGTTTCCCAGCCAACAACTTTGTAATCACTTGTTTTGTCTGTCTTTGTGTGTTTTGTGCGAGTGTTTGTAATTTAATAAGTAATGCTTATGCTACAAACGGGGCCCAAATACAAGCATTGTTTTCATTGGGTACCCCTCTAAAGCATCCTTTCTAAAGTGTGTGGTCGTATCATTCAATCATATTTATGTATTTATTAAAAGTTTTATTATCGTGTGTGATTATTATGCCGTAGAAAATGAAATAAATCTTGAATTTTGAATTAGTCAGATCGTGCCCGAAGCTGGAATACAGTTGAAGATTAACAGCCACCGATTAAAAAAAAAAGACCAGTGCGGAGCGCCGTACTAAAACTTCAGGTGTTTTTCAAAACGCTACTTCCACCTTGATAAAAATTATCATCGAGCAACAATAGTAATAAATTTTTACATGGAAAGGTCGTTGGATTGGATTTGAAGTAGGTAATCGTCCTGGTTATGTCCGACCACCAAAAATGAATCTGTACCCCCGTATGACCCATTCTATTTACTCGAACATGAAAAAACCATGTACCAAAGACGGACTGCAGAAAACACATAGGGCTTGTCACTGAGCCATTTATTTGATAAAGATGAAATCCAGTAAAATTGGTGATTTGAAAAATTAGTTTATTTTTGCATGATTATGAAAGCCTCATTACAAATTGACAACCAGGGTAGAAGTTTATACATACTGGGACCAACTTTAAAAAAAAAAGTTGAAGAGTTAATGACGACTTCTGGTAAAAAATACTTTAGTCTTATTTTGAAGGTTTGCATGGTGGACGTAGAAACGTGATTAAAAAAGTTCGCAGTGGCGCTGTGTCAGCGTTCTCAACATTGTGGGTAGTATTCTCTATCCATCTTCAGGAGATACAGCAAACTTGAACTGACCGAAATTTTGAGCACTCTGGCTGTTTGATAAAAACAAAGATTTTATGACAAAAGTACATGAAAAGTACTTGGCTGATACTTTTCAAATACCTTTCTCCTTGAAACAGAAATTTCTACCAAACTGGGAGTGTCCGAGGTCTTCAATTTATTTTTATTGGTGTTGATTATTAATCTTTATTTGTTTGTGCATTTACTACGAAATGTCCATTATTCTCTAGAACACCTGCCCAATTCAATATTTGACAGGACAACTTAATTGCTCAAACAATACTCGATTACCAAACTGGGCTAGACACATCTTGCCTTGCCATGCTTTGTTCTAGAATAGTTCTTTGTTCAGCCCAGGGTTAGATTTATGTACACAACTGACGCTGAGCAATTTTCCAGGAGGGGGGGCGTTTTGTGTGAGACCATCAGGTATCAGCCATCAATAGGCCAAGCCCCTCCCTGTTATAGGACCTGCAAAAGAGTGGGGGCCCGCCCGCCCCCATCTAAGAAGTTGGAGGGGCCAGTGGCCCCTAGTCTACCCTCCTTGTGCTGGCAGTGCATGTGCATCTCTCCAGCCAAACCAATAAATAATTCCTCATCACCATGCACTTTCCACACAATGACTACTGCTTAACAAATTGATGCCCTCAGCCAAAGTCCACGAATTAGCAGTCACAGGTGGTATACAACACATATCATTTCAGTTGGTAACCGGTCTCTGCTAAGCCATTATTTATTGTGCTTAGCAGCAAATGACGCAACATAAGACCACACAAGCTAATTTCAGTTCTGGTTTGGGCCCACCCTGAAATATAATGCAAACTCCAGGGGATGCATTTTCTCCTTTGAAATAAGTGCCCTGACGTAGGGAACAATTTGATGGCTCAACGGTCCTCCTGAGAGTCTTATAAAGTCTCTCTGGCCTCATTCCGAGCACGGCAGATGTCTTAATGAAACAAGCTATGTTCCAGGCTATTTTATTCATGAAACTTTTTTTGGGGGGGCCCAAACTACTTAAATTTCCCCCAATCTTTTTGCCAGATTTCATTTTTCAAGCAGTATTTTTTGGTACGCACCTGTAATAAGGCCATTTTTTCAGGACGGACCTTTTAGCGCTGACACAATGAGTTGCATATTCCCAAAATAGCTTCTGGTATCTGGAATTAACGCCCCCCCACACCATGGGTGTCACCAGGAAGTTTTGGAGGGGGATTGGGAAAGCACTCATCATTAGCAAACTGGCAAACCATTACCAGTGGTAGAAGGGATCAGTTCCAAGGATTTTCAAATAAACTGGTAATTTTCACGGCCTTTCTTCTTTCTCCTGTCTCCTTTAACCCCCCCGCAAGCACCCTCATGCCCCCCCCAGCGACACCCATTCCCCCCATATTGCTGGTGGCTCCACCCCTCTCGACGTCCAGTGTGATGAGTTATTTCTCCCGCTTGAATATCTTGCGAGCGTAGGCCACGAACATCTCCTTGGGCAGGCTGCCGCTGTGCTTGTCGATCAGCGCCATCAGCTCCTCGAAGCTGCTTTCCTCGTAATTGCGGTAGAGCGTCTCCAAGTCCAGGTCCTTGTACAGCTTCTTCACCATGGCAACCTTGGCCGTGTTGTCGATTCCGTAATTTTCCTGAAAGGAAAAAAAGGAAATTGGCCATCACTGAGATTCAATCCTTCAATTCAACCTGGAAACGGGAAATTCCTGTCACACTTTTCCCTTCCCAGAGAATTCATTTTCATTTCGCCATAATGTGAAAACCATTTTGTTCAGTGGGAAAACATGTTCAGACCTTTTTAGCAGAAGTGGAAAAGCGTTTTCACACCATGTAAAATGCAAACGTGACTGTGGATACAAATTCCTTCCACAAACTTTCCCGTTGCCATTCACAGTATTAAATTTCAATTAAATTTCTATTAAAGAATTCTATCTATTGAGATTAGAAGCTTTGATTATCCAATTGGAGTGCCCTTAGTGTGTAGTGAATTTTCTTATTGGCTGAATAGCCAAATGTAGCACATTTGGCTATTGGCTCATGAACATCAACCACTTATAGCATAATGAATGGTTGTGTCTCCATGCAAGGGTTTCACGCCGTGTTCACAAAAATTTTGCACAGTTTTCCGATTCTTTGCCCTTTTCACATTCGATTTGCAATGAATAGCAAGGGGGAAAAGGAGTCCGCAAAATGCAAAATGTGTCATGTGAACGCAGATTCCTTTCACAGTGTATCTCATTCCCATTCACAGCATGAACTTTCAATCACGCTGTTCTGCATGACGTTACATACGCTTTGTTCAGGGGTGCAGTTTCCTATGGTGCCAGGCCCGGGCGTCCACTGAGCATCACAGCAAAATGAACACGTCAACAAACTGTGGTGTTATCGGTACAGATGTCTATTTGGGGGTGGGGGGTGGAGGGCTGAGATCAGATTGGGGGATGAAGAGAATTCTACCAAGCATCCAGGAGTAAGGTTGTCAACGACGACAATGAATTACTAACGTCTCAGGTTTTTCAACAGCTGACAAGCCATGAGTCACTAAAATGGCTACCATCATTTGAACCCTTCCCTTTTTTTTATTTACCTATGCCAAAAGCAAAGAAGTTCACCCTAACTAATTAAACCTCCAATTGTCCCTGTATTTTTGGGCAAAAAAATCCTGATCACATGAACAAATTCTACAAGCTCACAAATGCCTTAATACTGGGCAAATCAGGATAAAAGATGGCCTTTTCTTTGGCGGAATGAAAAAAAAAAGAAAAGAAATTCTTCTTTGTGGTTTTGCCAAGGGGGATTGGGGAAAACCTCTCACCTCCAGGAGCTCTCGCTGCTCAGCAGTGGCCACCTTGAGAGCCTGGACCACCAACCAGCTGCATTTGTTCTCTTCGATATCCGTTCCTATCTTCCCTATAACCTCTGGGTTGCCATAGCAATCAAGGAAGTCGTCCTGGCATGGACAAAAAATATGACAAATTTCCATCATTCCATTTTTGTTGAAATTGTTGGTAGGTACACGTATGTTAAAAAGACTGTCTTTATTTCTATGCTCAAAACACAACCATGGGCAAGCCATCCAGCCAACCTGCAAAACAACGATTTCAACTTATGCAGAAATCAGTTGTTCAGCTAACTGAGAACTAAAAATGAAAGTGGCCACAATTGTTTCATTCGGATGTCGATCTGGATCAGTGACCCCAACCCTGGTTTGCTCCGTCCATTACGTGGGTTCTGGTGTCAGTGAATCATCGTTGGATCACTGATCGCGATCCACATCTGCGGGAATCACAAAGGCCTATTGGTTGACAGAAAGAAATTTTATCCATTGCTGTTTTTTACAAGTGGCATCTTTGAGACAAAAAAGTTATACACATATGATCACGCTTGTGGAACTGTGTAACGACACGTACTGGCCACTGAGTGGCAGTGGTGCAGGAAAACCAAGCTGGACGCAAGATTACCTGGATTTGGAAGAAGTGGCCCATCTGTAGCAGGATAGTCTTGGCGTTCTTGTGAGACTGTGCATCCGTTATGCCCACCTGTACCGAGCAGACGGGGAACACAAGACAAAGAAAGATGTCTCTATACTTTCCTAGACATTTTTAACGCAAGTCCACTTGCTAGTGGTAGGGTGGTGTCTCACGATCAGAGGGTGGAGGAGGCTAATCCACCTGCTGCCCATATTCGGTGTCCTTGGGCAAGCCACTTTATCCCAACTCGCCTCTTTCTACCCAGGGGGTGCAGATAGGTACCGGCATTAGCTTGGGAGTAACATGTGACAGACTAGAATCCCATCCAGGACAAATAGAGATATAAAGTGGCCTGATGACCGAGCCACATTGACTCTTGATGGACCTTGCTTTAATTTGAACAAGTCATAATTATGCACTACCACTTGTACTCAAGGTTGTTTTGGTACTCATATTTATACTCAGCTACAACTTTAGTGCTGCAGTACTACCACTTGTACTCAAGGTTGTTTTGGTACTCATATTTATACTCAGCTACAACTTTAGTGCTGCAGTACTACCACTTGTACTCAAGGTTGTTTTGGTACTCATATTTATACTCAGCTACAACTTTAGTGCTGCAGTACTACCACTTGTACTCAAGGTTGTTTTGGTACTCATATTTATACTCAGCTACAACTTTAGTGCTGCAGTACTACCACTTGTACTCAAGGTTGTTTTGGTACTCATATTTATACTCAGCTACAACTTTAGTGCTGCAGTACTACCACTTGTACTCAAGGTTGTTTTGGTACTCATATTTATACTCAGCTACAACTTTAGTGCTGCAGTACTACCACTTGTACTCAAGGTTGTTTTGGTACTCATATTTATACTCAGCTACAACTTTAGTGCTGCAGTACTACCACTTGTACTCAAGGTTGTTTTGGTACTCATATTAATACTCAGCTACAACTTTAGTGCTGCAGTACTACCACTTGTACTCAAGGACTTTTTTCCATACTTGTACTTGAGGCAAAACGCTTCAATTGACTGATGCAAGAAACTCCCAAACCGTGCCTACAAATTTTTTCCAAGTAATCGCTTAATTTCACCCCACTACAAACTTACCATGTACATAGCCAAGGCTACAGGCAAGTAGAACGAGTAGAAAGCTGTCTTCCATTTAACAATTGCATCATACCTATAAATAGAAACAACAGATTTATCACTCGACACTTTAGCATAATGGCTGTATGTGCCACTTGCCTAAGATGAGGGAGAGGACCGACTTCTGAGAGAAAGGCACTTTGTCTTTTCCCAACTCCAGCTGTTGGAGTCCAAAACGTGGCGATCGAGCCTATATTCATTCAAACCTTCAAATCATATCTTAAACCCTGACCAACATAAGATCTTCCAAAATGCTTTCCAACTTAAAGGACACGCACAAGAACTTAAAAATCAGGAGGAAATCAGCTGATCTCAGGAAAAGCAAGCCACATGCTAATCTCACTGTACACAAATCTCTCGTCCCATCTTCCTCGGTTGGCAGCCCCTCCCCCTTCTTACTCACTCCACCCCTGCCCCAAATGTATCCCATCGTGTGGGAAAAACCGTCTGGCTGTCCCGTGTATGATGATATCCCCTGATGGCCCCTTTATCTCTCCCACCCTGAGAACAATGTCAGGATTGTTCGTATCGCCTACCTTTGCTGGGTGAACCTGTTCAGGTCTTTGTTTCCCTCCGGGGATGTGATGAGATCCAGGGACTGCCCGACCACGGTCTGGTAGGTTGTCTGGAAGACGGAAACAAAATAAATAACACAGAAAATAACTTGTGCAGTTCCCACATTACCAACTACAATGCATGCAAGGTACTATGGTGGGTGTGAACCTGGAACCTCTGGTTTGCTGGAATTTGAGAATCAGTGACTACTGCACACATGAAAACCTGACCAGAATGGGAGGTGAACCTGTAACCTCTGAATTGTTGGAATTTGAGAATCAATGACTACTGCTCACATAAAAACTCTGACCAGAATGGGATGTGAACCTATAACCTCTGGATTGCTGGAACTTAAGAATCAAAACAACTACACTCAGAAAGTGACTAGAATTGGTCGAGAACTGAACCTGCACATTGCAAGAATTCATATAAATCAACAACAATCACGCATGGAAAAGTGGATAGAATGGTACGTGAACCTGTAACCTCTGAAATGCTGGAAAGTGTGGCCAACACCATCCAGGGGACAAAACACAAGCAAAATTGACAGTGAAAGCACTTGAGCCTGTTTGCATTGTTTCTCTCGCTACATGTATATATGTTGACAGCTACTGCGCAGATCGAAGGAACAGCTTAGGACAGAATTCTGCATAGTGGAGGAAATATTTGCTGAATACTAAACCCAGGTCGCCAACCAAACTGACAAGCAACGCATAGCGCCTGCAGTCAGTTCTCATTAGATTTTTTACTTATTAACACAGGAATATACTAAGCTATTTTTTGGGACTTAGGAAGTGTCCACAGAACTGAGTCCTGGGGATCAAATTCAAATTATAATGCGATCTGTGAAGTGAGGGGATGATCTAGTACAAATCAGGGGAGTCAGGTTGGTGTAGTGGCTCTTTCCTCGCCTTCCACCTCTGCGTTCCAGGTTCAAATCCCGCCTAGGTTAGCATGTGGCTGGGGTTTTCAGTCCGTGACTGATGCCGTGGGTTTTCCCTGGAATAGGTATCCAGGGTTTTCCTCCAACCTCTAAAACTAAACATTTCTTCATTGTCTTCTTAATTGTCACTTCATCCTGTAATCTGCATTAAATTCACCGTTGGACGAGCAGATAGAAATACATTGTAAATAAAACTTTTACATTAACTACTCATCACCTCGTGGAAAAGTTCCAACACGCTAACGTAGTATGGTTCATTTCCTATATGCTTCTTCAGCAGCTTGTAGATACCGGCTTCAACGAAGAAGGAATCGTTGATTGCATCCAATCCCACATCAGCCTACAAAAAATATTTAACACAAAAAAGGGGAAAGTGGAGTTTTTCTAACACCGGAGCTGCAAAATGTGAGTGATCACATAAAGCAAAGAAAATGTAACGCTTCCGTAGTTGCATATCTTACTGTACTGGTCAAAGATAAATAGGTTGGATTGCGACCTTACTTTGCGGAACCAGCAGGGCCGACCTCTTCTTGTTTTGGATTGGTCCATGATGTCATCAGCGATGAGGAAGTAAGCTTGGAGCTGGTAAAGCAGAGAGTGAGAAATGAAAGGAAACAAGGACATTATTGCAATAAATCTGTGAAAAACATTGCGACAGCAGTCACCCATTGAGTTTTGGATGTTCAGTTTTTCGGGGCTCAAAGTGTATTTAAATCACATGCTCTTTGTAAACTAATGGCGGCTTGGGAGTACAGCAGAACTATATGGCAGATTGTGGCTGACTAGGCAGTGCCCATTTCTCAAAGTAACTCGTAGTGCCTCCAGTTAATATTTTCCTAATCAGTGCTGTGGACAAGACCATTAATCACAAGATCAGACACAAGACCAGACACAAGATCAGATACAAGACCATCACAAGACTAGTCACAAGGCCATCGCAAGATCAGACACAAGACCATCACAAGATCAGACGCAAGACCAGTCACAAGATCAGACACAAGACCATCACAAAATCAGATGCAAGACCAGTCACATGATCAGACACAAGTCCATCGTAAGATCAGACACGAGACCATCACAAGATCCGACGCAGGACCAGTCACAAGACCAGACACAAGATCACAAACAAGACCAGTCACAGATGACAGGGTGGAAATTGATAAAGGAATGCTTTGTTGTAGTTCATTAAATAAACTTGAGACTTGAATTAAGACGTACCCACTCCACGCACCATCCCAACACCATAGCCTTGTGTAGATTGGCATCAGTGGCCTGCGATGCACTGGCGAGGTATCTGAAGGATGCCACAGTCGTCAACCCACGGTTGCGCTTGCCATGGGGGATGTTATAATCCATCATCTGTGGGAAAGATATCAATAACTTGATCAGGGAGCTTCTTCATTTGAACCCACACAAAATTATTCTCTGACCAGTATTTCTCAATAGGCAAGTTCAAGCGATGACGACAGTTAACTGGAGTTTGACCAAAGTCACCTGAATGAAGGATGGTGGGATTACATGCATCTGATCAAAAACTTGGAAGCAAGGCCTGCCTTGGGGGCACAGTCCCATTGCTGAAACGAAGCCAGTGCCATAAAAGTGACTGTATGACATGATAGACACCATAAACACAATGACAATATGTGACAACAGGTATGGTAAAATACTTTGACAAGTGTCATCTAAGTGGTGCTGTAGAGTGTGTATGTGAGTTTGTTTCTGCATTCAATTGGGGACCCTGAACAATAGAGGACAATAAGGTCCCCGATTGGCAGAGGGTCCCGGATTGACAACTGTGTACAAAACATACAAACAAAAGAGGAACAATAGGGGTTCCCCAGTTGCAGGCAAATACACACTTGAGTGCACTGGTGAGAAGCCATTAACCAGAGGTTGAGCTTTTGAGTAATTTGCATTCGATCTTGGCTAATGGTGTCTGCATGTTGCAGAGCCTTAACTACAGCTGCGTCAGACAGCTATGGCTGTGGCTATGACTTGTCCACAAGCAACATGCAGGCCAATGGATGGCGGCTGCAGCCGGGTGCAATAAACCTGTGCATCTATCCTAGCCAGAGTCGGGCGAAGTGTTGGACATAGGCTGTCGCTGCATATGCCTTTTTTTTCTCGGAAACTCCCCACATTCCTCTGCGAGGTGACTACTGATGTTACAACAAAGGTCTGATCAGAGCCCGTGGCATAACTGGGGTGCAATTTCTAGGAGACAGGGAGCAAATTATGGGTGTGCACACATATCTTTTTCTTACAGAGGGGACACTGAAAACCAACTGACAGATACTTACAGCACCGTGCGCTGTTACCTTTTGGAATACAGAGAACCCTCGTTTTCTAAAAAGTACATGCATTACAAAGTCAATTTGGATTGCTTGTGTTTACAGTGCCATATCTCTGGATTGCCAAAAGCAAATTTACGATCAGATAGAAACTGCCGTCAAGCCAGAAAAGTCCTCAGTATTCGCTTGCATCACTTAGCTGGGACACGCTGTGCCACCGAGTTTCCAACTTGCCTTCTCAAATCGGAGTGCTGCATCTTGGATTTCGGGATTGGCGGCGTCGTCTTCGGTGATGTCTCGGAGGAGCCCCTTGAAGACGTCGTGAAACCTGTTGGCATCGTCTTTGCTGTAATCTGCCATGGTGAAGCTACACGGAATGCCAGCAAGGGGAAAAATATAGTCAATTAGACAAAAAATGTCACACGAATTCACAACTCTTTCCAAAATTTCTTCAGTTCGTCAACTTGCATCAATCTCGCTCATTGGGTATCTATCTGCCAACTTGTGCAGTAGTTGCTAATAACAAGCACAGTCACTAAGGTTGATCCACAAGCTCGAAAAAAAATCTCTGGGGATTTAAACATAGAGAGGTTGTGCACAGCAGCTATCTTTCCAGTAATTACTTTTGTTATGGAAGAGTGGCAAAAAAGATCTACATGTAAATGTACTCAAGTGTATCCCAGTGGAACAAAAGGCGGCCAGTTAAAGATCTCCAACTGGCCGCCATCCACAACCTCTGTTGTAAGTCGCTGATACATGTACTTTCCAGCTCTATGCGCTTGTAATTTCAAGAATTTGGAAGCGAGCTACCAGTCTGCAAACCGGTTTAATTCGTATCTTTGGTACCAGCACCACATGCAGTCTTTCATAGTTAAATATAGACAAAATTTTGTTACCCGGCAAAGGAAATGAGAACTTATACTGGTATGCCAGCGGAAAGGTGTTTAACATCTCTGTAGACTAATGCCGTGCTGTTGCCCAGATATGACTGTCGTTGTCTTCTACGTGTACCTTTATTTTCTGTGCTCTAACCCACTGAACTACAAAGAAACACATGGGCTTTGTATGGTGCACATGCCAGAACGGTACAGATTAAAATAGCCTAGCCACCCAAATTTTGCAAGGAATTTTACAACCACACACGTACATTAATTTTGGATTTTTGCCCTGCCCGACGTGTATTATAACACTGTATACTCAGTGTTTGCCCCCGAAGGCTTGTCTACAAGTGCCGGTATATAGTGCCGGTAAGGGCCCTGAGCCGGACCAGGAGAGAGCCTGATTTTCCTCGAAATGGAGGCTCCTTTGGTAGGACCTCCACTAAGCTGGTTCATGAGTGACTATGAGATATATGCGTTGCATGCGGGTCCCTACCAACAAAATGAACACTCCCGACCAGCACGGTTGTTTTCAACCAATGACCAGCCCGGCTTCCTAATTCTATAGTTATGGCATTGTGCCATAATCCCCATGACCATTGGCAATCTACATGTATAGAGTTTCATATTTCATTTTGTCACGGAAATGTTGCTTTACACGTAGCTCTTTGATTCAAAGTTGTTTTTTTTCTTGATTTTTCAACCTACTGTGTATTCCTATTTTTTAAAACTTTCTATAAATTCTTTTCTTTTCTTTTTGGTAGATTCATACCCCTGGAGGATTGTTTTATTCAAAGATAAAGAGAAATGACATCTGAACGTTTCGTTAACCCTAACAGCCCTGAATACTACAAAGTACTTCTTAGCAGTAAAATGTAGTATTCAGCGCTGTCGCTTGTAAGAGGACATTACCTTATTGTTCTCTGTAGCCATAAAATACAATAGATAAGACAATGTACCCTACAGTGCTGTGGCACTATGAATGCATGGCTTTCTCTGTACGAGCAACAATGGAAGTAACCTAGCTAGAAGTAGTAATTTGTAGGGCTAGGTCCTTCAGGCTCAGACTACTGCTTAGTATTTTGTAGTACTGAGTATTGCAAGCCAAATTTTATGCAGAACTGTTAGGGTTTTGTCCTAATCCCGTTCCCCACACTGCTGACCTTTAATACAATTCAGCAGCAGTCAGTGATCAGTAAGATACGGTAATGACAACCTATGTGAATAGAGGTTTCATGCAGATCTGGAGGGTAACAGCTTTGTTTAACTAGGACAGGATCAATAGCCTCCAAGGCACCAGCAATTCAGGACCAAGTCAAATATCATCAAAGTTGAACAAGTAAAATCACAATACAAATGCTGTACCTGAGGGCAAAATGGTACCGGCATACAAATAAATGAAGGCATAGTAAGAAATATTTGGAAATGGAAAATTCGAAAAGAAAGCAATATTAATTTTTTCACAACCAATCACATTCGTACTTTAAAAAATAAAATTAGGCTACATGTTAATACAACTTGCTAAATGCATATACCATTACCGGTACCAAGGAGGAAGGATATTTCTTTTGCCATGATTTTACCGTCCCACACTCTCATTACCACTAATTAAGTTTCATTACGTCAGCATAAAAACATAAATGACAAGGAATTCAACAGTTTTCTATATTGTGGAAGAACACATAAAATACTTCCTCCATGGTAAAAATCGCGGACTTCTGGAGCTAGCTGCGGCTCGTCCTCCTAGCTCCTAATCCGTAGGCCTAACTGCATTGTACATACATGTACACATGTATACACATGTACATGTAGGTCCCTACATGTACATGTAAATGCATATCTTAGCCTACCTGTCTACAATGAATTGAATGAACACGAATATGACAAAGATGTAGAGCACACTTACAATTACAGGTTACAGATCTTCCAGGTAGACCCCTAAATGCAATTTGATTTGTTTAAAAAAAATAAGATATAGTCTTGATGCCGATGATAAAAAGCAGTAACGATCGATCGTCCTCCCGCTAGCAACTCGATCTTCTTGACCGAAGGTTCTGCCCGGAATAACTAAACCAGCTTGATGCTTTATCTACACTTACCAAGGCCCTTGAACTAGGCCTAGGCCCCTACATGTAGCGGACCGATGAAGTGAGTCAAGTGAATGCAGTAAGCAAAAAAAAAAAGGAATTTATTCAAGTAGGTCTATTTACCAGCACCTTGTATGAACCACCCCCGTGCTATTCATATTAATTCCATGCCGGTGGAGTAGGGCCAGGGGAAGGTGATTGACAGTCGACACGACTCTTGAAGCGGTCCTGATTGGACACCGTTGATCAAACCATCGGATGATCTTCGACGATCCACGCACGCCTACATGTACGAAACCTTCCTTCCTTGTCAACAAACCCAAGCCTAACTCCAAAATTAGTTGAAGTTTTCGACCCAGCATCAAAATAGCTCGGAGTGTTGGCCCACAAGATCCAGATTGTATTGTTCTTTCATCTGTGCTCGACGACTGTATCAGATTGGGAGCTATTTTGAGACATTCCAAAGAGTAGGGCAGGTATTTTTAGATCAACATGATCAAGAGGCAGCAGGGTCAACCGGCGCCATCTTTTATGTGTAAAATAATGAATATTCAGTAAAAGGGTGGGCGTGCCCAAAAGGGGCAGTAACACCTTAAAAGTTCGACACGTTACTTTTCTTGAAGATCGTAACCAGCACATTCGTACAATCTGTATTTCAAATTTGACCCAGGAAATGTACTTCTCGGGGGAAAAATTAGGCAAATAACCGTGACAGTATAACTTGGAGCATGCGTAGTTAGACGAGATACGTATTATTGCACGCAGATTTTGCCATTAGAAATTTAGTGCATAAATAGCCCAGTTCAAAGATTTCATGTCTTTTAATGTGATGTCCTTTTGAAACGAATCTATCATGTGGATTTGCCTGGACGTACGTGTTCGCGAGTCATGGCTGCGGCTTGAAATGCACGTGCGCCAAGCGGCTGCAGCCACTTCCCGTAGATTCGTACGGTACGGCCAGAGGCTGAGATAAAAATATTCAACCAATGTTTAACGCGTGAGGGCGCCTTTTAGTAAGTGAACTCCCCGCAGAACCGTTTTGAGGTTGTCCCCCCCAATTAATTGAATGTCGACCATTCATGGCTTTATTTGGCACGTCAAGGAGACTAGCCCGTGGATAAGATGAGTGTCAAGGCATTTGAGCTAGTCCCGGCCATTGAGAGGCTCAAGTTGCTGGGCGAGAAGGCTAGAACTTCGGTAAGTACCGGTCTCACTCGGTATATGATGTAGGCCATGATGTATCATTGTGTGCATTACTACTACTACTAGCCCTAGTACTAGGCCTACTCCTACCACTGTACTGTACCAGCTGCCTGCTCTCTGCTGCAGTGCTGCATGGCTAGGGCCTAGCGCCTAGCCCAAGAATAAATATGTGCTGTAATATCATTTGGCCTACATTGCATTCTCATGGCTTCTGCTATGTATGAACATGATGAAAGTACTACTACTACTAGCTTACTAGCCCCAGACTGGGGGCCAGTCTACTGGACTCTCTCCGTATCCTAGGCCCCACAGCGGTCCATTTAAAAAGTGGGGACTCAGCAAAAATGCCTTCTGAAATCCCATTTAGGTGTATGGATTACATACACCTAATTGGAGATTCTCACTTAATGAGGTTTACTCACATTTGAGAAGAAAAGAATAATTTCCCCTTCAACTTGGAAATTTGCTCTTGTCATCAAGCTCAAAGTCGCCATCTTGTTCAAATCCTGATTTGAACTGGACAGTAATGTCCTTGAGATGACATCATGGCACGTCCGCCTGGCGGACCATTCACAAAAGCATGCCTTGTCGGCACACGCGGGCTGACGACTGATTCCTGAGCACCGCCTGTCCGGTAGCTTTGATCACATTGAAACTGTGTTCCTTTTGGCTTACAATGTACATGTAAGTGTGTTCTCATGACCTAAGTGATGTCTGTACATGTATATGAAAGTCTGACTGAATTGAAAGTATTCTAGCAGTGTTCGCCCCTAATTTGACTCCTCAGTGCCTAAAATGAGACTCTTTTAACTTGCAGTGGCAGCAAATAAGAATTCGGACTGATTCACACCTTGTATTTATATGTATTTTAAGATGTTAAAAAACTTGCACATGTTGAGTAAAGCAAAAAATATAGCACCTGTAAGGGGGTTCCAAAAAGTAAGGATGCCTAATACTAGTTATCAGGCCACATGTTGAGTAAGAGGGGCTGGTCTCTCCCTTAATCCTTCAGATTCCTACAATACTTCTTTGTGGATTGTAAAGGATTTAGGAGGGTTAGATTTAAAGAGATTATGAAAGATAGCTTGTTTTCTTTTTTTTCTCACAATCAATTTTTTGTGAATGTTTAAAGTCTCTTTCAGTGTACAAAAACTGTTTGAAATCTTTTTAGGAATTACATTTAAATCAGTTGTTAGTGCACTTATTTATACAAGCAACCTTGACATTGTTCGGTTTGCCTGTTTTCATGCTCAGATTCTGAGCCCCAAATTTCCTCTTTGGAAACATTTCTGAGACAAGGTTGCACGCTTGCTTTAACCCTAACTTAACCCCCAGGCCTTTTTTGCTAGGGACCCTCCTCAATCCCCCAAATCCTCCAATTTCGGGGGTGAAAAAATTGGATTCTCCCTCAATCCTCCAAAATTTCTTGAAAATGTTACTTGGAGGTGTGCCTACTGCCTCAATCGTTCCAAATCCCCCCGGCAATTCCTGTCATTATGGTGAGGCGGTGTGAATGGCATTCTTGAGCAATGTGGTTGATTCAAAAGAAATATTGGGCTGAATTTATGCTGGACAAAGCAAAACAACACAAGATCTAACCCTTGACTTTCATGCATGGCATCCTTCGCAATCAGCCATGCACTTTTGCCATTCACCATCAATCCTCCAAAATTGCCCGAAGGATTTTGGAGGATTGAGGAGGGTTAGGGTTAATAAATTGCCGGACTGGACTTACAACAATAAATCGCCTTTAAAAGGAAATGAAAATTTTCAACAGCAAAGTATTAAAAATCAAGCAATTTTTGTGCACAATTCTATTGAACATTGAGATTTAGTACCTTGAATTACAGTTTTGTACATCACAGTTTTTTCTCATGAATTTGCAAATCCATGTTAGCATAACCAAAAGGCCCCCAAAACACAGATAAAAATAGCAAACCAATAAAATAAGGTTAAGTAGAATACAGCAGTGGATTCTGTTTCTGTTGCATGGTCTCTTCAAGTTTTACAAATGTAAAAATCCACAGGAGACCTACATGTACATGTACATATGCAGGTTGCTGCCCACACCAAATACTACTGTGTATTATGGTGATGTGAGATTTTTTAATTAGCCCTAGAAAAATTTCCATATTACTGGACCATCACAATTTCCATGTGTCAAGAACACCGGCGAGTTTATCCTGCTGTGTAAATCTGTTCCTGTTAGGTACCGAATCTCCCCTTTTCTTGCCACCATCCCCCCTCCCCCAAATTGGAAAGAACTCCGTAATGGACTATCAGAATTTTTATTATTGGAGTGTTGTAACACAAACAAGACAAACCCTACACGTACGGCCGGCACTTCATAGAAACCTGTTCTCCTGAGGTAACAAGCCCCTTTTTCAAAATTGTGATGGTCCTATATGAAATTCTTGCCTTTGATTTTTTTTCTTTTAAGAATAAAAGGAATGATCTTGAAGATCTGTCATTCAATGCACCGTATCCTAATACCATCTTTTTGTGATTTGTTTCTCCCACAGATTGAGTGCATTGAATGTTGCGGGAAAAACCTGTACATTGGCACCAGCGACTGGTAAGTACCAGTGGTGTGAGAATCCAGCTTTTTAGCTGATTTCAGCTTTTTTGTCCACCAGGTCTGTACAATAGTATGAGAACTTTTTACATGTCAGCTTTTTGCTAGCTGTTTTCAGCTTTGATTTTAAGTGGCCACTCACACCCCTGAAGTACCATGCACGTAAGAAGATTCCAAATGTTGTCCAAACTTTACTTACGATCGGGATGAAAGCCCTCAACTTCTAAGTTTTACCCTTCCAACACTCCTCGCAATTGTTCTTTTTGATGAGAACCGTCAAGAGGGGTTATCTACTGTAAAGAGACGAAGCTCTAGTCGTGCACGTTTATGCTGAAAGGCATTTCTCTTTCACAAATTAATGCCTTGGGTGATTTATCATACGTAGCTCTGTGTCTGAAGCTGTAAATCTCTTGTACTTTAAGCTTTATTCCACTTGCAACCTTATTTGATGGGGGAGACCTAGTGCGCATGTATTTGTTGTTCACAAGTAAATACTGAACTGCCTTTATAACTTCTTTGTTTAGTGTATGCATCAAATGGTTGGTTGTTAACAATGTGTACTGTGTAGAAGTCTAGTGTAGCAGTCTTTTAGTTTCACAAAATTTAGTACTTTTGTGGTACATGTATGTATACATGTTTTTATTTTGTAGTCTTGCCTTTTTAATCTTCTGATTGTTGGTAAGTTGAGCAACTTACCAACTCAAGTATTTGAAAAGATTGTGAAATAGCTGTCGTTATTTCCAAACATACATGTACTGTACTAGTATTGCTGGTTTGCGTTTTGGGGGAGTCGGGTCGGTGAAGCACTGACAGTCCTTCCCTTGCCTTCCATCCCTGCGGCCCGATGTGGCGGCCTTAGCTGTCTCCCGGTTTCAGTGGTCCCCCTTACCAAATGTGGTAAAAGTACGTCATGCCATCTCTGCGCACAATGGGAAAGTCGTCCGTTTAAGTGGCGTGCTGAGCAGTGCAGTCCATGCATGCTTCACGTTGTACGTGACGTGTACTGTACATAGGCCTACATCAAACTTTGATAATAGCACCGCTTATAGTACCGTGCAAGTTAGTCATGCAGACATCTCAGCACGGAAGACCAACGAGACCGTGCTTGTGTCGTGCTGAAATGTCCGGCTACGTCAGGGGGGGCCGCTGAGACCGGGAGACAGCTGAGACCACCACACCGGGTTTGATTCCCAGCTCAGTCCGCATGTGGATCAGGTTTACAGTCCCTACCTGATTCCGTGGGTTTTACTCAGAAATTTCTTCTCTGGGGTTTCCCTCCCACCTCTAAAACTGTAACTGCTTCTTATTGTCTCCTGTCTGTAGATATACATGTAGGTGGATGTTGGTTGCTTGGCGACCACCTGAGGTGTGCTTGTTTGCCATTCACTCAACCACATATAATGTCTTTGTTGTACAGCGCCTTTGAACATACCTGTGTGAAATTTGCACTGTATAAATGAATAAAATATAATTATTAGAAATTATTTAATTTAGAATGAATGTCTCTGTGAATTCTCACCCTCACCTGTTGTATTTCTGTCGCAGCTTTGTGATCCATTTCTTAGTTGAAGAGAAGACACTACCTAATGGGAAGATCACGTATTCCAGTGAAAAGCAGTCACATAAGTACCTTGCGGTGGTGAGTGTGTGCTGTTACAAGTTTTTCAAAGCACCACACTCAATAGATTTTATTCTCAAGTCGGCCATATTGATTTGCAAGCGACGCTAATCTTTTCACTTTGGGAACAAGGGAGTGAAGAAAGAAAACAATGCCATTTTAAGCTCATTGCAAATTAATGCCTGTTCAGGCTGATGAATAATTTTAAATTTGTTAATTATATCTGAAATGTTGCAAGCCATATTTCAAAACTCAAAGTGTGGTATGGAAGGCAGTTCCCTCAATCTATCACAGCCAGCATGTGTGTAAAAATCTATGAATTTTCTTCCATTTACCATAGAGACTACGTGTCCCGCATCTTGCTGTTTTGGCACTGGGGAATGTGGCAAGGAATGCAGAAAAAGTCGCTATATCTGTGAAAAAACCAACAAAACGTGCATGCTCATTGTTTCTTGCAGAAAAAGCCCATCCAGCAGTTGAAGGCAGCCTCGGCGCTGACCCGAATCCTGGTGCTGTGCGACAACGTCATCAGCCTGCTCAACATGTTTAATCTGGAGGTGAGACCTCCAACAATCAAAGACGAGGGCTAGGTTTAGATCTTTGCCCACGGAAAGCACATGGGCGTGCATGCTGATGAACCGATTGTAGCTGTGATTTTGGAAGCCTGTTTAAAAACACAGCCTCAGGCCAACACGATGTACATGTACTGCAAGAAATTCTAGAACTGAAAAACAAATCTACTCACTGTTTTTTTTTAAATTCATAGGGATTCTTCCAAACATAATCAGAGTGTGTTAAATGAAAAGTTGCTGTGTTACCGAGCAGTATATCTAAGAACCAACTTCTGTGCTGCTTAGAATGTGTTTACTTATCCTGTAGGATGCTTGTATATGTCGTTTGTTTCAATTTTGTTTAAAAAGGCAGTACCTGGTGTGTTTACCAGATTTTTTTATGAACTGAACTAGCTATTCAACAGTTTTAAGCACAAATTTTCACCAGTTTGGGTGTCGCCTCTTTCTTCACCAAAGTGACGGGATCCCGTCTTTGTAAATACTTGACGTGCCTCCGAAATCTTCCCAATACAGTCGCTTGCGAAAGTTTAAGACCACCTGGAATTTGACTGGTATTTCTGTCACTCGGCCTGTATTACATTGTCTCATTGAATGCTTACTTGACATGTTTTACAGTGGTGCATAACATCAGTGCAGTGCTGTATACCCATTTGAATGAAATTTCTGTTGCAAAGGCAGGTCTTGTACATTTGTCTGCAAGGCAGCATGGGGTAATAAAAGCCAGTCTAAGCAATCAGAAATAAAGGAGGGCACACTAGATATTAGACTGTTAACATTTCAAATCATGGAAATGTCATCAAATAGCTGTGTAACCCAGGTACCGAGGTTACACATTGAAAACAAACATAAGTTGCCATGATTGATTGGTGTAAGGTTGTTGTTTTCTTCCGGTTATTGCATTTTGTATGGCTGGTCCCGAACTTTTGCAAATGACTGTACCAGAGCAGAATGTAGCAGTAGTCAAGTTGAGATATTGAGTGACTAAGTTGAGTTTTTAAGCAGCGTATCCGTAGACATGGGCACCAACAGTTAAAGTGATTACTCTGGTGTTTGAGGCTTCTTGATCAGAGCTGTGTCCTGGTGCTTCACCGCGGTGGAATGCATCACTTGTCGGTCACAAGTCATCACGTCTCGTGTCACAGACTATCCTAACGAACTGTGATAGGAGCATCCCTTTGTCATTGCTCTATCCCCGGGTTATCTGCGACCAGGCTTGCAATATGACTTGTGACCGTGCGTGTGATGGCCATGTTGCTGCATGACTTTGCAGCAATTGATGGGACTGTCTCTGATCAGACTGCGTTTGGAGCTGTGGGGAAGAAGTAGGTGGTGGAGCTGTCGGCAGCTCACGGTGACAGTGGAAATTGGCAACTAGTCTGACTGGGAGTGCAGTGATCAGTGTAATGTGGAACAGAGCAAGGAAAATTATGAATCTTGCCAAGTGTTGAGGGTGCACCACAAGTTGTGTCTGTTTACGAACAAGGCTCTTTTTGAAGTAATCTCCTAAACTTGTCATTTCTCAACTCATCTCATGACTTGTTCTGATCCGTTCTCTCTCCAGCCCATTATGAGTGGAGCCAAAATCAAAGGGGTGAGTACGACTCCCTCGGCAAGCAAGAGTCCCACGAAATCCATGCCAAGGTTTTCCGTATTTGATGTGATGGATGGATATCCTCACAACGAACCAACATGATACACAAGAATACATTTACCTGATGAAGTGTCACAATGAAGAAAGATGTTGACAATTTGAGAGTTTATTAGGATTCTGGTACAGGGTTCTTATGGTCCTAGATTGGAACTTGGATTGGAACCTCACTTTAGTACATGTGTATTGCTCTTTTAAGGGGAAATGTGATATACTCAAGATGATTGAAAATGCAAAACTTCACAATAACCATCAGATGACAAACATTCAGATGGCCCACATTCAGCTTACAAGATCCAAGTTCTCAAGTTCCATCCTTGCCATTTGTCTCCTAGGTTTCATCTTTCTGTGTTAACAGCAACCCCCGGTCCAGCAACCCCTTCAGTTTGGAGGTATGAATATTCAAATATGTTAATCATTCAATAGTCGAATAGAGATTTTGGAATAGATATGCCCACCACTTAGGGGTGATAATATTTGATTCAGCATCATTTTAGGAGATGTGCTATAAGCTGTCTCTGAATTTTTTTTTTCGCTGCTGCTGGGAAATTACACATGCACCTGTGGAATCTGTAAGCCATAGCCATAGCCAAAGTCATTTAGGTGCAGCCCATGTTTTCAGCTACATTGTATCTGCACTATGGCATTATCTACAAGATTTCAATCAAATCCGCACAAGTGCACCATCAGTCATGCAGCACGTTCAGTCTCAGGTCTATCCGCAGGTTGTTCAAATGATTGGCAACAGAAGCAATCCTTTGTCCTTGTTTGTTACTGGCTGCTTGAGATCAGACTTGTGGTTCGACTTGAGACAGACTTGTTACAGACTTCTGGTTGTTTTTATCATCTACTCATTGTAGCCGAAAGAATTCACATTAATACATGTTAAATGCGTGTACATGTAATAGATCAGGCATGCAAGTGTCACATGGTGAGTGTACCCAATTTTCAGTAGAATGTGCACAAACGGTAGCATATTTGCTTGAGAGGGACTCGCCTTCAACTGTAGTATTCAAAAATTTCTTTTTAGTGGTACCACTTGTTTGGTAAAAATTCCTCTGCTTAAAATATTTGTAACACTCAAATTTCGTTTCCAGATTGCCGTGACTACCAGACGGAGACAAGTGCAAGTCTACACTGTCACCGAAGACAAAGTGGTCTTCATCAAGGAGATCACCCTCAACGACATCCCCGTCAATCTGGTAAGACTCCAAATCCGAGGATTTCAGCACCAGTTCAACAGGGTGTGGGCACATTGTGACCCTAGCCGGAAACACCTGGACATAGTCTCAATGGGGGGGTGCGGACCATTGACCATTGTGAACAATGAATATAAATCACAGATAGTTTTATCTCTGAAAAAAGACAGTTATTTTGTGGATTGTTTTGAGTTTGCATGAAGACGTCATTAATTGGAAAGAGTCCCTGCGATCATTGTTCTTCTAAGGCACACTTTTTGTACATCTTTATACTCTTCCCAAGTATTTGAAAACTACTTTGACATCTTTTGTGGGTCAAGAGTGATTGAAAGAGTTGTTTTTTCCATCATTTGTATCTGTTCAAGCTTTTCTGGACAATTTGCTACAATGTCAGCCAATGTCAGTTCAGTTTATAGGTTTCTCTGTCAACTTGTGAATTCCAAATTTTCTGTTTTGAAAACATTTCTGAAAATGGGTTTCTTGTTGGCCTATTACACAACAGCGAAGCACCCAAGAAAAGGAAACAGAGGCCAGCAGACTGTCAAGAATTCCTTGCATTTTGTGTGCACAAATCAACGGAAGATCAGGGTTTTCTCCTTGGGATGACATAACAGTTTTGTTCATGAATACGAAAATTCTTTCCCCCCTCCAAAAAACAACCAACCTAACATCACAAATACACCAATAGCCAAACAAAACTTTAAAACAAGTTTAATTGAGCCTTGGAGGTGCATTTTCAAGGGCTATAAAGTACCAAAAGTGTGACGTCATTTTGAACCAGGAAGTGCAGTGCAAACGAATGTAGCACGCCCTCTATTGGTTCACATGGTTCTTATGCTAACGCCTTTTACACACATAATTGTGCACATGATGTGTTTCACTTCACTACTTCATAGCAAAGTAATGGACCCTTTGAAACACGGTCAATGATTTCTCTGTTCCCACTCGACAGAGTACCGACGGCTACTGCATCTGCATTGCGATGACCGCCCAGTACGTGATGGTCAATTACAGCACGGGCGAAATGACCGATCTGTTCCCCTACGATGCCGACTCGACCTCCCCCGTCGTCAAAAGAGTTGGCAAGGTGGGTTGCCGGGGGAGGGATGGTGATTGCCAGCGATGGTTGTTGGAGGGGTCAGTGGTAATTCATCCATCCACGTGGAGATTCGAAAATTGCTCCAATTTCTTAAGGCTGTTTCGTACTAAAGGCAAATGCGAAAGCGACGCGAAGTTGAAGCCTCAAAACAGTTGCAGTGAAATGTGCTCCAGAATTGAAATTTATTTCTTGTGAATTGGAAGCATGATTGTCTGATCTTACACCACAAAGTAACGCTTGCTTTAACTCGGCCTTATGCAAGGGGTTCAGCTGGTACATTTTAAACAGTAGCCAAAATTGTAACCAACTGCACACTTCCTTGGCTTCCATTTTCTTCACCACTTTGTACAGGATTACAGTCACAAATTGTAAATATTTGCCGTTTGGTGACAGTGGCAAACTTATCACTAGAAATAAGAGTCATTTCGTCGGGTTCACCGCAAAGTGACGTATAGGATAGTTATGGTACTCCACAAAGTGACATACCGTCCGTAGACTTTGTACACACGATACGTCAGTTTGTGGTGTGGCAACTATCCACGATACGTCACTTCAGGGCGAAACCGACGATTTGAATAATTGAGCCTGTTGGAATAAGAAGTCATGCGGAAGTGAGCATGTAACCGGAAAAGGAACGATTATTCAATCGCATAAGTACTTGTAAACTTGCATCCCAAATAAAAATATCGGTGGAGAGTGTGTGAGAAGTGTTACATTGTAACATGGATTTGATATGCTGAATGTTCATGTCTGCCGTGCAGGAAGAGTTCCTATTGGCCGGTCCCAGTGCCCTTGGGATGTTCGTGACGTCAGCGGGTATATCCCAGAGGCCGCCCCTGAAGTGGTCGGAGAACGTCCGCGGGGTCAGCTATCTGTTTCCCTATGTGGTTGCCATGGACGACGAATTCCTGACAGTCCATAGGTTGGTTACACATCTACTCCGAATTTTTTTTTCAAACGTGTGGCCCTGCCTTCCAAAATGTTTCTTCTGGCATCTTTCTTAAGAAGTTTTGTTTTGATGAGATTAGAAGCTTTTCCTGGTGGAGGTAGCAAGTAAACTGTACATGTATAGGTGTGCGGTAGCACCGCGAATATATCTCTTTTTGGCCATTATCTCTGCTCAACAGTGTTTTAGACCAACAGCAGAAGCAGACCATTCCATTCCAGTCGGGGAAGATAGTGGGCGACTTTGAGGGGAGGATCTTTGTGGCGTCCAGCAAGGAAGTGTACGCCTTGGTGCCCATACCCGTGGAGAAGCAGGTAAGAGAGTGGAAAAATATAGACATGTTTGAGTAAAGAAGGGTCAGGTTTTGTAACTTCTCAACACAGAAAATTGTCAATTACATGTACGATACTAAAAATGTCCTGCATTCTATAAATCTTCTGACTGGTTCACGGAAAATTAGGTTACCAACCAAAGTTTCCTGCATTCTGTACATACATCTTGTGACTGGTTCAGAGAAAATTGGGTTACCAACTAAAGTTTATTGCATTCCATATATTTTCTGACTGGTTCAAGTTACCAACTAAAATGTCCTGTGTCCTTTGACTGGTTCACAGCTGATATTTGCTTAGGACATTAAACTGGCGAGCAAGACTTGCTACGCAGCAAGTTTCAAGTGGTTTAGTGCTCCAATGTCCACTGTTAAGAAACCGCCTGACGAAAGTCTATCAATGAATGCTCTCTGCGAAACAGATCCAGGCCCTGCTGAGTGACCAGAGAGTTGAGGAAGCTTTGACGCTGGCTAAGAACTCTAAGAAGTTGGGACTGCCCAAGGAAAGGTTCCACAAGGTAGGTCGAGGCAGACGATCAGAGTATCAGTGTCAGTCATCACTGTCATGAGTCTTGGTCTGAGGACTTCCGTAGCCATAGGTCGTCTCGGCATGTGCTGGTAATTGGACAGTGCATTGATTTGCCAAAGCAGAAGCCCTTTAGGGTGTGTCTCAAAAGTCGGGAAGGATGTTCATGAATGGAATCATGTTCCATGGGACCGTTCCTGCTGGAACTTTAGTTTGTTGATGGAGTGTGTCCCGGATCCTGGGAAAGGCCCATCTGGTGCTTAGATTTCCAGTGGGAATGCTGTGTTGCCATGGAACGGCTGGCCATTCTGAAATGAGAACAGGTGTTCCAAAATGAACATTCCGACCGTTCAATGTTCCCTTATGTGCCAGCATGCCGCAAAGGCATGCTTTCATGTACACTAACCTGACGTGGTTGCTGAACGGCATGCACCACGAAGAACCGCCAGCGTGTCGGTGGACCGATGTCTTGTTTTCAATTTTACACCAACGGTTTAATGTAAAGAATTTCTCATGAAATGTCCTCTGTTTCAGTTAAGGGTTGGCCATAAAAATGCTTATTTTGCTCATCAACGTGCTCAGTGTTCCGGCAGTCATACAGTCATTTGCAAAAGTTTAAGACCACCTGAAAATCTCTTGATATATTCGTGTTACTGGTCCTGCATTATGTTGTCTGACTGAATCATTACATAACATGTTTTTATAGTAGTCCAGAACATCAGAGCTGTGCTGTGAGCCCATTTGAATGAAATTTTGTGCCAAGGCAGGTCTTGTATGATATTTTGTCTGTAGTGCTGCGTGGGTATAAAAAGTCAGTCTAAGTCACCAGAAACAGGAGGTTACACTAAATATAAGAAGGTAAAAATGTCAAATCATGAAATAAAGTCAAATATTTGTTCATCCAAGATGTTAAGACTATGCATTGAAAATAAACACAAGTTGCCATGATTAATTAACTTAAGTGTGGGCTTTGTTTAAATAGTTAGTGCATGGTTAATATATGTTTGGTCCTAAACGTTTGCAAATGACTGTACGAGTCCTCAGAGGGTGGAGTTACACTACTGGTTGTGGTTGATAAGACAGGACAGCAATTGGGCGGACTTGCCATTTGGGGTTCACCATGCGGGCTCGCCGTGTTTGCAGATTTTATTCATACCGTGTAGTTCATGACACAGAACGATAAGTGAGCAAAAGCCTTATGTAATGGGCAGACCCTGCACCCACCCAGCTGTGAGACGTTGAAAAAAAATCCAGCTTTTTGGGGTTGCATGAAACCACCTCGCCCCTTCCTCTCCAAAGAGAAGTTTGAAATGTGAGGATAAGTTCTCGGCTTTGATTCTCCGCAGCTTTACCAGCGGGTTCAGCAGCAAGCCGGCTTCATCGAGCTGGCGCGGTTCCACTACGACGGAGCAGCCCAGCTGTTCAAAGAAGGACAGCTGGACGTGCGGGAGGTGCGTGCGGTAATGGTAATCGGGGCTTCATCCATGTCCGAATGACATGGCTACGGCTTAGCACGTGTGCCACTGGCTAGCCATTGCAGCCACTTCTTATACATATGGGTGTTATTCCTAGCTGCAGCTTCTTGATTTGGCCACTGCCGTACTTGTCACAGAGTTGTGACATGAGGGCTTGTTTGATGTGACGCCATCTTGTTACCAAAATGATAGGTGTTTGTATTTGGGGTGATGTCTTCCCATAGACTTGCGTGTTAGTCTGAGCTGCAGCCAGTTGATTTGGACGCGGCATCACTTGTTACAGAGTTGTGACGTGAGGGCCTGTTTAATGCAGTGGACGATGCCATTTTGTTTCCAAAATGATAGGGTCTGTATGTGGGGTGTAACTAGTGGATTGGAAAATGGCTGTAATTATAGCACTTCAAGACTACCCGAGGAAAACTGTTTAAACTTGGACTATTGATTATTTCGTGTATAAATGCACTTGTGGACTTAGGAACCAAAATGGCTTTTAATCTTAAGTTTTTCCAACTTTCCATTCACAGCTCTGCCATGATAGGTCAAATGGTGACTTCTTTTGCTCCCGAATGTGCCTGTCCTGAAGTCCCATTGTTAGAAGAGACAGAACCAGTATTTTGAAGAAAAAAAAAAGCCTCAAAAGTTCTTATTTTTTCCCCCTTTTGTCTCCTTGCAGCTGATCAGCATCTTCCCCAATCTCCTCCCGTCCACCTCCAACTTCAACCGGTCCAGCCCCCTCCTCCATCAGTTTGCCGACATCTCCTCCATCGTTCGAGGCAACAAGGAGAGGCTCCTCGAGTGCAAGACTTTCCTAGCCGGGTACCTGGACGGCATCCGGGGCGGGGAGCTGAGCTTCGGTTACAGGGAGGTGGGTTGCCCAACTGAGAATCTTACCTTCCCTCTGTTGAGCTGGCTGACAAAGTACAGAGTTTTAGGCTTTACCATTGCTCACAGATGCATGCATTGAATATCCGTGTTGACTTCAGTGAGCACGGAATTCTCATTCCCAGTTGGGTACTGAGGTGGTCAGGTTGGGGCAGTGTCCGAAATGGGCTTTGAGAGCTATGGCTAGGTCTATTTTCTGTGCGTCGCCGTGCATTTCCAATAGAGTGAAGACCTAGACCTTGCTCTTGACAACAGTTTTGAATGCAGCCCGGGATTTGGTAGAGGGAGATTTACGGCCCAGTTGAGAATCTTGGCCCAGTTGCCTGGGCTCACAGACAGTACAGAATGCTGTTCACCGTTGCCGTTCACACTTGCAAGTGTGGAATAACTGTACTAACACCATGGAGTCCGTAATCGGGACATCACACTGACATAGCACCTGAGTGATTAGAGTTGATTTTATACCCGAGTGAGAATTTATTGGCCCATGTCACAAGCAAGCTAAAGTTTTGCTCGGCAAACTGCAGGGGTTCGTTAGGGACATCGGATGTATTCTTGTGGGCACTGAACTCAAATACAATGTTGAGCACATAAGTGTTTGAACTAGGCGCAAAATACTGGCAGGGTGGTAACTTGTTTATGAAGGCGGATGTTTATTGTGCTTTCCTTGAAAATCTCTGCTGACGATGTAAGCTTGGAATCCTTGGAAACACTTGTGGGAGGATTTTTATTTAAATACTTTGGTAGGTATGCTGATCTGGACTGCCGCAACCACAGAACGAAAGTGCCATGTGCACTTCAGACTCGTGCACAGAAGTGCACATGACATTGTGTGTATGTACTCAGGTCGCATGTTGTGCGTACACGAGGTTGTGCGGACGTTTTAGAAACTGTGGGGGACAGTTAAGGACATCGGAAAAGACAACTTAAAAAAGACCCACGCACCAAGATTGGCGCTGATGATATACTAATTATTTTTTTCATGTGGCCTTACAGAGCTTTTGAGCACTGTTAATTTGTTATAAAGCCGGGAAGATATTTGTAGGGCTGTGTCAATTTGAATAATTCACTATTTGAATATTCGACCTTCAATTTGATTGAATATCCGAATATTCGGTCACACTGAGCGGCAGATTGTTGATGAACAAACCATATCCAAAATCAGTTGCAGTAACTCACACAGTTTTACATTATGATCAATATAATAGCTTGCTATATCTAGGAGTATCTCCAGCCACAATTTAGCAAGAAGAGATGAAGAAGGCTTCTTGCCCTATTGAAAATTTCTACTCCTTATTGTTTAATGAATAATTTACTTTTTAAATCGGTGTAGGATTTCTGACGCTTTTCATTTGAAACTGCTTGCAACAAGCCTCCATAGTGCAATTTTTCTCATTTAAAACAAAACTTTCCTTTCCTTTTCATGAATTTTACATTTGAATATTCAAATTCGGAAAAATATTCAAATATTTGATAATCTATCAAATATTCGGATATTCATCACAGCCCTAAAAATCAGTGGCAAAGTTCACCAGATCCCTCCCACTCCTCTGCCTCAGGAGGTGGACACCGCCCTGCTGAAGCTGTATGCCGAGCGGGATCCGGAAAAGCTGATTAGCCTGGTCTCGTCAGAGAACACCTGCTCCTCGAAAGATGCCCTGGAGGTGCTCCAGCGATATGGCAGACACCACGCCTTGGCCCTACTGCACCGATACCACCTAGATAACGAGAAAGCACTCAACATATGGGCAAGGTAGGAGGGGCTTGTGGTTCAAAGGATCGCTCCTTGAGCCTTTCTTTTGCAATTGTCACTGAGCTGATAAGAAATACTTTCTATATATGGGCAAAGTGGGAGGAGCTTGTGATTCATAAAACACACTTTTTCTTGATAATTGTATGCGTACCATTGTCGACAACAGGAACACAAGCTCGGAGAGGCTTTATAATTCAGGTGTCCTTCCTGTGGGCCTTGACTTGCAAATGTTACATGGGCAATTGAAAAAATATTCCATATATGGGCAAAGTGGGAGGATCCTCAAATTCCCAGTTCTGTTGACTTTGCATTAAGGCAACCTTGAGCTAAGAGAATTTAAATCCATATTTGGACGAGGTAGGAGGGGCTTATTGTTCTCTTAATTACTCTCTACTACTGATAAGAAGCCTGTAGAGTAACTTGCAGATATTCAAAATGAATGCCGTGTTGTTCAAGAAGTGATGTCTCATTGGCCATTTCTTTGGTTTTTTTTCTTTTGTCTTGTTCAGGCTGTGTGATGGTGAAATAAAAGACGAATCATTCCCTGGCCTAGAGTTTGTGGTTGATTTCTTATCAAGGTAAAAAGTTCTTCAAGTGTTAGTCTGATTCTAATTAATTTTGCATATTTCAAAAAGTACAAGAACATATTTTAAAAAAAGGATATCTTCTAAAAACACCTTGGATGAGGGATTTCCTCCTTGCAAGATGCTCCTAGACACTGAGAATATTTTAGCGTGGTGCTAGGGTGTTGGTCAATTTCACATGGCAAAAATCAAGTCAAGATGCCAAGCGGTTGCCAGACTTTCGACCTTCAAGTGTATACATAATGCGAAGGACAAGCTTTGGATTTTGAGATTATTTTGGGCAACTTGTCCCAGAAAATCTGGAAGTGCACATACGATGCTGCGGAGAATGAGATCGGTGCTGTTGGTCCCAAGCTTTTCTTGGAATCTGCCTGTCTAATTTTTTTCCTTAGATTAAGCGACCACGAGCTCGTCTGGAGATACGTGGACTGGGCCTTGCAGAAAGATCCTGAACTTGGAGTGAAGGTATAATTGGCCTCTTGGCTCGTTTGTTGGAATTGCAGGCAGAAAAGGAGCGTCACATGGCAAAATGGAGTTAGTTTACCTCATGAATAAAAAGGGCATGACACTTAACTTACGATGAATTGCTCATACAGTTCACAGTGGAAGTAGGTGTGAAGTTTAGAGAACTAGTCAAGTTGAAGTTTTGAACACTGTGCTCTGGCTTACGTTCTGAAGATAACAGCACACTGTTAGAAATTTTGAGGTTATTGCCCAAAGGGATCTTAGGGTTTGCAGAAGCCCCTGCCCTGCCCACCCCAATGGACGTACGCTTGGAGTGAAAGTGTGAAAGGCTGTAACGACTCAATCCGCTGTCGGATTGAATTGAAGCTTCACAGATGTGTGCATAGTGGATGCCTGTGCATGCATGCCAAGTGCATAAGGAGTGGTCATTGGATAGCCGGGATCCCCTACTTTCCCCCGGTTGTGAGAAAGTAAAAAAAAGAAGCCTCTTCAACGTTAAACTGGTCCTTGGGACAACACACATCACAAATACGAATCACCTGTGTAGCGTCACTGCAGAGGTCGTGGCTTTTCTATTTTGCTGGTACCAGAGGGTAACGTGTATTGTGATTTAACCCCACAGATCTTCACCGATAGGTCAGAGACGGAGCCCTTGACGGAGAGGATGCGGCCAGACACGGTGATAGACTACCTCCACGCCTACCCCAAGGCCGTCACGAGATACCTGGAGCATCTCGTCTTCACCAAGAGGTTGGAGGTGAGTTTTGGTCGGTGAAGGACCCCCGTTATATCACTGTTGCAGTCAAGCACCTTTCCATGAGTACAAATACAGTCATTTGCAAAAGTTTAAGACCACCTTGAATTTGATTGGTATTTCTGTCACTGGGCTTGCACTGAATGATTGCTTAACATGGTTTTACAGTGGTGCGTAACATCAGTGTAGTGCTATATACCCATTTGAATGAAATTTTTTGCAAAGGCAGGTCTTGTATGACATTTTGTCTGCAAGGCAGCATGGGTAAAAAAAGCCAGTCTAAGCAATCAGAAATAAGGGAGGGCACACTGCATATTAGACCGTTAACATGTCAAATCATGGAAATGTAGTAAAAAATGTTCAACTGAGATACCAAGGTTACACGTCAAAAATTAACATAAAATGCCATGATTGATTGGTTTCAGTTTGGTTTTCCTTCAGGTTAATGCATTTTCTGTCGGTAGTCCTAAACCTTTGCAAATGACTGTACTTCTACATGAGTACAGGTACATCCACTTTTTTTTTGAATACAAGTACATGTACTAGTACCTCTGCAAGTACATGGGAAGCTTTTCCTGTGAGTATGAGTGTGAGACATTTTCATGAGTATCAGTGAGTACAAGCACCAAAACCTACTGAGCACAAGTACTACTACCTCTGCATAAGCATAAGTACAAGTACATGGGAAGCTTTTCCTGTGAGTATGAGTGTGAGACATTTACATGAATATCAGTGAGTACAAGCACCAGAACCGTCTACTTGAGTACGAGTACGAGTCAGAGTATCGCCACGCTGCAAGGGCAGACCTTTCAGTCTCATACTGCTGTTCCCGAATGACCTCAGATGCGCTTCATGTTGGGCTCGCACCATTAGAATTCCAAACCGGCTTATTCTTAAATTATTTTCGTCCATGTGTGTTGCTCAGTAGGAATGCATGCATTGTGAGCTGCAATTTTGTTTGAGTATTGGCCCAATCACATCTGGCGAGGTATCTTGGCTTGTCCCCTTCGCCCTTATTGAATGCCAGAAAGAGTGACTACTTTGAGATGCTTGAGCAGTCATTGGCCTTGGGTAGAGTTCATTCGAGCATTAACACATTCAACTCTTCTGCGTCCGTGTGACTCGTGAGCGTTGAATGTGCATGCACAGATTTGGCCCGCAAGTAACCCACAGTACTTTGCCCATCTGCAGCTGTGACTTTATTTCCCTCATGAAACTTGGTGAAAGGAATTTGCCATTTGAAAACTGGATCCGGGATTTCTGTTCACTGTTGTTTTGTATGGGAGTGAGTACGGTCTTTGTGTACGTGCATTTCGCGGTAATAGGGTCTGTCTGGATATCACTACATGTATGTCATATCCGAGTCTGTTCATTTCCTTGTTCTTTGACGTTATCGGTGACGTTTCCTCTTCTTGCACTCCCTAATCAATCCATCAACGAATTTAAGTTAAAATTCCTTGGTTTGGACCACATGTGGTCTCTCAGTGCATGTGACCGACCTTGAGGTTAGTGTGGTCATGAGAAGATTTCTGACGGGATTTTAGAAAATAGATTTTCAGATATTAGGCTTTGGCATGACTTCCCTACTTCCGTTGATATTTTTGTCATAGAGGACTCTCTCCTGTGTACGGCACCGGTAGGTTCCAAGCTCCTCACTCAGTTGAGCATCGTGATGGAAATAGACAATGCACCTGTGATTGTATAGACCCCTCTGATTTTACATACTAGTCATATGAGTAGCCATAGTTTGCAGAAATATCACACCACGGCTCGGGGTCAGATTTAACCTCCAATTTGTCCCATGACCTTTATGGTCGCGGTTTTATGTAGTAATTGGGTAGTAGTGTTCACAGGTGGTCCGATAGCCGGGCGAGACTTTGCAACACCTCTCTGTACCAACAGCCAGTAGTTGACCAGCTCCTGCGAGCAAAATACGACCGGGACTTAAAAAGGACAGACACTGTTCAGCCAAAGGCCTTTGACTCCAAAAAAAGTGGCATTGGCGACTTTGATTCATTTTGTTTGATAGGGGCCACATTGATGATTAAGAAGACGAAAGAATAGCTTGCTGTGGAATGAAATGAAATCATGGAAACATATTTGGAGTGAAAATGAGGAGCTGTTGTGGTTTAAAGAAAAAAAATGCTTTCACCCCCAAGATGGGCGGAAAATTTCTTGGACAAAAAAATGAAGTTGTTTTGTTTAGAAAAAGAAAAACACTTTGGTGTCACTGCAGTTGTCACAAGCTACTTCAGCATGCAGAAAAGTTCTAGAATGATATAAAGAGTTGTTACAGAATTGATGACCGTTGTCATCAGGAATATTCCAGAGTCTAGAAACATCCCAAATCTTTTAACTTGCTATGTTGTGGCATATTTCGGTTGTGCTTCTACGAAATATCTTTGGATTCGATCAGGTCGGTTGTATTGTGTTGGCTGTCGCTGTGAGTCGTCAGTGACCAATGAGATTGATGGGGCCTTGCCTGGCCCTGCCTCTGAAGTGTCATGTGACCAGGTATTGACCAATAGGTTGGACCGCAGTGCTTGTCAGTCACCTGCGATGCCCTCCCTATTGGACTTCACCTGATTGTGAAATTGAGGCGAGTTGTCTGTGGTCAGAAAGATGCAAGGCTTGCAGTTCGCTGAACCGTGGACTCTCTGTGTTGTCATTTGGCAGTCGTTGCGCAAAGTAATAACCCTCCTTTCATCTTGAAATTGGTCGCCCGGCTGTGTCGTAATTTCTTCATGGGGAATGGGCCGAGGACAAGCTTAACAAGGCATCATGTGGCTACTCTGGTGGGCCATTTTGAGAAAATATTTCAGAGTTTGTAGCACAGTCTCGTCTTCGGCACCCCGTTGAGCAATTGCAAGACAGCACACTGTCCAGCGGCATCGCTTCGTCTTGAAAAGCATTTTTTTGGCTTCAGGCACTCAGAACAGTCGATGCGAATTCCCAACACCAGTTGTGCCCAATGGAAGCCAGCGTAGTTTGAACTTTGACCCCACCCACGCTGCCCCCCATATTGGACTGGACTGGTGAGGAAGTCCGGAAATGGTTAAGCATGTGACAAGCGTTTGTGCCGTCTGTCTCTAGAAATGCTCACCAGCGTAGTAGCTATGTGAGGAACTGTACATGTAGGTGTCCTGGTATGGCTGTCTCTCCAGAACTTAGGAAAGGACCCCACGTCCTCTGAAGCTGTTGTCCAGGAAGGGGGGACATTGTGTTAGTCAGGGCCAGTCCACACAAGGTCCCCACTTGTACCCACTGGCTAAACTGCACTGGTACCTCTGTTTGTTCACAGGTCCTCACAGGGAATAACATGTCTGTCCATGCAGAGTGAAACAGGCAACACAAGGCCTCCACTACCTACCCGGTACTCTGTCTCAACCTCTTCGTTTACATGTCCCCACAAGGAATAACATACCTGTCCACACAATTTTACACAAGGTCCACTATTTCTGTTACCTACATGTACGCCGCCTGCGAGACCTCTGTTGTTCACAGTTTTTCACAAGGGGTAACTAGCATGTCCACACAATTTTGCATGCGCCTTTTGCGTACAGTACGTGTGGCCAATTTTCAGCTGAATGTGCATAAACCTTTTGTGGTATTTCATGTTGCCATGCTTTTTTCTTAGCATTGGAGGCTCCTTTGGTTGGAACCGAACTTCGTTGGTTCACGAATGACTAGGAAATGCATGCATCAGGGTACATCGCTACCAACAAATCAAACGCTCCCGACCAACGCGGCTCTTTTCAACTGACGGAGGACGTTTCTGCTTGAGGCGGATTGGCTTTGATTATGCAATTGAAAAGGCAGCATCGAGCTGTAATGCTCTCTCTGTGGAGCTCAGATGCATGCAGACACAAGCACCGACATTACTGAACATAAGTGCGCGCTAATTACTCACAGAAACACATTAAATAGCCATCCATTTGGGCCTATGCTGGCTCTGCTCACTTCCTCAAAAGTCTCAGTTGAATGATCATGCCTCTCATTGGAAATTGTACAGGTAGACTGAGTCTTTCACTCCCGACCCAGACATACATGTTGAGCTGGCAAACTCATTCGAATCGGTGTCCACGAAAGGAAAAAAAAATCTCCGAAATAATGAATCCTTTTCAGCGCGTTCATCAAATCCTGACTGTTCCCCCTCCCCCCCTGCAGTTGGCACGGACCTGTATCACGTACACGTTTCAGGCCATTGATTATACGTCGGCGAGAACACAAGCGAGAGGAAAAAAAAAAAAAAAGTGCGGGCGACCTGTCAGCCTTGACTGCCACGCTGTTCCTCCCATTGTCATCTGTAATGGCCCCCGCATATGGCATGCTTTCCGGCCACCAGAAATTTAAATACGTTTACCTTTTTTTTTTTTTTTTTATCCAGTCTGTTTTGTGAAACGCGGCACTGCTGAGTGAAGCATCAGATGC
The DNA here is from genome assembly GCF_054643075.1 of Acanthaster planci. Taxonomy (NCBI): domain Eukaryota; kingdom Metazoa; phylum Echinodermata; class Asteroidea; order Valvatida; family Acanthasteridae; genus Acanthaster; species Acanthaster planci. The sequence continues at coordinate 7,011,460 of NC_141797.1, read as the reverse complement.
CGTGGAATAAATGGACGAATTCCTTTCGCACCTGCTTGTTAGTTTAATCTAGTTTTTCTTGTATTTACCGCAGCAGCGCTATTTGGAATAATCTGTTTTATACATGTGCATATACATGTACATGTAGGCAGCTTCATATACATGTACATACAGTTCTGATGTTTTTTTTTTTTACGATCGTGCTGATCACCAAGGTTAAATATGTCATAAAATCTGTCTGACTGAAGAAAATCCTGCCTGCTTGATGCTGCTAGCTAATGGCTGAACATGGGCAGTACTGAGCATGCCGCGTGAGTCACTCTCTGTTCTAATGAGGTGGTTTGTCCTTCGGTAGTGTTTTTTTGGCCAGAGAAAGGTTTAGGTTCTCTTGCACGGAATACGTGTACGTATTTTGACTGTCTTGAGAATTCTGTGCTACGCAATACTGGACTACAATGTTTTTATGAAAGGGGGGACTGATTGATCCAAATTGATTGACCAAAATGAAGGAAACTCTGCCTGAAGAAAGCATTGAATGCCTGGACGGGTGCAGGCCTTTGGAATTTCTTTCTTGGGGCACTGTACTTTGCGGTGTTTTCCTACAACAGTGTGGCTTCAGTTTTGTGCGGCATCTATGTGAAAAATGTTTGCGTGGTAGATTGACCCGCTAAGTACATGTACATATTGGTTGTGAACCGGCTTCGAAGCAATTTCAATTAGCATGGAGTTTGCGCTGGGTACCCGCTATTTGCTGGGCTTAATAGTATACACCCTCTTGAAATTGCGATTTCTGCGAACCGGTCCGTGGATGCGCCCAAACATATTTTGAATCCACAGCAAGGACATCAATTGCGTGGGTTGTTCAATGGGCCGAGGGTTTTTTCTGCCCACGTCTGAAATTCCAAAGATCACTCCTCATCCATTTAGGACTGATAGCCCGTCAAATTGATAATAAACAGCGACAATGAAAGTCAAATTGATAAAAGACATAGTTGATTGGCCAAAAAAAAATAAATAAATAATTGTGTTGCATAAAGAAACAACAGGTTGCAGGCTCTAAATGTCATGCTGGGCTTGCTCTTTCTTGACTGACGCCTGCGTAATAGCAGGTAGAAATAAGAACATTACAATTTCAGGTCAGCCACTCTCTTGAATTGGATGTTACTTCTGGACAGTGTTCTTCTGTGAACTGGCTTCAGCAACCTTCAAACGATGTAGTCTTGCCGTCCAAAAGCAGTTAGTCCCATGCTGCTCAACGCATTTCCACAAATCAGGCTGAGCAATGAGTGATCATTCAAACCTCGTGGACTAGTATCACGCTCCTTCAATTCCCCAGGAACGCATCTTTGTTCTTTTTTTTCCATTTCAAGCCGCAGCGCATGACAAACAAGTCATATTTGTCCCGTGGCCGGCCCGCAGTTTTTTGCCCCGAGGAATGACGCAGACTTGTCTTCACGTTGTACCGGTAGCTTTGCCAAGGTCAGATGCGATGCGTTGACAACAGGATTCACTGTACTCAGACAACACAACATGGCACCGAAATGGCGCCTAAACACAAATGAAAAAAAAAAAAAAAAAACCAAGTTGCTTTCATTTCTCGGATCATAAATGCATCACACAGACAGCTATACTTTTTTTTCCCCCAGAGACTTCCCTTTTTCTGTTTTTCTATCACCGGTGTGACAAGCCCCGTGCAGAGGGACAGTTTTTTAGGTTGTTCTCGGAACGTGTGACAAAAACCGTGTCTTTTTTCGGAACAAAGAAGGACGCTCGAAACATGGCTGTCAACGATGGAAAATCACGACCTCATCAGTTTCCCTCGTAAGTCACACCTCCAGCTTGGCAACTGAATGTTGATGTGTTGTTGCCAAACAGGCGGATCTGCAAAGGACTCCAAGCTATTGTCATTGAAACTTTCACAAAGACAAGTGAATTCTGCGTAGTGATTGTTAGTGGTCCGTACAAAACAAATTACAGGTAAGCGGAAAGATTAAGGCTCTTTAGGGTCGAAAGCAGCAGAATCATTTCTGCCCTGAATTTACCCCTTCGAATGAAGAGGATATTTGAAAGATACATGAAAGTACATGTAAGTATTTAAAAATGTACAAACAAAAAATCAGCGTGAGCAATGAAAAAGATAGGCTTTTGCTGTGGTTCATTTGAGTAGTTTGGGACTTGACTTCAGACTGGAGGTCTTGTGATGGTCTTGTGACGGTCTGTGATCGTCTTGTGATGGTCTTGTTGGGCTTTAGATGGTCTTAAGAAGCCTTGACTGTCACACTGTTACAATTGAACTTTAGCTTGTTTGGTCCCCCGAAAAGCAGCAGGAGTTTTTGAAAGGATGCAGGATTAAGGTGAACCAGATTTCAACCAAATTCAATAGCAGTGTTCCCCAAGGGCTACAAAGTGTTTTAACACCCAAAAAACAGTTTATACCTGTGAATAGCCATGCTACGGTACATGTATGCACTGGCTGTGATTTGAATGAACCAGTAGATTGCTTAACCCTAACCATCCCAAATCCTTCAAAATCCTCCGGGCAGGTTGGGAGGATTTCTGAGGATTGAGGCTGCATGGCAAAATTGCATTGCTGATTGCGGAGGATGCATTGTCTCAAGGTTGTGGGTTGGATCTTGTGTTGTTGATGTTCAACCATGCATAAATTCATGCCCACACTATGTGTGACATCCTCCGTACTGCTCCAGGAGACCATTCACACTGCCTCAACATACATGCAATGAGAGGAATTGTTGGAGGATTTGAAGGATTGAGGCCGTGGGCACCCCTCCACAGAAATATCAGAGGATTTTAGAGGATTGAGGGTGTATCCTCTAAAAAGAGCCTAGGCGGTTCGGGTTAAATTAATATGTATAAAAAAAAGACAGTATCAAAGATATATGCTGTATCCCAGAACAACATCAAATAGCCATTACACAGAAATTCTGTTTGGGTTTTTGCCCTTTTTACCGAACCTTTCCCAGAACATTGTCTGAATTGCGCGCATCAGTTATCTCAAATGACGAAAGATTCCTGCTTTCCAGCCAACCATTTTTTAAAAAGTGCAATCATTGGACCACATCACCCCTGTGAAAAATAAGTTTGCGGGGAGCTGTGTTTGTGACGTTCCCCCACAAACCAGGATTCACGCTCGGCGCTCTCCAAAGAGATGACATTCACAATAGCGTCAACAGCCAAATACTTTTTTTGAGGGGGGAGGGCAAAATTCAGAGTCATCCAGAAAAACCTGTAAGTATGCTGTTTCCTGAAAGGTCCCTTCGAATCCGGACCTGAGAGCAGATTTTGAACAGATTTCTGTAAATTGACAGGATAAGCTAGTCCCTGGTATGGCAATGGTTGTGAGCAGTGTCTGCCACAGTCTTAAGCCAGTTCACAAGCTATTCAAATGACCTGTGACAAAAGTATTCTTTTGCCATTGTTCACCCTGTGACTTATGACTGGCCTTGTGCAGGGACTCGTGAAAGGACTTGTGGACGGACTCGAATACAACACCGGTTGTGAAATTGTAAAGGTGTCCCCAAACCAGACAGGTTGAGGGCAGTTAGAGTTGAAACATACATGTACCAGGCACATCTATTTTGAAAATATTAGTGCTCACACTCATACATACCAGTTTTAATACAAGAAAAGGCAGGTTAAGAAGCCATTATTCAAAATGTCAAAGCTGTATAATGAAATGTACGGTACAGTCACACACAGTCGGCAAACTAGTAACACGAGGCGAGCGTGACGACTAATTTATTTTTTAAGCAAATTTGACGCGCAGTAAAGATGTTATAGGTACCTATGTACACAAGCACGCCACCTTTGAATTTGAAGTTAATTTTACAGTTGTGCGTTTTGCTTTTAGCCTAAAAATAGTGCAATGCATTGAGTTGGAACATCACATTTCGCGGGGTTTGATATATGTGTATAAACCATGCAAGACAGTTATTTATCTCACTGTTTGTTGCCATGGATCGACCAATCAAAATTGAGAATTCAAGTTTGCCTGAAAATCATTTGTGAAATCTCATCGTCACTATATGGTCAACGTTAAACATCTTGTGTAATCTTTTCGTGGGAACTGTTCCCGAGCTCCGCCCTGATAAACGGAATCGGCTATTAGTAAGCAGCAGTGGGGCCATGCTCCAGGGCCTGGTTCCCTATGGTCAGCTACATGTGAATGGTCCATCGTTGGTCAAACTCTTGTTAACTGTACTTAACACTCCAGCTTGCCCGAAATGGAGGGTAGGCACATGTAGGGTGAAGACATACATGTGCCAGGTAGATTAGAGGAAGTCCAAGTTAACATGCAATCCAGCTAGACTAAGGGTTGGTTTGAGGGTAAATCCTAAGAAAGAAAATATAGACTTGAAGCAATCTTGAGGATAAATGTAGCGATGGGTAAGTCAGGCAGGCTGAGGGCTCTTAACCCAACCCCCCCCACGGTGTGCATAAAAATCATATTGAAAATGGAGGATTGAAGACTGGTAGGGTTAAACCAGAGAAGATGTACGTGTAGGGTAGTGACTAGGAGGACTTGGTCAGGCAACTTAAGGGGAGTTGGGGCTAGGTCAGACAGATTTTAGAGGAGTTTGGCCTAGGTCTGGCCGATGTAGGTTAGTTCAGGCTACGTGAGGCAGATTCAGGGGAGAACTTTACGTACAGGGCTAAGCCAGGCTCATAATCTCAGAAGTGCTCAACATGTAAGATCGTAAAAAACAGCGGCTTTTGGTGTGAATTTAAAGAAATTATATGTGTAATTGTGAAACATGGTAACCAGTGGTAACCAGAACAGAATTCATTGAAATCACAGGATCAGTCATTTTTTTGGACATTGGTACAGCAAACCTCGGTTTCTAAGCTGTGAATTCCAGTTTCAACAATGCAAAATGGTCAGGCTCTCATTTAAGCGTTGTGCGTGTCAGAAACATGTGTGCACGCGCAGCTGCACTGGTGAAAAACAAATGGAAAATATGCAGATCCTATGAAGATCCCTCCCGTCCTATCTCTATGACGATTTTTATGTTACGAGGACTCTGTCGATTCGCAAAGCTTACCTGAAAGCAAAAGACCTATCCGGTAAGCAGTTGGCCAGAAAGCGGGACTTGTTGAGCTGCAGACAGCAAAGCAGGATCCCAAATGACATCATCATGGAAAGGAGCCGGTCTTTTTATTACTATGGTACTTGTTTACTAAATGTTACACCCCACGTCCCACGGATCCCCCTTCCTCCACTAGTCGTGCAGCAGACCGTGACATGGATATGCGTGGCATTCACTGCAATGACCTTGGCTGTTCCACTGTGGCTAAGGGATGGAAGGTTTTGAAAAGAGAGGGGGATCGCTTTTGTGAATAATTCTGAAACCAACTTGAAAGTAACAAAAACTGCTTGTTACCGGTACGACAGTGTAGGACGTGACTTCTAAAGATTATGAAACCGAAATGGAAAACAAAAAAAAGAAAAACGTACAGATGTAAGTTCTACATGCCTATCACGGACATTCCGTTGTTTTCCTGTAGTTAAAAAATCTCGATGTTAATACCTATTTTCTGGCACTGAGAACAGAACATGAAGTTGGATTTTTGTCAATGGTTTCCTGCACTGTGCTTCTTCCTTTTGTCTGACATCCAAAATGCCGCTTAGCCTGTTTTACATAGAGGGGAAACATGCAGATCTGGCCAAGTCCATACATCGTCTTCAGTAATTGCCTTGTGTGGACATCTTTTGTTCCCATGTCCACACAAGGAGTAACATTCTTCTTGTACATAAACACACAAGCCAAGCCACCCGACCACTCACACACACAAAAGAAAATGGAGAAACAAAACCTACATGCTAAACTCTTTGAATATCGTACAGTGCTCAGGGTACTGATTTTGTGTCTGGTTTAGTGACTGGTCTTGTGTCTGGTCTTGTGTCTGGCCTAGTGACTGGTCTTGGGACTGGTCTTGTGTCTGGTTTTGTAACTAGTCTTGTATCTGGTCTTGTGCCTGGTATTGTGTCTGGTCTTATGTCTGGTCTTGTGTCTTGTCTTTTAACTAGGTTTGTGACTGGTCTTGAGGCCCAAACATGAGGCTCTTAGAAAACATGTTTTTGAAGTGCATTCTTCCAACATTATGAATATGCCACACCCTTCCTGATAACATTTCCTCCAATAATTCAAATATTCATGTGTGCTTACCCCCTGGTTGATGCATGTCCTTTAAATTGATGTAGGACTGCGAGTGAGAGGTCTTAGTTTGGTAAATTTACTTCTTAAAAGAGTATACATTATGTGCATACACACATACATGTGTGGGAATTGAGGGTGTAATTTGGGCTTTGGAATATTTGTCTTTATGATGCCCTGGAGTGCTGCACGTTATCAGGCCAGTGAAGTAAAGCATTCCGTTTCCTGTTAAAAAATTTGGGTCAGATTGGATACGAATACTCGCTAGTTTGTCCGCACAGTTTTTTTCTCGACCTGACCCTGAAAATGAAGAGTACAACTCTCCAAATGTTATTTTTAATTGTCAGTGTTTTAGGGTTTTTCTCTCAGTACAATTATGACTAAAAATAAACGCCGGATGTCTGGACATTCAAGGTTAGTCGAGCCTGTCATACAACTTTTCTTTTGCCTGTGGCCCGTTTTCCTTTCTACCTATTTTCCACAGTGGGAAACCTTGTCCTCTTTGCAATCAGTGAGCACCGAGCTGTGACTGAAAAACAAGCAGTTAAACAAATTGATTGCAGATTTGGTCCTCAATGGAAATATCCACCACAACTGAACCCACACCACTTGCACTTTCTTTTCCTCCGCCAAGACGGTCACCTTGACTTATTCAGTAAAAGAAAGACAAATTGACTTGTCTGACTTTCAGAACAAAACTTGAGTTTTGTGGTTTGTCTCTCAGAGATGGCTGTTTGACAAAATAAAGAAACGTGACATGGAGTGTGGGAATTATTCTGAAGGAGAATGTACGTACCCGTTATGTACCGTATGTTTCGATTACACAACAAGCTTGCAGCCAATCCGTGCTTAGGCAGTGGCCAGCGTGGCTGAATGCAACCTTTACTGAAAATGTCCAATTTATTTATCTATTGAGACCAATTCACTTACCCACTGGATCCAATTCACATACCAGTTGGATCCAATTCACTTTACCAATTCAGTAACCAATTCCAAAACAATTTGCTTCTGCTTGGAATCAATTGGAATCCAATTGGGTGCAGTTGGTTTGAATAGTAAATTTGGACCTTTTCTCGGTTGGACCATGTCAAACCAATTGACACCATTTGAATGCCAATTCACAATCTGATTGTAACCAACCGAAGAACCAATTGAAACCATGTCAATACCAATTCAAACCAATTGAGTCCCATTTGAAAAATCCATTTGATGGGGGAAAACAAGCTGAAAGCCAACTAATTGGAACCAGTTGCACCCCATTTGAAATCTCCAATTGATCGAGGAAAACAAAGAGAAAGCATACCAATTGGAACCATTTGATTCCCATTTGAAATTCCAATTGATTGGGGAAAATAAACCGCAAAGAAAAAAATGCCAACAGAAACCAATTGCGTCTCATTTGAAGTCTCCAACTGATTGGAGAAAACAAATGGGAGAGCAAACATACCAACTGAAACCAATTGAGCACCAATTGATTGCCAATTGCACCCAATTTATTCCAATTGAATCCAATTAAAAAATCAGTTGGTTTGAATCGGCCATTTTTAGTAGGAACCAATCACAAAGCTACACATGTACTGAAAATCTGACCTTTGGCGGGGAGGGGGACAAGGTCTTTTCTTCCTCAAGAGGTATTTTTCTTTTACTGTGAGTTTTGGGGGTTGTCTACCAATATCTACAAATATTTTATAAATATAATTTTTTTCACTGCAAAAAAAGGAATAACAATTCTGTAAGAACATGAAGTGCTCCAGCGGTTCATGAAACCTGCCGCCTGGTTGCTTTATATTCATATTTGCAAAATGTCTAGGGGGCATTGAAATGCTTGCAGAAATTTACAACCACAAGGGAAACACCGCTAACTGACTGGTCCCCTGCACTATTTTGTGTCACAATTACATGTACACCAATTCTGAGTATTCACCTGGTGATCTGTGGGATACAGTTGAACGAACGAAACAGACAGAGAAACTTTGTAAAGACTGCCCAAATAAAGTTTCCAGCTGGAACCAGGAAGGTGCCCGTACATATTCCAACGGTCAAACTGGCACGTCATCCTCACCAGAAGTTGCTCTGTGTGTGTTGGGCTTCATGTAAATGAAGCCACTTATTAGTGGACTGAATACCGCAGGGCGCTGACAGCGCGCATTTGTTTACAGTGGGTCTTTGTGTCGGGAAGTTTTTCCAATTTGTCAGCCCCAGGCGACATTCCCCACTTGACACTTTGTAACCGACACAGGGTAGCACATTTCACATTCATTTCCTGGATTGCAGACTCTGGTTTTTTGGGGGAGGAAAAAGAGACATTGTGCAGCATATCCATACTCCACAGAAGGCATCATCTTCTGTCTCTGAGTTGTGCAGATTGGTTTTGCTCAGATCTATTTTGTAAGTCTGTCAAGTGCCACCCAAGTTTAACATGAGTTAGTCGAAGTCAGGCCCGAAAAACAAAATAGTTTGTACTGAGTGTGCGGGATTAGGATCATGTGTTGGAAGCATTTGTACCCAAAAACTTATCTTGGAAATATCCAAGTATTTGCAAGCAAGACTCGGAGAAGGACTTAGGACATGAAGGTTGAATTCGGAGCCTATTGCAAATATTTTGGAACTTATTCGGGAGGCCTGTTTCACCTTGTGAACTGGGACTGCCTGTACTTTGCTCGTATATTTCACAGGGAACTTGTCACTAATATTTGACACAAGTTGCACAATTGCTAGTAAATTTAAGACCAAAGTTTTGGCATGGGGGCTCCTGATGAGAAATTTAATAATTCTGTGGTGTTTTTGAATCGGCTTTGTACCTCCAAAGCAATAGGATTTTTTTTAACCAAGCGGAGGCGACTTTTGGTGTTGACAAAGGTGTAGAATGAAGCCTCTGGAAAATGACACAGGAGGAAATTATGCGCCGCGTCACTCAGAGGACCCGACATGCATCGTTGATGTAACAACCCAGCAACCATTTGTCCATCTCTAGTCATGCATTAACCAAGCTTTAACACCGCTAAAGACCAAAAGAGGGTAAGAGGGAAATCACCCCCAACTTCAAGCCTCGGAAAGGCTGCACTTTTCTACTCATCAAACCTTGGCCAAAGATTGACTGTGACAAAGCTCTCAGCAGTTGTTGTTTTTTTTATACTACTATTCAAAGAATTACAGGATTTGTCATACCAGCATGGGTAAACCTCTGCACAGGATGTTAGGGCAGCTAGTCATAACGGCACAAACATGCCGCAGGGGCGGATCCAGAAATTTTTCCGGGGGGGAGGGGGTTCCAGGCCGGAGATTTCTTTTCAATGTCTTATTTTTGCGGACAACTGGAAATGATGACACATTGCATGCCAATCATTGTTTACAATGGATTGGTGCACTTACATGTACTTTGGTTGTTATTATTCCCCTCCCTTTTTTTACCTTGGGGGGGGGAAGGGTCTCAGAGTGGGGGAGGGGGCTGGTTTTGACCCCCTTAACTGCCCCCTGGATCTGCGCTTGATGCTGGGATGTTTACGGACTTTTTTCAGAACTTTTTCCTCCACATAGTGTGTTGATTGCAGTGTGGAATGTCAGTGTGATATTAGTGATAGTTTTCAAGTGTCCTTTTAATGCACCTGTTTGGCCAGTTTAACCTTTCTTTTCAATATTTGCGTGCTGTATGAGGGCATTTTGGTGCCTTTTTAACATTTTATGGCTAAATGCAGATTTGTATGGTTATGAGACATCATCCAGGACACAAACTTTAGCATTAAAGCAGAATTTTGGATATCCTGTGATGAATAATTGTTTGATTTCATGACAGCATTGCGCTGGAGAGCAAAATCTCTCAGGGATGTTTTCAATATTAGGCCACAGTTTGAGGGACTGTTTATCAGTTTTCATCAGACAGACCAAACTGACCTCTTCGCTTTAAATGCGTTACTCGGTGTGGCATCCTGATGAAAATGAACCTTACACAGGTGAAATATGTGGAGGGTTCATACTGTCCATCCCGGCAGCTTGTCTGAAAGGCCCTTAACTCAAAACTCACTTTGTACATGTACTTCCAGTTTTTAGCAGAAATTACAAAGTTCTGCCTCCGCCCAACTACACGTACATGTCCATTATGTGTACCTCAAGAGTGGTAACCCGGATCTGGTAAAACGTGGGGAAAGTGGTTTATTTACCACACTCTTAGGAAAAATATCTCTCTGAAACAAACTGAAATGACATAAACCAATTCTTGACATACTGACTCATTACAGACTCTCTTACAAGGGATGAATGAACTCTGACCTCAACCTGCTGTGTCTGGCCCTTCCCACTTGTTACATTTTTATTACTTTTCTAGCAATCACTGTCCCATTTTTGTCAGGATTGCAGCCATGGTTGGTTTGTTCTCATGAACTGTATCCTTCAAAAACAAAACAGAATAAAAACGGCAATAAAAACAAACCACCAAGGCTCGTAAATTCCTCCATGCAACACTGATCGCACTTCCCAAAGCACTTCCTTTTTTTCTTTTTTCTTTTTGGCTTCCAACCAGGTGTTCTTCAGACATATTTACATATTTTGTTCCCTCTGTTGGTCACAAAGTATCTGTCATGGAATTCTATTATTGTTACATACATGTTCATGTTAGTGTGCATTTCGGTAGCCATTCAGGCATTAAATCTGGACATGATATTTTTGAAGCTCCAAGTTTTAATACAGAATTTTTTTTCAGCATTTTTGTGGCTTCACTTGTTCATTTTCTGACAAACCTGTTCTTTGTGTGTCTGTGTCAATCACATCTGTCCACAGACCGTAATAATTTTGTTTGGATTTTTTCCTCTTTTTTTGTGTTTTTGTCATTTTTTGGGGGGTGGGGTTGGCCCTACTGTCTGTTCTTCATTTGACTTGATTGTTGATTTGTGGTTGCTCCAATGGTTGATTGGCCACGGTATTATCTATGGAGGCCATGTCCTTCATTTTGCCATCATGTTGGCCTTCATATCCTTGCCTGTAATTGCTTCTCTTGGACTGTGGTGAAAATGTGCTTTGTACCACTTGTTAGACCATCAGCGCTTTGGTTTGGAGTTTCAAACTTGGTCCAGCACCCTCACTTTCTAGCACGGGTGACTGATATCTTTGTTTCCAGTTGAATCATGTCACTGCAACTCTTTGAAGTTGAGCAAAATTTACCCCACCTGCTTCAATTTCCTCAGTTTCAAAGGTTTCCGGAGATGATCCTTGCCTACCAGTGTTTTTAGCCCTTTGGTATATTCATATTAAAACAATGCTCTGGAAAAGGGGCTGCTCTCAGCTGCCAAAAAAGTGAACTCGTATTTTTTCTCCCCGCAGAAAGAGAAGTACCACACCCATCTGGCCGTTTTGTACCTGGACGACGTCCTGAGGAAAGACGCTGGCACGCCCAAGACGGAGCTGGACCTGGCCCGCTCCAAGCTGCGGCACATGCTGGAGGAGTCCTCTCTCTACCGGGTGCAGCTCATCCTGGGCAAGGTCAGGGAGACGGAGATGTTTGCCGAGACGGCCATCCTCTACGGAAAGGTCAGCGTCTTCTGACATTGTCTGGCTGGTGCTTTTGGCTCTTGGGGCCTGGGGCTGATAAAATGAACTTTTTGATTTCTTTTCGATCCTGGGGAAACCCTTTGATGCAAGCAGTGTTTTTTTTTTTTCAAGGGTGCCTGGGTTTTAGAGAAGAGACACAGAGGAGCAGTCACAGGTTTAGTGGAGGTAAAAAACCCCAGAGGAATATTCTGGATAAAACCCACGGAATCAGGTAGGGACTGAAAACCCAATCCACATGCGGAACGAGCTGGGAATTGAACCCGGACCGCAGAGATGGGAGGCGAGGAAAGAATCGCTTTGCATATCTTACTCCCTCATGAGGAAGCTGAGGCACAGTGTAGGAGTATATGTCATGGTTCTTCTTTATCGACATAAACGTTGCCGCTAACAACAGCACAGAATGCTGTGCTTACGGTTGGTGCATTTCACAGGTTGGCCAAGAAATTTGGGTTCAATGTATACACAAGTTAAAATCTTGTAATTAAGGATTTCACGCTTACTCGGTCAGTGTGGAATTTTTTGGCAAGTGCTGAAAGCATCAAATATTGATCGCAGGGGCTGCCTGCAACTGTTTTCTGACAAGATTTTTGCACGGTGTTCGTTTTCCTAGCATGGCTCTGCCTATGGCATAAAGACCTAATCTCTGCTCACAACTGCTATGTGAGACAGTAATGGGGTGTTGTGAAGCATATTCATGAGATAGCAAGAAATATTGGCTCACAAATTTAGTGCTAGAAATTTGTTGAGCTCAACATTTTTTGCCATTGCAGTGCTTTGTAAGCACAGAATGACGAACTTCAACCTCTGGTCGAAGGTACTGGAGATATTTCAGGCTATTGTTGGAGTTTTGGGTTGGAGTTCAGTCTGTCATGTTCTCATGCTTGTGTTCATGGGCAAGACAGTTTATCTTGATTTGCTTCTCTCCATGTGAGGACAGGGGTAGTTATTTGTTATTGTGTTCATGGGCAAGACAGTTTATCTTGATATGCTTCTCTCCATGTGAGGACAGAGGTAGTTATTTTGTTATTGTATTTACCCTTTGCAGTGAAATATTGTTACAGGTAGCATTCATCAAACTGCATCTTCCATGGCTCTGAGAAATTTTTGTGGTATGACCATATGTTGACTCAACAACGATAAGGGAAAAAAAGACAGCCAAGCTGACCAAAAAAACCACCAAACCCCTGAAGTATTGAAGCAGTGGTATGCGCTCTAAATCTGCCTGGCAAGCCTGGGGAGATCTTTTTTTCCCCAAAATGGCTTCGGATTGGTGATTACAGCATTTTTAACCCTAACACTCCTCAGTCCTCCAACAGGTGAAGGATTGAGGAGGGTTAGGGTTAATGAATGACAACTTCTCCAATTTGCCGACTGTCAGTGCCGTCGTAGGTTGCTTGGTACCTCTCACTTGGACAAAGGCATTTTTTCCCATTTCAATTACCGCACTGAAAGTAATGAATCAATTCCTTGCCCCATTGTTGCATTCACACCGGTGTCTGTCAATGACCTCTGCAGTGATTTGAAGGAAGTGACAATTCACAAAATTGGCCGGAGTTATTTTTGCTCGGGTTGAACAAAGTGAACCAAAATGCCTTTTGCGTGCATCAGTGCACGCAGGTAAGCTAGAGTTGAAGCCTGCTGCTTGTCGTTGCATTCAGTGTCAACACTCTCGGAGCCAGTCAATGGTTGGGCAAACAGCGCCCTCTTTTGATCATTGTTGACAGATTCTTATGCAGTATTTTGTATGCATAATTTAATTATTAATTTATTAGAAGCCATTTTTCTTTATGTTCAAAACACATTCTACAATTTCCAAGCAGGATTGAGTAATGCATGTTGCATTACACAGTCCCCAAACAAATAAAAATTATTTGAAACAAATTTAGTGATTTCCATGTCAAATCAAACAGGTTTGGTGTTTATTTTCAATTGCATTCATTTCATTCATTACATCGTCACGTTAAAAAAAAAATGAAAATTGGTTTCCTGTTTGCATTATACATAAAGTTATACACATTGTAAAAAAAAAAAAAAATGAATTTCCATTTACTTAATACAATGAATATAAAATGACATTTATAAAAAGCACAGACTGAACAGATGATAAAAACTGTTTTCATGCACCATGTTTCATCACCAACCAGGAATGCGCACAGTTTATCTTTTAAATTCAGAGTTAAACAGGTGGCAAGCTTTAGGCAAAAAAAAAGTGTACCGGGTACATGTTTGCATAAAATTGTGAAAAAAAGTCTGAAAGAAAGAAAGGGTAAGATTTCATCTCTGAAATCAGTGCCCACTTTTAGGGAAACAGTGTTCAAATAAAAAAAGAAATGGACATTTAGGTTTCTGGCATGTAGTTTGACATTTTGTTGGCAGTTTATAACATACTGTTGAGTCGGTGACATCAAAGTCAGGGGGTTGAAATCAGGCGAAGTCAGAGACAGAGGTGAGGTACTGGAAAATCCCCTCAGCAATTAAAAAAAATAAAAATGGTTTTAGTTGACATCTTGTCTTTTCCTCTTCCAGCTTGAAGAGCATGATAAAGCCTTGAGAATACTGGTCTACAAGCTACGGGACTACGGTGCTGCCGAGCGCTACTGTCACATCAACTCCAAGGGACGGGACCGGGCCTACCGACGGAGGCTGTTCCAGATCCTGCTGGGGGTGTACTTGGACCCGTTAGAAGGGTGAGTGCACGTCTAGACCGAAAGCTGCAATAAATCCCATGAAGTCCAATTCGAATCCCTATTTACTCCAGTACATAGATCTCAGAGTAATACAGGTAATGTTGAAACCCTATTGCACTTACCAGCATGTATGTATGGCTTGTCAGCAAATCTGGAACCTCTCTTAGCTTGAACTTTGGACAACTTGAAGTTTTCTGTCCATTCCCATGAGGTTTGACTGAAGCGAGTTCATGCATGCACTATATTAGTGACTTAACCACTACCAGCCATGGACTCCAAAATCGGAGCCGTATGGTTTATATGCGTGGCAGGGGTCTCCGAACTCGGACAAAGGAAACAGGGCCCTGTAACAAAAGACCGTACTCCGAACAAAAGACCAGGCTGCTGGGCACTACCGGCATTTTTCACTCTCAAAAGTGGCAATAATCCAGCATTGTTTTGAAACCGTATACCACGGTTTGGGGCATTGAGAGCGAGCGGATTACCACCGGGGACAAAAGCGCTCCACAACTGCAGCGATGAACCACACAGCACCGCTGCACGCTTATCTGGCCCCTATTGAAAAGAGGTCAGCAGTGCACTGAGCCAGGTTCGTGAACAAAAGACAGTTATACAACACCGCACAATCTGGGCTCTGTTTACAAGGCTGCAGGCCTGGCTGAAATACTCGGGCGTCAATGAAGGTCACCTGTCAACTTAGAGTAGTGCCTAAAGATTACTTCGTGCGGCTATAAACGACCGTTAAATGGAATGATGAATTTTAGAAGAATTTTGAAAACAGAGAAAATGATAGTCATGCCGGCCCAGCATCATCAACGTTGAAAAATGCCCCATCATGAAGTGGTTAACATCCTGTGCTGATACATGGTCTACAAACTGCCCAATTAAAATGCACGGAATGAAAATCTAGTGTCAAAAATTGTACAAAAAAATGAAGTCGAACAATATTTTTGGAATTAAAAAAAAAAAGATTCTGCTTGAAGGAGAGTGTTTGGAGTTCACCCCTTTGACTGTTCCATGTGTGCCTCTTGAGGGCGCTGTGCAGCTGACAGTTGTGATGTGTGCCAGTTGATGCCTCCAATTTGTAGGCGTTTCTTTCTGAACTGGAAGAAATATCAAACAGTCATCCTGTTTTTGTTTTCAGACTTAATAGATCAATCTTTTGCTGGGTTGGTTTCACTTGTCATGGTTCTTCTGTTAAACCGGATTTCTTTTTTGTCAGCATAATCATCTGATAACTTTCCTTGACTCCAACAGAAAGAAGGACTCATTGATAGCTCCAGCCATTGCCCTGCTCAACAGCGAAGACGCGGACTTTGATGCCTCAAAGGTAAGGAGTCGTTCGTCTTTCCAAGCTGGAATTCTTGCACCTCTTTGACATGGACAGGAGCAGAATTAGACATTGAAAATCCCTGAAGGAACTCTTGGTGGGTTTGGGATTTCTGTTTGCTCTTTGGGACATTTTTCAGTGATACCCAGTTGTTGGCCTGCTATCTTCCAGAAGGGTGCGCGAGTGCAAAAGCAACGGTCTGTGTTGTTGATCTCTAGACAAGTCTGTAGTCTAGCAGTTACATGTATTTGCCTAGTTTGTAGATCTGTCAAATGGGGCATGGTACCGTAAGGCAAGGACTAACCACTTCATACGTCAACAGTAGTAGCATCATTTCCATTGGTCCTTGTTATTTCCTCCAGGTTCTCCAACTCATTCCAGAGAACTGGTCCACAGCACTGCTGTCCCAGTTCCTGACCAACACGGTGCGGCAGAGCCTGCACGCCACCCGCATCACCAAGCTCCAGCGGGCGCTGGCCCGCACCGAGAACCTCAACCTCAAGGCTGGCCAGATCCGCCAGCAGCGCGACCCCATCTACCTGGGCGACGACCGGCCATGCCAGGTCTGCAATCGGCCCTTCCTGGAGCCAGCCTTCGTCCGCTACCCGAACGGCGTGATCGTGCATGCCCAGTGCGCATGGAACAAGGCCGTCTGCCCCGTGACCGGGCGTCTCTTCAGCACCAAAGTTGGCGCCGAGAAGAGATAGGACAGGAGGGAAGTTGGCCCCTTCTCTCAAACATCCATGTATATCGAAAAAACTTCAGGCTTCGTTTGGAAAGTATTGACTTTGTGCATGAACTGATGAGGGCGCTGCATACAGTTAAACAGAGAGGGTGACTGGAGGACACTGGCTTGGCCTCATCCCAGTGTTGTGCCTTTGGTATGGTCTGGGTCTTTGCCAGGTGAAAACTGTTAAGAGGCTCCGTTTGGAAGTTTCAACTTTGTCCATGAACCGACGAGGGCACTATATGCAGTTTAGCGGAGAGGGAGAGTTATCTGCCTCAACCAGAAGCACCCCCTCATCGGTTGAAAAGAACTGTATTGGTCAGGAATATTTATTTTGTTGGTAGCCATGCTACCGTAATGCGTGCATTTCATAGTCATTCGTGAACCAGTGAAGTACAGTTCTGACCAAAGAAGCCTCCATTACTAAGAAAATTGCACCCTCTCTTGGTCTAGCTTGAGGCTTATTAAAAGGACACTGGTTTGGATGCATCCAAGTGTTGTGTCTAGTGCTCAATGTCTTTGACAGTTCGCATACATTTTGGAGCATGCCTACAGTGGATGTATCCATAGCTGGGCCAAGAGAGGGTTTGTATGGCTGCCATCTTGCAGGCCAGTACTTTTGTTCCACAGAGTACATGTATGTACAAAGTAGGTTTTCCTGTGGAGCAAAAGAACTGCCCTACAAGATGGCTACCACGCAGTGCCTCTGTAAGTTTCACCTGCAGATTTGGTTATGACTCCACAACCATTTCCAGGCCTTAAATGCTCAAGTCCAGTGAGAGAATCCAGTCTTTGGCTTTAGTATTTTTTGCAGGCATGGGAATCTTTCCGGTTTTACTGGAATTCCATTTTTTTCCTTCAAGTTTTTGGTCTTGGAGTTCAGCTTCAGTTTTGCAAGCGTTACAATCCTGGAAATGCATGGTGCGAGTGGTGTTGTAGTTGCATCAATAAAGAATAATGTGAACTATCCTTACGATTGAGAAGATTTTGCTTCAATAAATCAGGAGCAAAGGGACCAGGCATTGCCTCAGATTGCACCGCAGTGCATACACAATCCCAAAATGTTCCTGGGTTCCTTAGGCGGGCCTGGACCCCACACCGACTTGCAGTAGTCTCTGCACAATCTATTTCATCACAAATTATTTTCAGTTTTTTTTTCTTAATGCCCATTCACATGCTTGTGGAGTGGGATTGATGTTTTCTTTTAAAGAAAAACCTATGACTACAAGTCATTTGTGAGTTAAATTGATATAAAATCTGGTATACCGAGCTATGTAATTGCACATAAATGTCACAAGGTATAGCAACAGTGTCTTTAGTATGGAGATTTCAAATTAGTGAATTTAAAGAACTCGGTGTAGCAGATTTTATGCAAATTTAACTTGCAAAAGGCTTACGCATGAACCAGAATCTCCACAAGTCACGGACCAAGTTTTGGGCATGTATGGTGTTGGCGCCTTCCAGGGACATCGTCCTGAGGCAACAAACTGGCCTCTCCTGATGGCCAACAAGAACCCTTAGAAGGTTTTATGGTGCATACCATATCACCTATGGGTCATTCTATAAATTCAGAGTCCAACAGTTTTTTTTGGTGAGCCCGTTGACTTCAAAGTATTCTTATTTGTTTGGCAGGTAATTTGCATTACTTAATCATTCTCAGAAATTAAAGAGTGTTTTAAACATACTGTTACATACAAATCATACATAAGATGTAACAAGGTCACAAATAACACTTGGACCTTAGATTTATAGAATGACCCATATAAATATGGCCTTATTAATTAAAAGCCCTCTCATACAAGTGACTTGTATAAAAAGGCCATAGAATGTTTACCACGGAATATGCACAAAAAAGGCCATAAAATCAACATCGTGCTAAACTATTCTACTGCACATTGGTGTGATTTTGATATAATCCCTGGACAAATAAACGAATCCACAAATCCCTGTGATCGTTGCACAGGTACGAAAATTAAACTGCGGTTCTCTTTGTTTCTCAGGACAAAGTTCTCTCAGCTGCAAAATTAATGCGGCATTAACTGGACTTGAGTACTTTGATAATGAAGCTTGCAAGTTTTTGAAACTGGGCAGAACTTGTAAAGCTATGAGCCATGTAGTACTTTTACTTTGGAATATTAAAAAAATATATATATAACGGTAACAACTAAAACTGTTTCTCCTCTTGGTCCATCGATTTTGCTGACTCTCTAACCCCAATAGTCCCAAATCCTCCGAAACACAGTGCTTTAACAATGTTAGTTGCATCATGCTTCTTTTGTTTGATGTTCATTGTGCCAGGAGGTTAGGGTTAACTGTGAAAATAAACTGGCAACTGACTAGCATCTTCCATATTGGAAATGTTCAAACCAAAATATCAGAGGCTTAAATCCTAGTCATTCACATACACATGGGAGTCTTACTGTTGCTTTTTCCAGTCTTACTGATAACAACCAGTGATATTTCATGCTAAAGACTGACACAGGGTTTAAATCCTCTGAATTCAATACGATTTTACACACTTGCCCTAGGGATTTAACATACCTTACACCTGGGCTATTGCCGTGCCGAACTCATATAATTTAATTTTTTTAAGTTCGGCATGGCAATAGCACAGCATTTGGTGCAATTTGGCACAGCAAGCCCTTTAGGTTTGCTGTAGTCCAAACGGCAGTGGCACGACACTCCTCTTAAAGTTCGGCGTTTAGCACTGCCGCTCTATTGCCGCACTACTGCCACACTATTGCCGCGCCTATTTCAATTAAGTTTGGCACGGCAGTAGCATGGCGCCTAGTCTTGGCCTTGCTGTGTGTACAGTGTAGAACTGACCCTTTGCATAAGCCCAATTTGGACATTTAAAGATCCATACATGTACATGTACCTCGCCAAATGTCTCAAACATGGAGGTTGAAAAGAGTTAAGACTAACACCGTGAATGAGCCAGATGCCAACATTTCAAGATCCTACATGGGTAATTCCAGAAATTAGGGGTCCATTTTTTCGTGCCCCTGTCACATCTGACATGATTTTGTACGTTCAGAACACATTTTCCAATTTCCGAGATAAGTAATGCAAATTACCTGCTAAATAAATAGTCATAGTTTGAAATCAATTCCGGTGATATTTCCATGGCAAATACAAAACAAAGGTCAGATGTATCAGGGACACAAAAATGTCACACTTTCGGACCCCTAATTTCTGGAGTTACCCTCATGTAACTTGCCAAATGTAAAAAAAAAAATTGTTAGGTGCAAAGCCAACCCCTTGTACTTGAAACTCGAGATCAGTTTGGGTAGTTTGTTATATTATGCGACGTTTTGAGTCCTGAACCATCTAGTCAACTTTTCTTCTCTTCATGTAGACAACCAACATCCAGTAATAGTTCCTTCACACTTGCTCTTACTTTACACTCCAAGTCACCCACTCATGCAGCTCAGTGGGTCTACATTTCCACACTGTCTAATTTTCATACTTACAAAAATACCAGCACATTAATTATTTTACGCTGTCATTATTTTCACACCAAAAAATCCATTTGTATGGCTCGGGTGCCACTTCCACAGTAATGGTGTTTTGCACGGTACCAAATTACAGAACACTGTGGATTCCTATGCCACGCTTACACTTAGAGCGAAAAACAAAAACACGTGGTAGACTGCATTTGGAAACCGGAGTTATTTTTTCAAAAATCCTGTGCCATGACTGTTTTTTGGCCAATCAGCAGTCTCGTTAAATACATTGTGTGGCATCACGAACTGAGAGTGGGTATTCACATCTTTGTCATGCCTTCAGTTCTTCCACTGGTGCAGCACTGTCGTCGTTGATAGTCATTAAAATGATGATATGCATACCGATGGGGTTTCCAACTTGTCGGTACAACACCGCACGGCATGGATACGACTTTGAGAGACCGGTTTCCGTTAACGACATGTACCTCCTGTTATCACTCCTCTATGTAAAAGGGCCCTTACTTCTTCCAAAAACAGTCTCACTGTCCCCTAAAACTCATTTTACAAATAAGAGAATAACTCATTTTTTTCTGTAACAGTTCTAGTGTTTTCCATAATACCTAAATTTTGCATAATTTGAAAAGCTAACTTACTTAGGAGCCATTCAAAATTTTCAATGTCAAATTTCGATTCGTTCTGAAAATGGTGGGTCAAGGAAAATAATGGAAAATCGAAATTCAATTTTGATTTTAAAAAAAAAAGGATCCTTTGACTTTCCTGAACTACAGTAGGGCTATGCAACCGAACTGAACTTCACGACATGTACAACCATGGCACAGAACACATGTACGAACTGTGCACATGTGCGGAGACACATTAACATACAGTATTTACTTTACATGTGTAAGTACACATGTACATGTACGTGCATGCAATGTCATATAGTACACTGCACCGGGAGTTTGAATACTGTACAACCAAATCACTTTTTTGTTGATCGAAAATGGGGGTGGCTGGGTCAAAAAAAAAATCAAAATTTAAAAAATTGAAAATTTTGCATGGCCTTTTAATTGGAAAACAGCGCCATGTATTAAGATTCAAATTCCCAAACTGGCACTGCTAAAACAGAGAACATGCATGGTTCTAGTAGTTGTTCAGCAAGTTCCAGTTTAATTTGCAAGGCCTGTACCTTGCATTTGAGTCAAAATTTTGCGATATCAATACAAGTACGAAACTTGGTAATTTTGCACTACCAAGTTACAAATGGTAAATTATATATTATATTTTAAACGTTACAGACCAACCCATTTATGATTACAGATACTTACTATAAAGCACTTTATGAAGAAAACTACCAGTGCCACTCATGTTAATAGGCAATGAACTCAGTTAACGGTATTCAACACATTTATTATCAGGATACAGAAAACAGGTGGAGTTTTTAAGAGTAGTTTTAACAGTCTGAATAGGGAGTGAAACTTGGATGTGGGTCTGAGATTCCACACCATTCTTTGGGACCTGCAACGGAGAACGCTTTGTCACCTTTTCTAGGTTTTCACTGGACGTACCAGCTAAAGATGAAAAATCCTTCCCAAGCTGGTTAGCGCTGAGCCAATCTCGGACTAGATCTCACAAATAATTTGAAAATAAGATGTTGATGCAACAGGGCAAAAATTAAAGTTGAACTCAACAAGACGCTCCTTTTAATTGGCAAAGCACCTCAGGTCATTTATTTCAATATTAACATCCGGTCTTATTACATTGATCATTTTGTTTTTCCTCCTAGATGTACATCATTCGTTAATACAAGTATAGAAAATACGGGTACCATACTGTTACCAGAGTTTCAATTCCAAAAGTATTTGTCGGCGTTCTTTTCTGTACAATTGAATCGTCAGTCAGGTGAAATTACAGTCACAAGTTTACATCATAACCATTCTACATTTTAGACATTGAAACCATTTAAAATAAAAACACAGGTCTGTTGTCAGATGTCCTGTGTCTGAATGTACAATATGTCAATCAAAAGTGATTGAATGGTATATACATGTACATGTATGTACCATAAATTTCTCAGCTGGTAACCTATCACATGATCTTTACAGTGTATAACCAGGGGGTTGACACTTGTTCAGATTTAGTTGGTACCCATTCAGATTTAGTTGGTAAGTTGGTACCCTGGTTGTAACTATTGGTTCAGCCCCGTGGCACGCACTGAAAACCAGTGATCATGGTTTAGTTTCTGCAACAAGCTACAGTTCTGCTTGGGTACCAGTGGCAACATGGCTGACCAGCGCTAGTGATTTTAAAAGACTGAAATCTGAACAATTAACTAAAAAATCTTTTTGTCCAACCTGGTGAATAAGATTGTTATTTAATACTTTTTAAAAAACATCAATTTGAAGCAATCAAGATATCAACTTTAGTTCAAAATGTGACCTTTATACAATCAAGCAACAGCCTCCCTTGTGGATTTGGTCAGTTTCCTTGGTTAGACAAAATGCTCGAAATACCAGTCACTGCCTTTGTATACAGCCTAGTACCCCAGGGCAAAGTGATGCTGTAACACTGATTTCTGAGAACAGAGGACAGCACCAGCCCACAAGCCATCTGCAACCATGCAGAATTGAAGGCTGCATTCACAACGGACACTGCTGTCCAACTGTGGCTGCTTCCCATTGTGAGGACTTGTGATTGACTGAGGACACAACTATGGGAAACATGTCCTCAGTCATTCCCTGCCTTGCCTGTATGCTGTCCTCCATTTTAGCATGGATTCTCAGCGTCTTTAAATGTAATTCTCTGCTGAGCTAGCACACAAATTTGGCACTTGCCCTGTACAATGCCATGCTCACTCAAGAAGTACGCGAACTGTCAGTAGAGATCACGCTCACACAATCAACAGTAAGCAGAGCCTTGAATTGGGCCTGGCCAATTTCTCGGAGCAGATCATAAAACGGGCAGGGCATAAATGCATTTGCCTCCCCATGATGCACCTGTAGGTATCATTCAAGTCTTGACAATCTAACCTACAATGTATCTAAAACCTACTTCTCATAAAATGTTCATTGTAAAGCAGTCGGTAAACATAAAAGTCAAATTATTAAATCACTCCACCAATGGCATTCTCAGGTGACGTACATGTATCAAAAATAGAGCAGATGTGCATTCCAATTGCTTCAAAGTTGTAACGTAAAACTTGCAGAGGTACTGGAATTTTTTTCCTTTCCCCTTCATTTTTGTTGTTGCATAATTCAAAACAACGTTCCATTGCATTTCCAGAATGGTATAAAGGCCAATGAACTGTGTCAGTCACCAGAGACTTATCAGATTGTCACCTCTTTTGCAGTCTGTGCAAAAAGCAGTCAATGAATAGTAAAGAAAAGAAATGCTTTGGTCCATTCTGTGGATATATCCCCTTGCCATACACTGAGCCTATTAATGGCCTAATCCCTGCACTAAGCAATCTGTGTTTCGTAGCTGTGATGGCCACCCATGTTCCATGCTACCTCTTGTGAGGACCAACACATGTTGTGAGCAGGTGTATGAGCCCTCACACCTTTGTTACAATTTTCCTAACACAGAGGATATCTTCCTCCAAGATAGTTCACAGGGTACCCTGTCCTTAGGGGTTCTTCTGTATTGCTGTGACCAAAGAACATTTTCCGAACTGATATAATTTGGGATCTGTGCCCAATTGTAAAAACATGCCGTCATCATTGACGATGGAATCCCACAGGGATGCAAGGAATACTATGTGTGGGCAGTCAAGTCAGTCTCAGGTCTTTACACAGGACTTGTTCATGAGACTCAGGTAAGCAGGTCCAACTTGCTGTATCTGATTTGCCCAACAACCGCCACTCCAAATTCAAATCGGTGGCATTTTCTGCCTTGTTTTTAAGTTTCATATACCCGAAAGGACCAGATCTCCATTCTTAAAATCAATTTTTAATAAAAAGAAATTCCTCCATGAAAATTGGTGTGTGCAATACAAAAGGAACAAAACACACAACTCAAAATGACAGAACATGGTCCCACTTTTGGCATTGTTTCCTTCATGAATATTTATGAGCAAAGGATTAACATTCATGCATGATTAATTTCTAGTACTATTTTACACCACAGCATGTCTGCACAGAATCTACTCTTAATGCATGCACACCTCTTCTCTCTGTCATTTGCTTAATCATAAAAAATAATTTTCACTTTGTATATCATATTTATAACAATTTCATGCAAATATATTCACATCAAAGCACATTTAAAGCAAGCAGCCGAGGGCAAAAAGAAATCATAACTACTGCACATGTCCTAAAGTTGGAAAACTATCTTCAGTTAAGATTCTCAGTGGATCACACTCAACCATACCCACATCCCCCCTCCCCTCTGGCTGAAGAGATTTCCTGAGAGCAAGAACCTGAGTCTGCTTGTAATTTGCAGACGCCATTTCAGCTGGAAATTACAGTGGAAGTAGACACCCCTTATTCCTTCACCTCTGAAAGTGTTCAAGGGGAAGATGTTTGACTCGAGTAGTCTTGACATCACGGTTGAAGAGAGAGGAGAGAAAAAAGCAAACATATAAAAGCCCAACCCAAATGGAGGTGCCAGTACTCCAGTGCCTGGCTGACAATATCCAGGCAAACTCTACAGTTTCTTGCAGGCCAAGATCCCCTTAATTCTGCCTACATGCGACTGAGAAAAAGGCTGCTTAAGATCTGGACCCGCAACATACCATTATTCCATTTTTTTCCATATGATGCACTGTAAAAGTCTCACTTTTGTTTTTTTTTCCGCCGGTCCTTTGCACGATACGTTTTGCGCTTAATTTGGCTAAAAAAATGAACGCGAGGCCCGACTACAAGTAAGACTGAAAGGCATTTTGTGACTTAAATGTCTTTCGAGTTTGAAGTGAAATTTTCATTGCTCATGGTCCAGTTTTCTTGCCCAACAATAAATCAGGAACTGAGAAGAAACTGCCTGGTACAAAAGCTCCATACATGTATATGCACCGCTGACACCAATCTCTTCAATGCCTTTCTTACAAATTTTCAAAATCAGAGTATTGCTGAATAAAGTGATTTATGTACATCAACACAAATGTGATGTCAATATCCTACTCAAGGGTAAACGAGAAAGAAAAACTTATAAGCTAAACTTCAACTTCGGTAAACATGTTTTCATTTGGCATAGATATGTAAATCAGATGCAAATTATTTGAATGCATATTCAGTTCTGCCACAAAGCGCTAAAGCTAGAAATTCATTTATAAAACAAACAAAAAAAATGTCTCAACTAAAATATACCTTCAGCACAAAATGTACCTAAACGTGCTAAATACTGAAGGAAAAAAATCACACCATTTAATTCGTTTGTACAAGGAATTGTTTCAAGGATTTCTTACATTACAAAAATCAAGGCGGTAGTTTTCATAAACTTTACAATCTAGCTTTAATACTTCTGTAAAATAATGAAAATGTTAACAAAAAAACTTTTTTTTTACAGTTCTTGTATAATCTTGGCATAATCTAATAATGGTGAAACGGAAAAACTTCACTATTTTAAATGAACACAACTTTCTTGGATGTCTATTAATTAAGCAATGGTAAATGAATTAATGTGGTCTATTTCATGGCTGCATGAACAAAAAAAAATTCCACTACGCCTAATGAGAGGAGAACTAAATTTGGCTGCTACAAGAAACACGAGAGAGAACATGAGCATAGTATCGTGTGTGTGCGTGGTTGCATGATGGCGGCTTTGTAATTTTTGACTTCAGATGAAATATTGGTGACCTGCCCAGCTCTGTATAAGTGCCTGATGTGAACCGAGGCCTTTGTAACAGAATAGGAAGGTTGCCGGTGCCAAGTGGATGCATGCTGGGATTGTAAAGGGTGTTCTTGCTCTATAATATGGCTGAGATGACTCGATTTGAAATAGCTTCCGGAGAAATGATGTTTTCTTTAACAAGAGCTTTTGCAAGATTCCCTGGACTTGGTTATCTAAGGGAAGAAAGGAAAAAGCCACCGGGGGGGGGGAGCTAGAAAGCCGTACCTCAGAACCCAAAGGATGAGGAAAGTCCGGCTGCCTGACGCAGTTCTACCAACGTGCACTTATAATCGCTAAATCACAATATTTGGTCGCCGTGGCCACCCCTCCCACAAACCTCTTTACGGCTTCATTGAAGACAGTCAAATATTTCCGGCCAGTGCACTTATTATCCCTACATGCTTCATACTAGTCCTTGTGATTTCAAGGGTTATGGCTGATTGATGCGTTGACTTTTGATTCATTTCCAAAATCAGTCTGCCGGAGAGTGAAATGGGAATGATGTTAGCTTTGTGAATGTCATTTGCAGAAGCAATTTCTGGGGGGAAAAAAATGTTAGTTTAAAAAAAAACAACAGGTTCTGTGCTGTAAAAGTGGTTTAAGTGCACTGTGAAGTAGCACCTGGTCTTTGTATCACACCATCAGAAACTGCTGCGTCACATGGAGTCTTGTTATCAGAGAATACACATCAATCACTTCTGCGATTCGGTTCAAATTACAGTGAAAGCTTTGTTGCTGCAGAAATCAACCGGTAACCCAATTATTAACCACAACAACCCTTCAACGGTTATCAGCCTGAGTGCTATCCAATGAGCCCTGTTCTATTTCTATACACGTCATGATGTTGAAAACATTTGTTGGAAAGTGGTAGAATAGTTCTTGCAAGCCAGCCAAAATTTATGCGTAGGCTTACATGTAATTTCCGTGTCTAAACTCACAGAATGGGACACAAAATTCACAAAGCTAGGCAAGACAAATCTGATCTTTCCTTTTTTTCCATCGCATGCAGAACAATTTCACCACGTTAACTGTCGCAGCCAACACAGCAGTCTCAAAAACTATTCACAAATCATGCAGAATTACAAACTCAAATCTTTCTTGTTTTCTCCAACTGAAGAATGATGTACATGTATCTCAACTCTTAAAAATACTGAGCTGCGATTGAGTGGAAATCATCACTCTGAAACCCTCGCTGGTATTAATCCTCGGAGAGTTGAAGACTGTCCTTCAGTTCACAGAGGAGAAAAGCGAGGACTGTGGGCTACTTCACAGAACCCTGTTTTTTAAAATTTCTGGGGTACCTGCATTTCTGCTTGTCCCACACGCACTTTCCTGCTTCGTTTATTCTGAGTGACAACCATTTTACCAGCACTGTGACAAGATTCAAAAATCACATACGATACTTGCTTTCTTGGTTTTAGGCTTATTAACTCTGTCCATAACAAAAACATCACTCCCCCCCCGACAACCCTATCAAAACTTTCATTCCAAAACTTGGCATACCGTCGAACAAGGTAGAAAAAAAAATCATTCCGTTCTCGGAGAATATTCACTTTGCCAGGTTCTTTGCATCTACAACTATGACTACATGTCATTTCATTCCCCCATCCCCCCTTTAGTCCTCTTCAATCCATTATAAGCAAAGCAAAAATAAAAACATAGCTGACGAGAAGGTGAAAAGCAACGGAACGAAAAAAAAAAAAGAGATGACTGGAAAAATTTGACCGACAGAGGATGGATTTACGAAAGTGTGGATGGTATGAAAATACGTTACAATTCCTTGAAAGTCGGGGGTCGACTTTTTGGTGTATGCTCAACACCGCACACAGCGTTTTATTTCCTGAATAGGAAAGAATAAGAGATTTATTTTTAAAAACATATTAAACTCCAATGGTTATAAAAAAAACATGACCAGAGAGACACCGAATCAGAGACTTTTCTTTGTTTATGACTGGAATGTTAAAAATGGGTTGGACTCCCTGGCATCTCTGACTGGAATCTTCCGGAATCATGTGTTATCTCAATTAGGACTGTGATGAAAACCGAGATACGTGTATCTAATTGCAATTGGTGAGTGTGCTGTTCTGCCCCCGCCCCCCAATTTTATTACCACTCTTTGCAAGTTCTGGATGAACTTTTCTGAGACCAAAGCACAACTTACTGTTTTCATAAAAAAAAAATCCCAAGCGACGGGGAATGACAGACAACAAGGGAATGTCTGACTCGCGACATGACTGGAGATTGGATGATTTGCGAGTGATTCCCATTATGTTTGTACACGCAGATAGAGGCTGGAACTAGTCCATGGAGGTGAACGTGAGTGGAGGGCCTAAAAGTGAGCCATGGTCAGGTGCTGCACAAGTGTAACTGCATGACACTGTCTCAAGAGTGTAAAAAAACAGGGCGATGGCCTCAGAAATGTCACACAAATCTTGGAAAAAATGACCACCAAAAAAGGTCTACGTCTGTGCAGTCCGACTTTGTAAATGCCTTGGCATCTTCTTGTTCCAAAAGGTCGGCATTTTCAGCCAACAATAATACCACACCTAAGACAAATCGGATGCAGAACATTAAATGCCATCCGCAACAGGTGATTCCAGAAGATTCTGAGCTGACAAAAAATGCTACAGGAGTTTGAGATGATGACCTGTCTGTCCCTGGTTGCTTCTGGGTAACAGCCAAGGCAATGCATGAGCTGTCCGTCCATGGTGGTTGTCGTCACAAAATTGAGATTACAGGGCCATTACAATTTATACACAACAATGGCATCGCTTGCTTCCTCACTCAACTGTCTCTCATTCTGAGGTGTCATGATTGAAATACACATACTTTGGTAAAGGTCAAAGAGTAACAAATACACAGTGTCGAAATATCTGAGAAGATAGCACCGACTACGAGTAGGCCAAAAAATATGCTACCCAATTACAAAAATATGGTATAAAGTGGCAAACTGGGTGCCAGTAAATCTGTACATGCATTTGCGTAAGGACAAAAGGAGTCTTTTATATGAGGAATGTCATTCTATATTGCTGTAAATTCAAAATAGCATATTTAGTAATTCGTTTTCCGATTTTCAGTCGTTTCAATTTACCAAAAAAATCAAAAATAAAAATAACTTTGCATATCAAAAAATATCTTTATACGAAATGACAAGCCACCTTTCCTTGTCCTGTTTGCGGTGGAATTTTAAACTTGTTCTGTGCAAACTGTGAACATATATTTAGCCCCAATGAAAGGTTCCAAGACTGAATTTTCATGGAAGGGCTCACTTTGACGGGCTCTGCTTTTGAAAGTAGCTCATTAACTCTGAGCCCCAAATACAACCTAAGTGTAACAAGAGAAACAATTTAAATACAGGTTTACTTCGGTCATATTAAACAATGGTTCAACAGTATGAAATATTTTTGGCCTCTGCAAGGTTTGATGGGCTAGGTCCAAATATCGTGGTTGTGGCTAGGAACGGTACAGGCATCTATGGTAAGTGATTCTAGCTACTAGTCAACGGCTGCCAAAGTTGACAGTGCTATAACTAGCCGCAGTCAAACCTGTCAGCCAACATGAAGTTGCGAATCAATGCTTTTGACGAATCGTGTACGACCCTCATTATGCTTCAAATGTAAAGCACAGTCTTGGTACAAGTGTATGGCAAATATACACTTGTCCCATGTGTAATTAAAATGTGCCAAACATGATGGTATGTCTCCGCTACCCACTCCTGACTCCTTCAATCCCGGATGAAAAGGTTCATTTTTCTGTGTCAGCTTGTCTGCATCTCACGGTAGAGAACTACCTGCCAAAGATTCTGAAGGCAGGACTCCGTCCATGTTCTGATTGTGGCCCCCCAAAAAACACACACCAAAGAGAGCCAGTAATATACATGTACATGTATCATCACGTTGGCAGTGCTTCCCAGACGGTACTTAAATTTCCACCAAAATCTCGAGCTCTCCACATTCTGGTTTTCATGTGCTTCAGTGTAGAGGCCACAACTAGATTGAGATCAGAGAGTGATTTCTGTTTTGAAAGGAAAATCGATGTCCATTTTAATATCGAAATCGAGAGGAGCATTTATTTTTTGGTGTCCACTTTTGACTGCACAAGAGGACTAACAACTTTGTCCGAACATACAGTACTCTGTTTCATTCAAACTACAGCCTGTCTGCCCCCATTCACATGGATCAAATACTTTTTGGGTATTGAAACACCTGTAGAAATTTAAAATCGTCAGGGAAAACACTTCAAACAGGAGCACCCTCTTGACTGTTGTTCCATGTCTTGTTCCCTCCGCACGCATCAAATGTTCCGATATACATGTACAGTTGTGTGCTTTTCATAACAGTTCACTTCTACAAACAAAGGCCCCTGTCTGATGATCACTGGAATACAGACTTATTTAATGTTCAGTTTTTGGAATGAAAAAAAAAAAAAAAAGAGTCAGCTATATACAAATTCATAGCTTCTTAATGTCACTTGACTCTGTCTAAAAACATTACGTGTTGGTCAAGTGCATGATTCAATTAAGAGAACTATACTCAAATACTTACATGTAATCTGGTCAATTTTTTTTTTACTTTAATAATATCTGTAACCAGAGGTTTACCGGTATTAACGAACATTTTTGTGACTAGAAATTCCTCTAATGAACAAGTAGCACAAACAAGGAAAGGACCGCTCTCAAAATTGTAATTTAAAAACACTGTATCAATAACCGTCATATTAATGGTTACCACCTTGATACGGAAGGAAAATCTCAGACAAATGAAGACAGAACTACATTAAAAAAACAAAACATTAACAAAATAAAACAACTGGGTAACTACAAAACAAAATGTAGCGGTAACAAATCAAAATCTCTCCCCACATGAGCCTTTAGCAAGGACAAAACTGGTTCTTGTCAACCTCTCAGAGAAAAGGATGCCCGTTAATGTTTTTGTTGTGTTATTTCGGAAAAGTTCTGTGTTTGGCCCTGATGAGTACAAGAACTTGACAACATTCTTAAATTGGAAAATCATAGAAATGACGACCAAAAACAAAATGGGTTTTTAAAGGAACAGAAAGGACAAACAAGACAGTAGTAAGAAGCTAGGATTGCAGCCCTGAATTCTTACAAGTTCTGGAAGGCGTTGTACTTGGACTGCCAGTCGGCGCTGGAAGCCGCTTTCTTCTTCTTCTTGCCAGCGGCTAAGGCTCGGGCTTTGGCCATGTCCGACAGGTCCAGTCCGCCCTTCTGCGTAGAACAAAAGACAAATTATATTCTCCGCTGACTCATTTTTTATGTTATCTGTGAGGCAAGTTCAGACAGAGCCATCTCTAAAACCAATCGGTTGGCTCCCATTCACGACAATTCCACAGGACTTACTCGTAAACTAGCTGGGGAGGGGTACGATCTGCCCCAAAGAATCTTGGCCGTCCCATGCCTGGTCTTTTTAAAACTTGGTATGCATGGAAAGACGGTCATTCTGAGCACATCCATGAAGCTTTAATTCACTCCAACATAGGCTTTTTGTTGTTCTGTCATTTAATGCTTGTAGCTTTACGCTTTGGACCTCCACGCACCGAGCGCATGCCAGTAGGAAAACTTAAAATGTTGCCGCCACCTGTCTTGGGTGGCAAAAATAGGCATTTATTGAGAATGGTAGATTTGATTTCATAAAATGGTGTCAAAACTGGTCATGAGACATTGCAAGAATATACTCTGTAGTCTTGGCACTAAAACAAAAAACACTGCCCTGGCATAGTGGAAATTATCTGGAGGGAGGGGGTGCTTTCATCCTCCCCTCGGGTTTATTTATGGGAACAAAAAAAATAGAAATGAACAATATTTAAACCCGCCAACCTCCTTAGGTCTCTCCGGTTTGGACTCTTTGACCTTCTTATCAGCCTTAGGCTTGACTGGTTCGGGCTCTGGCTCTGGGGGTGGGGGTGCTTTGCTCTTGGAATGGTCAGGCTCATCCACGACTACGGGCTCCGGGGTGGGGGCCCTGGCTGGCTCCGGCTCCTGGTGGCAAAGGAAAAACCGGTGTAAAACATTTGACACTAATATCTCCCTTCGGAGAACTTGAAGAGATTAACCTTGCAAAGACCATTCCCGATCCTCTGGTACGGAGGAAACCAAATACAGATCGTTTCAACTCCCTTCCTGAGAGTGCATCAAGGTCCCATGTAAGTAAGAGTGGCTAGGCCTCTACCTTCCTCAATCCAGTCACCAAAAAAAAAAAAAAAATTTCCTACTGAATCTTCAAGGATCTTAGAGGGTTCAGGATAAACTTCAAATACAAAACTATCCCCAATCTTTCAAAATCAAAAAGGGACCGGAAGGGTTTTACGGGCACTGGAGGGCCACTTTCATATTACATGACATTCCTTGGATGTTTAAGGCAGAGAATGACGACAGTGGGTTTCAGCACAGTGGCAGATATGAGGAAGATTCGTGGAAATCTTGGCAGAAATTCCTTGGAAGCTAGCATGATTAAAGGCAAAAATACTGTGCTGAGTCCATTCTAAAGAAATCTGTACCCTGAAGAAAAAAAAAAAGATGAAAAAAAAAGCAACCTTGGTTTGAGCACAAGTGCTGTTAAAAAAAAGCCAATGATGAGAACTTGAGACGCAAGAACCATTTGGTGTACAACACTGCCTTGTGTGTCATAAAAAAAAAACGACAGGCCCGATTTGCCTTTTTGCCTCTTCGAAGCTAGCTGAGGGGTTTGCGACATTCTGTTTCTACACAGAAATAAAGCTTTTTCTGTCGGCCTTGTTGAATAGACACACTTGGAAACGATTCAGAACTTTGATGACTGCATCTGCTATCCAATTCTTCTTGATGCTGCCGGCAAAAGGAAAACATACCTTCTCAACATGTTAGTACATGTGTTGTTTTCAAGCCCTCTCTAACTAACATACATGAACAACACAAACGCGATTCTGCCAGGGCCAGCAAAGCTGAATGACATTAGAGAAACCCATGACAAATACACGGGAACTTATCCACTTAGTTCTTCAAGCTGCACACTTTCTCTTTTCAATTTTGAAGGTGCCATTTGCCACCAGCTATCATATGCCATTCTCTGTGCAGAGACTGGCAACTAGTAGCTCATTGAGGAAATCACGTTCACTGTGGATTGACGGCTTCTGCAGTAACACGAGAGTGAAAACGTTGGCAGAAAGCCACTTGTAGGCCTCAACAAGTGTCTAGAAGCATTCACAGACTCCCAGATTGACTACGATGCTACAAGGGGGTATGAATGCAAAGCCTTGTGAGGGATTCTAGACCCATCACAGCAACATGTCTGAGCAGAACTCTTAAGCGTTAGAGTCACGAAACCAGCAAATAATAAAAAAGTGGAGACTGAACTTAACAATGGTAACAAGAGACACAAGGAACAAAAGCTACGCATAAGCTGTGATGTCACAAGACTTTCATCCTGATTTGGGAAGTTTTATCTTTCAGTGTTATAATCAAGCTATCACAGGTCAGTCGCATGTCCACCCTAACGTCACAGCTCATACAAATAGCATGAGAAGCACACACATTTGCAACAGTTTATTCCGTTGTTATGGACTCAATTCATAATTCAACCAGTAATAGAGTACCGAAGTGAATACGTGTGTGTAAAACGCATTAGCGCGAGAACCAGCGCGTGCACCAACATGCCCGTATTCCATTCGTTTGCACTGCACTTTCTGGTTCACAGTGATGTCACACTTTGGTACTCTATTGGACAGGTAATTGTCTATCTTGTGACTGACTTCGTTACAACTCCTGGCAATTAAGTATGATTAAAAGAGTTATATTCAGTCAGAATATGTCTACATGACCAGCAGTAAATGCTTCGCAGGTATTTGATAACAGCCATGGACAAAATTTGAAATATTCATTGGAACAGAAAGTCTTCAGTGCTCATTTTGTGGGAAGCAACGGAGCTACACAATGTCCATGGTGATGATTCGATGCCAACTTGAAATTCAGCCAGCAAGCATTCAACCTACAGTAGTATACATGCATGAGTATGCATAATCTCAGATCGCCTTTTAGAATACCTTCACCAGCTTTCCCATGTCCACAGTCGCAGGTTAGATTTCCAGCCTTGTTACTAAGCACCCAGTGTTATTAGCCGGGGGAGGGGGGAAGCGAGGAAGAAGGAAACCTTCCCCTCCCCCATAAGAGCTTGGCTACATAGCCAAGGGGGCTCCCCTCTGGCAAGAGCCTGGCTACGCCTCTGAAAACACCGCTTTAAGGAATGGGGAGGTGGCGAAGTGGTGAGGGGAGTCTTACCGGCTCTGGTGTGGGTTCTCGCACAGGTTCTGGTGTGGGCTCCCTCTCTGGTTCGGGTTCGGGGACTGCTGCAGGCTCTGGTTCCTACGGGGGTGTGTCATGTGTACAGTTTGCTTGTTGGGTTTATTCTGTTTTTCATTAATATTGAACACTCCACACATACACTGCTGCTTGCGAATGATTAAAAACGTCGACAAATCACAAATATGCAAGTCTTATTTTTTTCCCGAGTAATCGTTAAAAAATAATTCCTGTTGCTATGAATTTCCCATGAGATGTTTTGGGCTACATTCCTTTCTTTATAAGCTTCCCGCTTTCAAACTGGTTTTCAATTATTTATTTATTTTTTTGGAGGATCAATCAATGTTTAAAGTCTGCCAGTCAAAATTCTTTGAGCAGATTGACATTAAGAGTCGATTTCAAGCGACACCAGAAGGTATTGATGTGACATTCGAAGTGGCAGGCTCAAACAATTTGGGCTCTCTGCTTAAATAACGTTCACTGCCTCGATTTTGCGATGCCAGACCCCTAGGGCTGTTACTCATTAACAGAAGTTTATCGATTGCATCTGATAAACTGTGACACAGACCGTCCACAAAGATCATGTCGATAATTGCCCAAAGCGATAATTGTGTCTCGTTCAGCACTGAAAGATCTCACATTAAAATTTCTGTCCCAGATGAAAAAAAAAAAGCATTCAAATTTAAGATAAAAAATTGTACTTGCTCCACTCCCTGCAGAAAACCCCTACAAGATGTGTAGAAAATAACAATTCGATGAAAAAACCCCCAAAACAACAAAGAATTTAAAAATACTGCAATACATGTATTGTTTGCCTTGAAGGATCTATGAAACAATGCAAAAATACAAATTATGCATATCATTTGAGCAAGGATTTATAAAAGAAAAAAACCATATTCACTGCCTCATCCTGGCTTCGTGTTTCACGCTTAGTGACTGCTTCCGGAATGTTTTGCAAGGATTGCCTGTTCACAGCTTAAAGGATCATGTGGGGCTGAGTGGAATATGGATTGTGCCCAAATCGAATTCTGTCAAGCGCACACTTGAAACACTTGCATCGGTGTGACCGCACGGTGAGGCCAAATTTGACGGCACAATTCAAAACAACTTCCTTTTCATAAACAGACCGCTTGATTCTAAGCCCTGTGAACAGGAGCGTTCTTGACTACAAGTTGATGCATAATTCAACAAACCTGACGTTGCGTGTATCAGGTCTTCCACTCTTAAAATTAATGCACAATTTGTACAACGTACACTGATTTTTTTTTCTCAAGTGAATTTGGGCATGCATACACTAAAACCGACTTCAAGGACTTCTTATAGACAGGAAGGGTACAGTAATCAGTGACTGGTGAAAAATGTGTACGATTATGTACAAAATGCATACGAGACAAAAATGTGTGAAATTACGCAGAACATGTCAGTAGGGTTAGTGTGATAGTTAGACATACAAAAACCTTCAGTCTTTCGACGGAGAAGAGGAATTGTTATTTAGAGTAATATGTTGGTCTTTCATGCACCACACAGGACTGTTTGCATTCAAAGCAGCATTAGTGTCTTTAATGTGGGGTTTCTGGTGTACCGGTCCGCACCGAACGAAACCAGTTACAAGTCCCCAGAACTACTGTGGAGTTCACACAATGGCTGATACACAAGAATATACAATGTGTTTGTGTCTGATTACTGTGCAATGTGACAGCTCAGGCACTGCTGGCATTGAACTTGTGAATTTGGATCAGCTTACGTGAGATGTTTGTCACGTGAAGAATGTGGGAAATGTCATTTTGCCAGAGGCATCATCTTGGAAAGGGATGAACGGCGTATTTCACAGTATGCAGAAGAACAGCAAGTGAAAAGGAAATGTAAACATGTTCAAGTGGATGAAGTTACCGGTACAATATGTTTGTACGTGACAAGACATTTACATGTTACACAATATCCCCAGTGAAGTTGGCAAGGACGGGGAACATCTACAGTGTGTCTATGAGATCGTTGCACTGGACGGAACAAGTGTGTTTACCAAGTTGAGCCAATGAATTTATTCTGATTGATGGAAATTTCACAGATGCTAGTGTTACTGGAATGTCCACCAGAGGGGGAAAAAAAAACAACCCTCGGAATTTCAGTCCCCTTGAACGCTTTGAAGAATCTGTTGCACTGTACATGTACTTCAATACTGGCATGTCTGGTCCGTTAAAGAGCAGACACAGACTTTATTCCCAAGATGGCCGGTTTGGTCTTGCTCCTCAAATCCACATCATTTCTTGAACACTCTGAAATGGGAGGAAGCCTGACCATTTTACAATTTATAGCCTCACTTAGAAAATATTTGTCATCTGGATGATAAAGGTGAAGTGGCTTTCCATCCATAAACCATTGGTGCAAAAGGATGATCTATACTTTGACTCTGCTGCATCATCTTTGCTCACATTTATTTCAAGTTTTGAGGACAATTTTGACTGGGATTTACTGGCTTTAGATCCCATGAAAGGCCGACTCATGAAAAAGGCCAATACTTCACATTTTGGAGCAGGACCGTGGGTCGTGTCTCTCTGGTTTTCCAGTGAGAATGGTGGGACAATTTGATCCATGTTGAGGATGGCCGGACCAAATCACTGTGGAAATCCCAGCCTGCTTCAGCCCCATGAACCTTTACAGTCAAAACAGTTGTGTGTTCGACAAGGACTCTGGCGCAGGAGAGGACTGTTAGTATGATCACGACAAACTTGTTAGTCTGAAGCTGTACACATGAAGTGACCTGGAGAGGATGATTTGAATTTCAAACCGTGTTTTGGGTATAATTAGCTTTTTTGTGATTGGTGCGATGGGAGAACATTCAGACCAGGCGTGTCTTACCGGTTCTGGAGTTGGCTCTTTCTCGGGTTCTTTCACAGGTTCTGGTTCCTGGGTGAATGTTCACAGACAGTGTTACTGTGCCTTGTTTGTTTGATTCCATATGCTAGGGTGTCTGATTTCAGGCCCCTGCCACTAACATTTGACCCTAACCCCCCGGAGACTGTGAAAAATCCTGTTAATAACTCTTTAATTTGGGGGTTTGAGAACTATTTGGGTAAATGGATTACAGTACAAGATGGCCCACGCTTTCACTTGGTCATATCACTCTAATGAGGACACTTCACAAACGGCATGCGGAGTAGGATTATATCAGCATCGTGAATGAGGGCTTCCCCCATTACTCTATCACAGTTTCATCGAGTCCAACAAAGCGCATGCATGTTTAACCAGAAGGGGAAAACACCGAGCAGCACAACTTTGCAAGTGCACTGGCCCACTGACAAGACAAGTGCTGCAGGGGAGCAGAAATTGGCCGATCGGAAGAAATGCTACACGCACGGAACACGCCTCACTCCACTTTGAAGGAAACGTGACTGCACACGTGTAGCCTTGACTACTCTCAATTCCAAACCAATGACACAGTTCTAGTTCAGAGAACATGCCACAAGGTCACGGTTGCATTCTTTTTTTGGGGGGGGGGACGTCACCAACTGGTATGTGAGAATTCCGATCAATGAGGGCCCTCCCCGAAGTAGTGTCCCTCCCACACACATTCTTTCAGTGAGATTACATGCTTGCTCATTTTCTTCAACAGTTGAACTAACGTTTTAAATCAGTAATAAAATTGGGCCATCTCTTGAGCTGACAGGATAAATGTACGCGCAGGATGGGTATTTAATGAAGGCCCACTGGTTACCGGTATGTGTACGGTGCATGCACAGTTGGGGCCAAATGTTTACACACCCATCACAGAACAGTTTTCCTTGAATTTCACAACTTCACTCATTCCTACCAACTTTTCTGTTCCTTAGGACAGACAAAGACGGGTCTCTTCATGTACGCAATGTACATGGTTCATGCCCCTAATAAGTATAAACACTCAGATGCATGTATGATCGATAATTCTATTTATACAAAACATACAAATTACCCCACACCGTATTATTTAGCGTCACTTTCTGTATTTTTTTGGAATATCTCATAGTTGCAGTGGACCACATTCTGAAGTGTTTTTGAACAACAACACCGGGGTAGATGTAAATTTTCATTAAATAATTTTCAGAAATATTAATATTTTGAACCATAATGTCTCTGAGTATTTTCATCTGAAGAACACACTGTGAATATTAAGAAGAAAAAGTCAGCCGAACTATTTCAAACAGCGACAAATTGAGAAAAACTGTTTTTCTACCAAGTGTACGTACATGTAGGTACCGGTAGGTATAGGCATTCACTGCGTTCAGAGGACAAGTTGTTTTGTTAGGGAAATTTGAACCGAGTTGGGGGCACATTTCCGAGTCCCCACAACATTTTCGATCCCCACAAAATAGGTGAAATGTCGACGGTGTGGGAATATGCAAACCGTTTGCCCCAACTGTACCGTACATGTACATGCACCTGCTTATTGTGTTGCAATCACACGAACTCGGCACTTGATGTCAATACAATATGTACCAGTACATGAATCGCTATCCCCAGCTGCCTACATTTCTCTGCCACCCACTCGTCCCTCAGTCAGGTCACTGCCACTTGTTTTTGTGTGAGAGGGCTGCACTTTAGGAGGCATTCCACGTATTTGGGATCAAAGGTTGCTCGGGGCAACAAGAGAAATTTATTTTTACCCACAGAGTAGGGTCAAAATGTTAACATTTTTATACTCATGGAGTGTGGGCTGACAAAGCTGTTTCTCGGGGAAATCAAATAATGGTTGTTAAGTCCCGCAGTATAGATAACAAAGTCTGTCAAGCTGAAAGAAGACGATAAATGGATCGTGCCAGATACTGCTCAACCCTTGGTCTTTTCACCCCCTCGATAGAGGGCCTCTGCATCTGCAGGCACATTCATGAAGTCAATAAAGAGAGAGCAATGGCTCATAACTGGAGATTGCCACATCCTGGACAAGTTGGGGCAGAATGGGACATTCAACAAGACCTCCATGTGAACCCCGAACTGTGGTCTGTTTGATTACGCATTCCTCCCTCAAAGGGAAATGCGAGGACTCTGGATTTGTTAGGGAAGAATGAGAGTGTACGAAATTAAACCGTGGGGTCACCGGAGGTTTTATACCCCAAGGTACTGGTAACCCACATTTATAACTGTGTTACTCCTTGCAAAACCTCCAGGTGAATCTCACGTGACCATCTGTTTGGTTTTGCACCCTCCCCTTACAAGAAAATGTGTCCACGCTGTGGTTAAGGTGATCATGCAAAGGAACTGTACATGTTTCAGTGAACTGGCTTAACCACATACATGTATTGAGTACCAAAGTGAATACATCACACGCACAAATGTGTGTGTAAAAAGCATTAGCGCCAGAACCAGCCCATCAGCCAACTCATGCGCACTCCCTTCGTTTGCATGGCACTTTCTGGTTCACAGTGACGTCCCACTTTGGTACTCTGTACAACATGTACATTGACATGTATACATGTACAATTACCGGTTCATACACGGGTAGGTGCACAGAATGTACATGTACACGTAAGCAGCTGGATTTTAACTTTTTGTGAAACAATTAAAATGTGAATCCTGAGGTCTGAGTCCCCACAACATTTGAAGTCTTCCCCTCTTCCCCAGAACTACATGAACTGAATGTCATGTGAGCAGTTATGGAAACAATACCTTGCACTCATGAGAAACAAGACTGTACATGCATATCAACAGTGTGAGTGTAACCAACAAACCAACAAACAGAAATATGACTTGTGGTATTAACAGGAAGGGTCCAACACAGATCTAGGTCAGATGATTCTGACAATATAGCCTGAAATTTCAGGCATTCGGGAGGGCTTTTATGTCTGTGCACTCACTGTAAGGCGCATTCATGTATCTGGTAATGTTGTATGAAAATTGAAATAAGGCTTGAAATCAGGTTACTGCTGGAGGACCTTGAACCTTGCAAATGTATAAGATCACAGCTCAAATATTTTTACCAGGTCTGAGTTGGCTTTTCGGGAAAAAAAAGAAAGCAGTAGACAGAAGAATCTCCGACAGGTGGGATTCAGATAAGTGCGAAGACTGTGCCATGCAGCCACAATGGCAAGCAGCCCGACACATTTGCTCCTATGAACAGAAAATGCCGTTTCTCTCTGGCAACCGTACAAGTTGGAATAAGGATGACTTCTTTCAATACTGTACATGTACTCGTTCATCATTGCGTGTTGTACAACAAACCTGAGATGTTGGGTCATGTCAAACATTTAACAAAAATTAATGTCATGATAATGGCAGACAGCTGGACAAGATGTTCTCGTACTGAATACATGTAAACATGCGTCACACGATGTGTACCATACACTTATGTGAGGTTGAGTTTCACTCTCACTGTCAGACTGTTAATTTTTGGAAATGGGTTAATGACTGACCATATACACAGACATGTACAAGTGTGTTATTGAGAGGTGAAAGTGTTTACGACATGTTAGAAGTGTGAGTCGGGGGGATGTGTGGACTCTTACCGGTTCTGGTGTGGGTTCTGGTGTGGGTTCTGTTGTGGGTTCTGTAACAGGTTCTGGCACAGGTTCTGGCTCAGGTGCCTACAGAATTGTCAGGTAATATTGTACTCAATATTTTTCAAACAACTCACAACAGGGATGTGCATGTGTGCACATGTCACAGTCTGGCTACATGTATTTCATGAAATCCTGCCAGAGTAATCTGCGGGACATGTGTCAAGTGACCAACATGTAAAATGCACATTGTGAATGACACTTGAATTTCAAAGCATGCTTTCATAAATAATTCTGAAATCCCTGAGGACTTATACAGCTATGGCCACGCTGCCACTTTCAGAGTGTGACAGGCTTTCAAGCAAAAGTGATCATGTACAGTGTACGTGTATCTTTTCTTCAAAACACATGCGCGCCATGTGCAAGTAGAGTCAGCCATACAGCTCAAACCACTAAACTACGGTACACTTCGTCAACTACCTTTCACCTGCAAAAAGGTCACATTTTGATAAACCATCCTGCTTACGGACATCAGGGCTTCATTACTCTGGGAATGCAATAACTAACTAAACCCAACCTTTCACCAACTCTAGGCTCATAAATGCCCAAGCCCTTATGTGCACTACCCAAGGCATGAATGCAGACATGATAGAAAACAAGTCAAGTTCATTCATCTAGCTCAAGAACATAAAAATCCTTGCAGCTCAACTGGCTCATTGCTGCTCTCAGCCGCTGCCGAATCAACCCTCAGACACTTATCTGTGTCTGACGCGACAGGTAGTGGAGAAAAATGTAAATGTGCCATTAATCGAACCCCGAATCACGCTGACCTTTTCAAAGGATTTGAGGCTGTCGTATTCCTAGATCCCCACTCTTGCTGGTACATGTACATGTATTTTGATTTTCATAAAGCTGTGCCCTGAATTGTGAGGAACAAAATGCTTTGGCTCGCTGAGCATGAAAGTCAAGGCAGAGCTGCACATCTTTATATCGACTGCCATCAACCTGCTGGTACACATACCTACGGGTTCATACAGCTGTGAGGTGTAATTTTTAAAAAAATTGAGAGAGTGACCATACTGTAGAGTGGCATTTTGCAAGTGGACCAACCTGTTCAAGTGGTACACGCGTGCCTGAAATTTTCAACCAAATGTGCACGAACAGAAAGTGTACACGGGTAGAGATTGTACGGTGTGCATGGTTTCCAACTTAATGTGCACAACCCCACAGCCTTGGACTAGTTCAGAAATGGCAACGTGTGTGTGCGACCCATTTTCAAAATCATCATCGGATTACAGGGACAACGTGCATGTGAGCGTGATGGGGACCACAGATGTCGTAGCAACAAATTCTTTTCCCAGTGACTCAGACCAAACAAAACAAATTGTTCCAAAATGTGCACAAACCCACAGCGTGTCAATAGTTCAGAATGGGCAACGTGTGCATATGAGACTCATTTTTAACAAAATGTGCATTTTAAGCTCACCGTCCGCACTGGTTCAGAAATGGCATGAAAGTGGTGTGCAACCAAATTTCAATTGACTACAGTGTGTAGTTCAGAAATGGCACAGAGTGCATGGGGCCTGTTTGCAACTGAATGCGCACAACTAAGCTGCCTTAAAGAAATGACATGGAAGTGTGTGTGACCCATTTCCAACTGAATGTGCAGTAGCCTACAGCACTCTTTTCTTGCCAAAGCACGTGCTGGTGAAAAAAATAAATAAAAATGGTGTCAAGGTGTTCACCATTCATTTTGTAATTCTTTTTTGAACGATGGGGAAGTGTAGTGTACAGAACAAACGATCAAGGGGGAAAAAAAAAAAGAACAAAACACAAAATCATTGCATGCATACCGGTTCCGGTGTTGACTCTCTCTCGGGTTCTGATTCTCGCTCTGGTGAAGAATCCTTCAAAATCAAGAAAAATAATCCAAATCAAAAAATGAAACATGCGCAACGCAAAAAACACACAAAAAAGCAAGCCAACATACAGTTTGAAAAAGCGGCTGCTGACTTGAGTGATGGCATTGTACATGTGACAAGAAATGAAAGCCCACACCTGCCATCACCTGCCTTTTAATAATGTACATGTACACTGTATGCATGCACCTACGTGTAATGTTTTAGGCATTGTGCACATGTACAAGTACGTGTGGTGTACATGTACATGCACTGAATTTTTCCCTTTCTCTCCTGGGGGCATGTTGCTTAACACAGCATATTTTCGTGCAAACGAACACCTGATGGCTGACGATCCTTACTTATTTATGGCCACTTGGGCTCTTCCGCTCACGAACGGCGATGAAATTCCCAAGCTGCTCGTGTAGAGATCCATAGCACTGTACCTGCCACGGGCAAGCCTACGTCAAGACTGTCTATCTCTTTTGTCACATACACACGAGAGACATCCCGCTCAGGTATCCGGGACAGCCCTCACTGGTGTTTTTTTTAACTCGTCTGGACATTTCTGTGCAAGTACATGTTGCAATTATGACTGCATGTAATATACATGTACGTACATGTACGCATCACTATGTATGCATGACTAAGCAAGACATGTTCAGACAGATTTTTAACTGGGAGGGGGGACATCTGGCCATCATTTGGATACCTTGGCTGTGTTGAACACTTCTCTTCTACTCTGACATATTTTGTATGTGAAACTATTGACTGAAGACTGCAGACGTATACATGTACCGGTGCCAACCATGCCAACTGTTCCAAAATTTTGAACAAACCCCTGCTTCAAGACTCAAGTTACACATTGTTATTTA
Source organism: Acanthaster planci (assembly GCF_054643075.1). Classification (NCBI taxonomy): domain Eukaryota; kingdom Metazoa; phylum Echinodermata; class Asteroidea; order Valvatida; family Acanthasteridae; genus Acanthaster; species Acanthaster planci. Next base: position 6,968,221 of record NC_141797.1, on the reverse strand, counting down.
AAGCAGAGCATCGAACCGACGGTAAAGCGTGGTAAAGAACCAAACATGTCGCGGTATCTGTACATGTACCAGTAAATGTATGCAGACTCTTGTAATGGGACACCTTGCAGTACCCAGCTGTTCACACTGGGAACAGTAGAGTACTTAACCCACATGTACAGGAACTTTCAAAGGCATTCCAAGAGGTTCCCTGAACTGAAGAATGATCACTTGGTAGGGCAAATGGATAGGTGATACATCCCACAGCACTAAAGTCACCGGAGAACTTCCTCCTAGCTTCGGCTCAGGGATGTAATTGGACATTTTCCAGTAAATTTGGGTGATTTATCCCACAATGCATCCTATTTTTGGTTGACATCATGATACGTTCAGTAGTAGGCCACCACGCACACACTGACCACAATTTCCCTGCACAGCAACTTGTACATGTGTGTGTTGTACACTGTGCATAATGTATACATGTACATGTATGTGGGCCTTGTACGTTACCAGACGGGGGAGGGGTTGCCAAATTACATACGTACATGTATGTACACTGTACTCTGGTGCAACTATTCAAGATATGGCGTGGGGAGTCGGGTTAGCGTGGTGGTTCTTACCTTGCCTTCCACCTCTGTGGTCCGGGTTCGAATCCCGGCCCGGTCCACATGTGGATTGGGTTTACAGTTCCTACCTGATTCCGTGGGTTTTACCCAGAAATGTCTTCTCTGGGGTTTCCCTCCAACCTCTAAAACTGTAACTGCTTCTCATTGTCTCCTCTCTACAGGTTTTGTCGGGCTTGCGAGCTACCGTACAGTGCCTAGGGCACTTTTGAGGAATTGTTGGTGTCATTACCAGAAATGATTAATAATAATAATAATAACAATATTTCACAATTTATTTAAAACCAGAAAATCACTGGTAGAATTACGAAGGACTTCAGTCTGTTAGGGAAAATATGGCATGTATTTGTACATGTAGTTCTCAACTCCTAACAAGGAAGGGGTAGGGGATGTTTCCATGCTTCCTGTTAGGATGAGCTCCACACTGTGTGAGCCAGCGTAAAGACAAGGGGGTAGGGAAACAGGGACCATGATCTCCTCCCTCCCCCCGAGCAAGACTTTGTTTCGCATGTGAAAGATGACAGAAGGGCGTCTACTTCATTCCCCTTCCATTCACAAGCGTGAAAAAAAGCCAAAAAATTAAGCTCCACCCTTCAGGAAATCCAGAAAAGGCCCTAAAGCAATTCTGCTCAGCTAAAAAAAAAAAAAAAAAGGTCGCCCTTGGCCAAACATGGCCACTGAAGTACATTTACAACATGACGACGGATGTACATCAAACAATACCACGCCGCTGCCCAGTTGGTCATCAGACTTTCATGACTCTGGGATGGCCTCTAAATTCAATTTGAAAAACACTGAATTTACATGTACATACGATGTACAGGATATTACCCCTGTACATACCGGTACATGTCTTATGACAACAAGAGCTTGTCCTCATAGCACTGAGTGGTATAACCATCACCTTATCTGACCTATTTTTAGTTTCCTTGTTTTTTGCTCTATGTATCGGTATCCTCTCAGCTGTGGTACTGCCTTTTTGCTGTACAGTACACTCACTGCCGAATCACAATTCCTCAGATCATGTGTGGGAGGTTTAAATGCAACAAGTTCATGATTCAGAGTCAAAAATCAAATGGGGGGGGGTGGGAAAAAAGGGTCAGCCTTAAATTCACTGGATTTTTCTTTCAACATGAACACGTGTGCACCAGAATATGTACATGCAGTTCCAGACCTGGTTCAAGTTTTGCACCTCTGTCTGCCGTCTGGAAATGAGTCATGTTTCACATTAGACTTGTTTTTTTCTTTTTTTCCCCTGCTTATATAAACGTAATTGTTCTGAAATCAACACATTTGAACGTACATGTACCACATGTGCAATGCAGAAAAGCATTTCCTCAAAATCAACTGAATAAGATCAACAAACCCCGGCATTCATTATCCATCATCAATGTACCATAGACTGGCGTGCATACATACATTTACATTTACATGCATCACACACTGTACACACGTGTGTTTATACAGGGCAACTTGGAATGGGCAGTTGACAGGTTCAGTGTATGACATGTTGACCGGTATCCACAGTCAACAGGGAACTGAAGAACATGACACACCGGTCATCCCAGTCTACATAAACAAATACAAAATGTATTTTAAACTGGTTCCAGAAATGCACACAGGTACATGTACCAGTAATGTTTTGTCATTACAGATTAATTTTATTCAACGTGCGTTTTTCCGTTTTTCTTGACACCATTTAACAGTGTGCACTTACAAGTTCAAGTGTAACTTGTACACGTATTTGCACGAGACCAATTAAGAATAAATGTGTTTTTTTCCTATGACACGACAGTTGAAAACGGGGGAGATAGGAAGGAAAAATGGTAAGGGTACGTGGTCTGTATACTCATTCAGGGTGCAGTCAAGTGTTAATTGGTTCACAATAAGAGCAAGAGAGGTCGGATGCCATTTCTTTCAGATGAAATGAACAATACTTTAACTGGTACCAGTTGTGTGAGTTGGTCTGATGCACCTGTTTTGCACCACATCTAAATGTACATGTACAATAGACACATTTCTTTCCTATTGCATATATTCCCCAAATCCTCACGCCCCCCCAAAAAAAACAAGTTTACAGAGGTGCCGTCAGAATAGGGTAGGACTTAGATTGATAAATAGGAAGCAAAACTACAATGTACATGTCTGTGTACATTTCTGGGGAATTCTTTTGAAATTACAAATTTGTTTTCTGTCCATGCAAAAACAAGTGTGTTTTTCCTGTCTCTTTTGTTGACGAGCAAGTGAGAATTGACAGGTTCAAGTGTAACTTGTCCGTGTTTGAGCACACAGTCAGTGAACAGTACCAGGTAAATACCGGTATGTAAGTAAATGAAGGCTTTTATGTGAAGCATACCATACGTGTGCATGTACATAGACTGGTACTGTATACATGTCCAGTGTACATACATGTACATGTATCAGGAATTCATTTCATGATTAACCCTAACACTCCTCAGTCCTCCAACAGGTGAAGGATTGAGGAGGGTTAGGGTTAATATTCAACTTCAAAGGCTCTATGGGAAAACCAACATTTCTCTGTAAATATACCCACATCTCCGTACACGTACATGAGGGTAACAAACTAGTAGGGAAACATTTGCACATAAATGTGTACAGTCTGGGTGCAGTAAAGCATGGATACGACGAACGATGCTGTGGAAGCTCAATAAATAATTTAACATGTGATTATTAAAAATTCACGGGGTTCCGTGCTGCTTCCTCCACAAAAAAAAAAGATGTTTCTCTGGAAGGTAAACAAATTCTGTTCGATAACGACCAACGAAAGGAAAAAAGGTACCTCCTATAGACTAATAAAAAATACTTTAAAAATATATTTTAATAAGATAAAATATTAAAATATGACAGAATATGGCCATTGATGCGCGCAGGTGTTATGGTATATGTATGTGAGTGTTACACTTCTCTCTGATCAACAGAGTGTTGTGACTTGCCAAAATGCATGCCCAGGATGAAACCTGACTGCCAAGGCCCTCCACGAATGGCGTCTCCTCAGATTTGGGTCATTCCAGAAATTAGGGGTCCAAAAGGGTGACATTTTTCTGTCCCTGTTACATCTGACCTGGTAATTTGCATTAATTCATCACACTTGGAAATAAGAAAATGTGTTCTGAACTTTAATCGTACATGTATGTCAGATGTGACGGGAACATGAAAAAAAAATGGACCCCTAACTTCTGGAATGACCTATTTGTCAGCTTAATATCACTGCCCACTCATTGATGTATCACAGATATAACAGGTGCATTATTACTAGCAAATTCTACAAGTGAAATCCATATCAGAATGAGGACCCTGTGGATGAAAATGTGTCTGAGGTCAAAGGTGACAAATCACATTTGTTAACAGACATGTCAAAGGTGAAAAAATGACCAGCATGCTATTTCGTCCTATACAAGTGTCCAGGGTCAACATTCAATACTGGCAATTGAACAGATGAGGTAAAAGGGGACACAGAACACATGTTGTCTGGTAAAATGTCAAACATGATAACGGCAATTCTTCTGTTTACTGATGATTCAAGAGGCGAAAATGAACGACACACTATCCAATGTTTCAATCATGGTGCAAAGTTCAAAGGTGAAAGTGCAAGATCCTGTCAGTGGAATGAAATGTGTCTTGGGTTCAGAGCTGGACCAACACATACAACATCCTGGTCAGAGGGGAAACATGCTGGAAGGAAAAATGTTATATTACAGAGGCACGTATGAACCAATGAAAATACATGTGCCAGTGCGTATGTGTACTTTACATGTACATGTAATTTACAACCATGACAACTACGGCACTTTTCCTGGAGTCTGGACCGCAAACCCCGGTCGAATTGCAAAGAAGGGCAACGCCTGACAGAAAACGGTGAAATGAGATCCACATTGGTGTGGCACATCCTACGGTATACAAATACAAGTTCAACACTGGCAGAAAAATAAAAAGGATGCCAACTTTCCCACCACCAAAAGACATACGGAAATTGTGATGTGATCTGCAAAAACCCTTCACGTGGTGAGCTTTGTCATGTTCTTCAAATTGATCTGGACACTGCCGTGTTTTCAAAACTGTTCAATTCATGATTCTAGACAACATAGATTCATGTTGTAGACAACCTAGAATCAGAAATGGAATAGATCTGAAAACTAATCAGAAATGGAATAGATCTGAAAACTGGAGTGTGTCCATATTAATTTGAATTTTATATGCACCCAAATAACAAAGCTCACCATGTGAAGGGTTTGTGCAGATCACATCACAATTTGCATAAAGTCTGGAAGGGAAATATTAAGAACTGTTGAAGTTGATCTGTTTTTTTTTTTGAGTTGTGTGGCTCTGTGAGAAGGCCCATTTTTTTTCAACTTGATCATTGAAACAGTGTGCTGTATTTGCCATTGGAAGACTGTTTGCCATCCGACTCACGTCCACCATGCACACTACCGGTATGAGTCTCATGGTTGCATGAAAGGCACTTATTGGGAAATGAACAGAGTATAAAAGAGATAATAATGGAAATAAAACGGAAGCATACTTGACATTTTTCTGTATTGAATATTTATCCAGGGGATATTTTTTTTATGTACCCACCAGTATAATTCAGTTTATGCATGTATTTGTATGCAGATGCTTTAGATCCGACAGCACCCCCCCAAAAAAGGGATGACATTTGCGTACTCAACTTTGGGGTCCTACCGGTATCTAAAAAAGGGACAGTTTATGTACTGTAGCTCTATGCAGGATTAGTTTCAATGGTCTAGTCACTCTTCTCTGAGTGCAACATTCACGACCCAGTTACCACATGGTCTATTCCCATAGTGCCATGGGGAGGCACCACTGAAGTGAAATCTCTCATTTCAATCAATCAATGATATCACAAATGTTCCCAAGCTATTTTTAACGTATCGGCCAGGCTCAGGCTTTGTTTGTTGACCGTCTGTGTGGAGTTTGCACTGGTGCCTCCAGAGACGAGTGTACCAAAAAAAAAAAAAAAGCCACATTCCCCTGGGAATAGGTTCCCCCCCCATCAAAGACCTTTTGACTTTTCTGTAATAAAAAGGTTCAGAAATGCAGGAGGGGATGTGTATTTTCAACCGACTGGGGAAAATACTGGCAAGTCCTTTTTTGAGGGATATGCTCAGCTGCTCGGAAGAGATCCAGAAGACATTTGAGCAAATATTTTGCAGGAAAAGGAGGCCAACAACTTGAAATATGCAGTCAAGAGGCTATACATGTATGTATGCTGTTTGCTACGCCTTTAAATAAATTACAAAATGTATGTTCCCTAAGGAATCTGCAGTTTGTGCACAGATATACCAGAGAAGGAGGCAGGGGGTTGGGTTAACATTCCCCCCCAGCAATTTTACGAAGTTCTTGCAAAGTTAGTGCATTCCACACAGCTTCTGCATAAACATACACACCCACTGTAGATGTAAACGGAGAACTGAAGCAGTGGTGATTGTCTTTAAATGAAAAGGTTTTTGGGTATTAAAAACTCCAAATGTTGTCAGCTTGAGACGAAACAAAGGAATTCAAGGAAATGGAAGGAAGACCTTGCAAGGTTCAGGTGGACTCTTCAGAATCAATTTCTCAAACTTTCTACTGACAGCTTTCGGGGGGGGGGGATGTTGGAGTATCAAGGTCGGACAAGTGTTCAAGGTGAAGAGCTTGGCATTTTCATCCAAGCAGAACGTTTCTCACAGGCAATCATGCTTGGTGAGTCGGTGGGCGCTACTACAGGTCAAAGTTGGGACTGGCTGGTGATTTGATGAATTCTCTCAACGCTCATCTTAACAATCCTAGTTATTAAAATTGCATGCGGGTTAGTTGTGCCCAGTCTGAAGCCCGGGAGAAAGACAAAACTTGAATAAAAGTGGAGCAGCTTTTTCCTCAAAGTAACAGAACTGGTGACAGTGAGGAAGAGACTGTAACAAACGTGAGAAACCAGAGCACTCAAGTTAATAGAAGGATGACCAAACATGCAACACATGTGTATGAGTTAAAATGAAGGTCAATGTCAGTCCCACACGCTTGTTAGTAACGACTCCAACACCTGTTAGGGGCAAACAAAATAGCCCAACACCTACGTCAGGGACTGCCGCGGCAGGGGCGGCAAGGACAGCCTCTGGTTCTTGCTCTGCTGGTGTCTCCGGTTCCTCGGAGACCTCTGGTTCTGGTTCTTTTACGGGTTCTGGTTCTGCAGGGGGCTCTGGTTCAGGTTGGGCCTCTTGTTCTGGTTCCGGTTCCAGTTCCGGTTTTTCGGGGGTTGGAATGGGTTCGGGTTCTGGCTGTGGTTCTTCCACGGCCTGCACGTCGGCAACCAGAACTACAGGGGGAACGGGTTCGGGGTCTGGTGGGGGTTCCTGGGGGGGTTCTGTTTGGGGTTGTGGCTCCTCGTCTACCTTGACATCCTGAAGGTTAAAGGAGTCACTTTTAGTGCTTCATAATGTTCATCACCAAAGTTCCTGGAATAAATGTACTTGGCCTGTTAAGCATTAACTGTGTTACTTATAACAAAAACCCTCGAGGCTAGTAAAAACAAAAGACACAAGAAGATATTACAAAGACTCTCTGAAGTTGTACTGGTACATTAAAAAAAGAGCCAGATTAATATGGTCTCAGTGGTTCGTTAGCGAAGTTAGCTCACGTTATGTTTTTTAACCCTAATCCCCTAGGGTGTAGGTATGTAAAATCATATGGAAATCAGAGGATTTGGGACTGTTAGGGAAAGCTATTGGGGAATACTCCATAGCTAAAGTACATGTGCATGTATTTGCAAGGTTAAAGTCATGTTTTGAAGCTGTCAACATTCGTTTTCGAGAGAATCAAAGCCTGCAAATCCATTGTCCGACGAATCTTGCAAGTATACATGAGTAATTCCAGAAGTTAGGCGCCCACTTTGTTTTGCGGCCCTGTCATATGATTTTGTAAGTTCAGAACACATTTACTAACTTCCAAGAGTGGTGAATTAATGCAAATTACCTGCCAAACAAATACTAATAGTTTGAAATCAATTCCGGTGATATTTCCAAGTCAAATAACAAAGGTCAGATGTAACAGGGACACAAAAATGTCACACTTTTGGACCCCTAATTTCTGGAATTACCCACCTACATGTACGTCACTGAGTCAAAAGTCATTGTGGGGGCAGGCTTCAGAATGCAGTCTCGAGGGATGCATACTGATCTGTTCATTTGTTACCCGTCTCCATATGAGCTGGGTACTGGTAAGGGCGGACGTCCTGAGCGAGATTTTGTGATAGAAGCACACTATGGGAAGCTCATTACATCTGAACCTTGAACAGTACACACGGAGAAGTGTCGACCCCAGTTACTGTATGAACATACATGTGTGGTACTTTAGCCAATGAGGATTGAAAGAAACAGACCCATACATGTGGCATAAAAAGTCATGCTTTGCATAAATATACACTTTCCTGTGGCAGCAAGGTCAAACACGATTCATCCAGCCCCATAGGATAACTCGCACAAAACATGACGTCATTACGTGTTAGGTCTGTTACTTCATGCTGTCCGAAGAAATTAGATCTTGCGAAGGAAGTTGAGCTAACAACACGCTACACACCTTCTCAATTTACAGACGCAGCTACAGCAAAAAACATTTACGGTAAGTTGGCACGCTTAAAACACAACTCAAGAAGTTACACAGGCCATAAATAAACCTGGCTCACCTGAATCACCTCAAACCAAACCTTTCTCATTCTGAGAAGAATGGGCACAATACAACGGAGGCAGGCAATCATGTACACATTGCGACGTACTTAAAAGTCTGTTTTACTATGTACTTTTATTTTCATTTCCGTCACGTTTGCTTACTTTAACTAGAAATGTGCTATTTGCCGTTTTCAATGTACCGGTGTGTTTGAATGTATTGATTTGTCCTTCAACCAATGTTATTCATAAACTTGTGTACATGCTTAGGGCTTACATGTTCTAAGATCTTATGTGAAAATAAATCTAAAACCCAAGCTTGCTAGGACTCGAACACACGACCTCCAGCTTACACACCAAATGTTCTACCCAACCGACCTGCAGTGATGTAGTTGGCCATTTCAAATCCAACACAGCAGGGGGTAATGAAAACAATCCCTAACTGCTGAGACATGGAAATCTTTTTGTTAAGGAAAAGCCAATTTGAATATTTGGAATTCTACTTGTATATGTACATGTGTATATACTTTATAGGAGTGTATATCTTCCAAACAAAACAATTCCATCGACTTTCACTGTCATGGTAGTTATGCGACACTTGAAGACACATGCAGATTTTATACATACAGATTAAAAAAAACCTCAAGGATTATTGTACTTATTTCTACAGTGATTACTTCAAGGTCAAATTGTTCCTTCTTACCCTTTCTGGTTCTGGTGACGATTCCCTCTCGGGGCTGGGCTCCCTGGCTGGTTCGGGTGTAGACTCCACGTCGACCGCTGCCACAGCAACCACCACCTCCGGCTCTACGGCGTTCTCCTCAGGTTGCCTGGCCGTCTCGTTGGTCTCGGCTTCCTGTGTAGCCAGGAGATCAGAACAAATAAAATAACTCAAAACAGGGATAAAAACAAATACAATCTCGAACAGGAAAGGTCACAGGAATTTCAGGGGAAACAAATCAGTAAACACAAGATCTCCATTGTTTTTTCATTGAGAGTGATACTGAACTGGATAAAGGCCAGTTCATGTACTTCAGGCAAAAGAGAAAAAGCGAAACAAATTTGATGTCATGGAAGACTTGCTGCAAGATTTTGCTCGGGTTGAAATGTGCTCATCTTTTGTGAGTTTGCAGCGCAAATATTTCATCTGACATGTCTGATGTCACAATTTGCGTTTGTGTTTTTGCGCCAAGTTTCAACCTGCCTGTATCGTGCCTGAAAGCCAATTGCTGAAAAATGGTACAGTGCATAAAGATTGAATGTTAACCCGGGAAAGGCAGGTTGTTTTCACCTTCTCTCTCCCCATTTTCATAAATTGCAAAATGTGAAATCAATGTCCCACAGAGGGGAAACGTTCTCACGCTTTTTCACACAAATGGGAAAACATTTTGATGCCCTTTCACACTAACGGGAAAATACAAACTGCAAATATAATGTGAACATAATTCTTTCTGCCAAATTTCCAAAACCCATTCAAAGTGTAGCTACACATAAACCAATCTTTTTTTTTTTTGAGACTGGGTACCGTTACCTGAATAAGGGCCATTCACAACAGTGTGCCTCCAAGAGTTTGGCAATGCATTGGCCAATCACAACAAATCTGTCAACCCTTTCCAAACGCACATTCAGTGGTCAGAATGCAAACTCTTGGTGGCGCACTATTGTGAAACGGCCATATTATTTGTGGAGTCTGACAACATTAAATTGATTAACCAAAGATGATTTCCAAAACTTACACTTTCAACCTACATGTAAATAATGATTTTGGCTGGGTCCAGTTGCTGACTTTTCAAAATTCGATATTACAAAAATAACCCTGGGTGAAAGAGAGAAATGGATTGTACATTTTAAGTGTGCTCTAACTGGGCCGAGCATCTTTACACAATCAGCCAGTTTTTGTATTTCAAAAGGGTAAGATCATCCAAGCACAAAGCACTCTTGCGAGTCAACATCTAGCTGCACTGATAGCGCAGACCTGGCACTATTCCTGAATGATCTAAGATACACTTCGTTTTGGGTGCGCTCTGTTGAAATACCAAACTGCCTCATTCTGCTCTTTCTTGAGGTATTCCAGGCCAATGCCGCTAAATGAGGCGATTATTCCGCCATGGCTGCAGAATCTGAGACTATGCCATCCTCACCTCTGCCGTTACGTGCACATCATTGGGCACCGACTCAACGGGTACTGACTCCTCTGTGGAAACTGTTATCTCCTCCACTGGCTCTTCTATCCTCTCAGGTGGGGCCTCCTCTGCTGTGACCTCCACTGTCGTGACGACTCCGTTCTCGGCCGGTAACGCCTCCCCGTTGACCTTGGGCTCCTCCTCTTCTCCCTTCGGCGGTGCAGAGTTCTCAACCTCTATGAACTGGCTCTCGTCGGCTATCTTGGCGTCGACGGTCAGCGCGTACTTCTTGTTGTGCACATCCAGCTCCGGATCCACGACAAGCAGGGCCGTGCGGTCCCCGCCACTCCGGATCCGCGCCACAACCTGTGCGTGCGTCTCCCGCTCGATGTTGACGCCGTTGACCTCGATGACGCGGTCCCCCTTCTTCAGATTGGCTTTCTCTGCCGGGGAGCCTGTGTACAGCAAACAGGGAAAGCAATCATGCACTTAACATGTTTGAACAGTATGTGAATACAAATTTCATGAAATGCACAGAGTCTTTTGTGTGATTTACTCTCTTACTTCAGTTCTGGTTAATAAACAAGGCGGCTGTCCATTCAATGAATGAAGTCGTATTTATTTTTCATTCCATGACATCTGCCACTAAAATGTGCCGGGAGCTACAGAGAAGACTATGGCCATGTTCCCACAGACAGGTGTGCATGTACAAATACAAATCAAACACGAATCGACCACAGTCTGGTTTTCAGTACTGCTCAGCCATTCCTCTCTATGTGCATACAGTACATGTACTAGCACATACAGGTAGTTTTGTTGTGGTGGAGTAGAGACATAGTGGCTGTGCAGGACACTTTCAGCAAATTTCACTTTAAGTGAAAGGGCACTGCAGCCAACTTGGCCTTGAAATAGGGTTTTTTTTGGGGGGGGAGGGCACTGCAGCCAGTGCACTGGAGCATCACAGCAAAGGTCGCTCGTGGTCACTGTTAATGTCAAAACAAACAGCACATGTTGATTCAGCCAAAACACTGTACCAACAGGACAGCACAGTTACAAGAACAAATTTATTCACCACAACTTCACCACCAGGTGAGCAAGTCTGTACACTGAGGCACAGCTTACTGGCCAACCTGCCAACGTGCTTCAATGCATCCATGCACCGTTTTCTTTTTTGTTCCAGGAACAACTGATCCTACGTACTGTAGAGCTCTGGGAAAAGTCTTTCACAATTCGCTTTTCATGTGCCTGGAGTGCTCAATGGGACTTCAGACACCAGAGTACATGTATACACTGTAACTGAATCTACAGTGTACATTTGACATGTGGACCCCTCGGATACAGTAGCCATTTTTTTTTAAAGAAGCCAGGAATATATGTTTGCTTTAGCCTACATGTACATGTACAGTGTACTTCTTCATTTGCCCTCCGACTGACTGGTTAAGAACTAAAAAAAAAAGAAGGAAATTCTCACAGAAAACATGCCCCACTTACCGGTGCTTGTACCATACTTACGGTACATGTGTATATTCGGGATCACCTTCATATGGTACATCCCCCCTCCCCTTCTTACATTCCAGGTGCCATTCCATTTGGTGTTAATGGTACTGGTACATGTACATTAGATCTACCACTGGAATACACCAAGATTTCAAATGCTCATGCCGAGAGAAGGCATTCCTGACACCCAAATTCTCAACTGTTGCAACTCATTTTGCCAAGTTCCCATGGCTTCAACTCTGGGCCCCTTTCAGAACGTGGCAAATGGCGAGCACTGCTCCCTGGCCTCTTATCTAAAGCGTCCATCAAGCACAAGCTCGTATTAAAGTGGATTACAATTGGCCAATTCTTCACTTCAGCATAATTACACGACCTTTGCCCACAATGACGGAAGCCGTTCAGCATTCATTCATGCCATGGAGTGATTTAAAACTCTGAAGTGCTCGAATTTGATTGTTTCAATTATTTTGAGCTCACTTCAGCTGTGAAGTAATTTTGGGGGCTGGCGTGGGTAACGTGGTTGAATTTCCATGCTATGCCTACACTGTTAACTTTGCGTCAGCAGCTCTGGCCTCCCTCACTTTTTTGGTTCAGTGCAGTCTTCGAGGCACATTACGGCTGCATGCAGTTATCCGATCCTGGCCTGTTCATATTTCACAAAGATAACATGGTTGACTTGGTAACATGATTTCAGTACTTATTATCCTCATTCTTTTGTGAGTACTTGTGAGAAATAACTTCTGTACTTCTGCAAATGGAGGGAACGTTATACCAAAAGTTTGTTTTTTCACAGACAGGCCACATTTTGCCCTGTGAAGGAAGAACTGTTTAATGTGGATCTAGTTACACAAATCTACACAGATCTACATGTAGTAATGCAGGGGTACCATGGGACAGACGGAAGGAAAACCTGTGGATGATGCTGACTGGAACATTACAATTGTTCATTACATGTACCGGTACATACAGCATGGATGCACGTACATGTACATTGAACATACATGTAGGTTACTTTCAGTGCAATCACAAGCACCTGTGCACAATAAACCGACAATTAAGTCTGCTCCATTAGAACTATATTTTTATATCTAAACTGAGATAATCTGGTTTAATGGGTCTAATATCAAGAACACCCTGCAATCTGCAGCCTACTTGTACAGGTGCACACCACCCACAGTACATGTACAATATTGCGTGAATTAGGGTTGCATCCGCCCTATTTGTTTTTGTATCAAAGGTCGCACAATGTGTACACATCACACCCAATGAATCCTCAGTACATGTAAATGTACCATAAAACATGCAGAGGGCTTGCAGGGTGTCAATCCACATCTGGGCAGTGTGGAGGAATGCAAGGCAGCACAATGAGCTTTGCACTGCAGTGCACAGTAACTTATAAATCTGCTGATAAGAAAAAAACCATGGACATCAAAACAAGAACAAGTATGCAGGGTCACCAAAGGCACTGAATTGTAGATCACTAAATTTACATTGGAAATTTATCATACAGCAAGTTGTTTTCTGAATTTGTACATTTCCAAAAGCTGCCCTGGACCTGCCCGTATGTTCGTACAACTGAACATGTACAAAAGTACATTTGTATGTATGTAAGGCTGCATCTGAATCTCTTGTGTAGAGCTAGGTCTTGGTCTTCACTCCATTGGAAATGCGTGGAGACGCGTAGACAATAGACCTAGCTACAGCTCTGGAATCCCGTTTCGGACACGGCCTCTATGTGCATACATGTACTGGTACTGTACTCTACCGGTACTGCAAGCATGTCATACATTGCACATATTGAACAAGTACTTGCATGGCACTTAACCCACATTTTCAGATAAATCTTTTATCATGTGTTTGCCACCGACAAAATGTCTACTTATCATGTCTACTTAAAATGAAATTCGAGGCAGGAATCACACCTGTGTTCCTGCTGCTCAACCTGACCTTCTTGACCCAGAATCGTTCAGGAGGAGTATATTTGTACTGGTAGTACCAAGAAATGCTCAAAACTGAGTGATCGGGGCACATTTACAAAAAAACACATGGTGTAAATTGGGGGACAAGATTTACAAGCCACTGCTGTGGTGGCATACTGGTACATGTACCAAACCAGGGGGTGGTATGCGCCTGGTGCATGCCTAGGGTTCCTACAGAAATCTGTAAATCAAATCCCATGACTTTTCCCAGGACTCTTTGAGGACTGATGCATGACAATTTCCATGACATCTACAGCCACTTTGCAGAGAACAGTTGTTTGGTATTATGAATGGAAAGACAGCCATCGCCACTATTACAGACTGACGAGGATAGCCGGTGAATTGTATGGTATTTTATTCTCACATCAAGAGTGACCCATTAGATACGACTATGACCCCTGCACGATCTCAATTTTTCCGACTTTATTCCTCCAAAAACAGATTTCCAGGACACCCTAATTTTTCCCCCATTTTCCACAACTTTTCAGGGCAACTTCTTTTCAGGATTTTCCATGACCCCGGGTACCCAGACGCTTCTTCAACCAACTGGTTCATGGGTGTCAAGCTCAAAAACAGGAGTGTGCCCGAGTATGGCACTGTGGTTACGGCACTTTGCGGATAAGTTTCCTGAACCAGTACACGTACCATAATGTACCGGTAATGTACATTGTACGTGTATGTACCGGTTCATGCAAATGCCAAAACACATGAATGTTTTGAAACCAGTCAGATCCGGACCATCTGAAATGGTTTTCTCACTCTATAATTAGTTCAACAATCCATCAACATAATCAACACTGACTCAGACTACAAGTAAGACCCACACTACAATTAAACCATTGTCAAACCCATACCGATATGGACTGGTACCAACTTGGGCATGCACAAATTTGGGCTGGTTGATAAAGCTCATTATCAGACTCAAACTCTGACCAACTCAAGTGGGTACTGCTACCGGTACAGGGGTACCTGTACCGTACTGACAATCTCAGATCCAATTTGTTTCCTGAATTGACCTCTTTTCTATCTGTTCTTTAGTGAAGCTGCGATCCTGTGGCAGGTACTAGTACATGTACAATCTAGATTTGTCATTAATTGGATCTAAATACTGGCAACCGTGAATGATAAATGGAGGCTTTAAGCTCCTGCTGATAAAGCCAGTGTTTAAAATGCCCCCCCTTCAATTTATTTATAGTTTCTTGGAAACATGCAAAAAATAAGTTTACATGTGGATGTAAAATCAATCTTTCCACTTATTAGTGTCACTTACGCTCCCCAAACTGTGTTTCCCGCGTTACATGTCATTTGAAACAGAGCACATGTACATGTAGGTTAAATTTTTTGCACTTTTTACATGTATTGCAGCTACATGACATGTACCAATGAGAGTTAAATGGTTAAAACAAGAACGCCGTGAGAGGTCAGGAGGCGCTTGCTTACACTGAACTGAATGACACTTTAAACAGGTTCAAGGGTACCGGTACCACACTGGCTATACATAACATGTTTATGTACATGTACATGTATGTAACTACAGTGTACATGTACATGTACATGTAAGTCTGTTAAACCTTTTTCACCACGCTAATACATTGTACAATAGACTTTTCTTCTTTACATGAATTTCCAAAATAACATTTTTATCATAATTTCCTTCTTCCAAAAAAAATAGGGTACACATAGGTAGGGAAACAGAAAGCATAAGCAATTTTTTGGGCCTTACACCTTTGTGCAGCAACAATTTGTTTCTCTGGCCTTTCGGTATGCCGTGAGTTCCAGGTAAACGCAACGTTTTGCAAATGTCTGCCAGAGAAATTTACCTTCGTGACCTCACCAAAGTGCCAGAATTTTTTCAATGACATTCGAGTTCCTATTATTGTCTATACACACTGATTTTCTTTTACATGAGTAAACATGGAAATTCTCTGATCAAGTCCCCAAGCTCTTTCAGGAAATTGCTGGGCAGAGTGATTGCCAAACTTAGTAAGTCACTGTTGGGTCCTCCCGGTAGTTGGTGCTTACTGTACTACTGGTGGGCCTGGCCATGGTCCGACTAAATGCACACTGGATCTGAGAACGAGTTGGTCTAGGTCCAAGAAGGCAGAGTCCGACTTGACTTGGTTCAAACAAAATACGTAGCCTCTCTTGTACATGTATTACTGTCCTGACATGACAGTTTATGTGAATGCCCTCCTAAAATCACAAATCCCATACTGCAGTTTACTACATATACAATCTACACTGAGTTTTACAATCAAGGTGAAATGTACATGTAACACCGTTTCCTATAATTCACATGTACATGTAAGATCAGCCCCCTTGCAGACTTGAGAACTCTAGCGCAGCTCGTCACAGGAAATGGTAGATAGACAATGACACCGGTCCATCTCTTAACTGAAGAAGAAATTTCTGCACTCTTACCTGACGCTGACGCTTCCATTCTAAAGAAACAAATGAAATATTCTGTCGAACCCTATCGGTACATGCAACTTGGAGAAATTTGCAAGTTTGTTGAAGTGCGAAACGGATTTGGAATGGGGCAACTTTGCAAGGCAACTTTGTGCAAGGCCAAGAAATGAAACTAGCAGCTTGTGCACAAAGAGGATTTCCATTCAGGCGTTGTTTAAAACTATGATGAATTGTCACATCTGTGCTTCCCCTTATGCCACAAAGAACACTCAACGCATCACTCTATGAAATTATGCTTAACAATGCCCTCATAAATACCAGTACTTACATGTATTTGTCCATTATGTACAAGGCATTAGCGCATCCCTAAGAATTTGAGGGCAAGATTAGCAATGTAGCCAATATTTACAATGACACCCAGTGCACTGTTTGTAGAAGTAGGTCTTGGGGATAATGCCTTCTGGCACAGCATCAAGGGTTTCAGAGTGCTAAATACATACACTGTAATGCATCAGTATGTCATGCTGCTCAGCTGTTTTCTAAATAGGCTATAACTTGAGCCCCTAATGCTACTGTGGGAGTGTAATTAGTTGATCCACTCAACCACTGAATAGTGCAATGCACTGTATGCTGCATACAGTGCACTATAAGTACATGTACATGTACATACTGAGGTACATGTACAGTACATAAAACATACGCAGAGGTACATGTACACAAGATGTATTAGACCCAAAGGTCCCATTCCACAAGTCATGTGCATTCAGTAACATGCAATCTTTTTCCTTTTTTCTCCACCAATGATGTACTTTAGATGTAAAATGTGACAATTTTAAATGGTAAACCTCCTATCCTCAATTTGGACAATGTACTGTTACGAAAAACTGGTCATGAAAAGATGTGAGCCTGCACATGTACATGTAGGTACAGTGCCCGAAGATGACCTGCCTCGAAGATGACCTGCCTGGTTCTCACACCATTGAAGGACTGATTTAATTACGGGCAATAAACCCTCAAGGGCAGCCTGGCTGAAGAGTAAACATATATGTATGTAGCACACTTGATCCGACACCAACTCCCAGTGTGAGGCCTGAGATGGGACTGATCAAATGATACATCATGTACATGTACTAGTAGTAAGTGCTGCAGTATGCAACTGAAGTTTCATCGATTTACCTTCTCTGCGGGGATACATGTATCTGGGCATTTTGAAAGAAACTGCACGTGTGAGATTCAGATTTTATTTAGGGGTGTGAAAAATTCTCGCGCATGTTTTGTTCACCGCATCCCCCGGACCTGGATGTCTTTACCCAGTTCCATGTCCCAGTACATGTACTTGAAAAATATTTTGCAAGAATATCAGAGCCCAAGTCTTACCCGGTGCTTCATTTGCTTTAACTTTACAGTTACTGATTAGAATTGTTGAAGCATCCAAATATCGCCCCTTGATACCGCCGCCTCGCATATCAGAATACAGCATACACCATGGTATACAATGTACATGTACCGTACATGTAGGTGCACACACTTATTGAGCGTCTCCAGGGAGTTTGAGCCTAAAAAGCCTTGTTTTTCCTGGAATGCTTTGATCCTATACATCGTAACTCCTTCACATTCTCCAACAGTTTCTAGAACTGGATCTACGTGGTCCCCCAAAGTAATTTCTCGAAAGTGTTCCTTCAAAGACAACCGCTGTCAGCACATGGTGCAAATGATATCCTGCATGTTCTGAAGCAATGTGGACGATTTGAAGCATCATCCAGGTTTAAATTTACGCATCACTGAGCATTTAAACAACACAACGTTGGCTCAAGGCCTGCCCTTGACGCACCCTTCAAAACCAGCCACACATTTCTGCTGTACGGCCTCGGTCCTCCAATATACCGCACAACCAGTCAGAGGATTTGGGAGGAATGATGATGGCTCATGGTCTTCCTCCTTGGCACAGCAGTGAACTTCGACAAGTTTCCTTGTAGTTTTGTAACAGCTACCCGGTAGTAGTTACCGGTACTTGAACTGGTCTCCCAATCATACTGTGCTGCGATCAACTTAAAATCAGATGTACACAGGCTGGCACAAGACAGTGCAATGTGCATGATCCAGAGCTGTGGAAAGTGATCCACAACCATGGGGTTCATTCCTGTACCAGTAGGTAGCCTGGGATGTTAACTTTACGTCTCTTTTTCTGAGTGATACAGAGCAATTTTACAAGGAAATGTGATGTCACTTAAACACATGTCCAGCAGTCTCTGAGGGAGAACTGGGATTGTCATATTCACTGTAACAGAGATACCAGTATATCTGTTGTTTGAGTATCGTGCATGACTGTCAATGATCTACAATAATTTTTTTATTATTTAGAAAATGGCACCATTTGGGATCTCTCAGGCTCTTTATTGGTTACATGTACATGTTTTTGCCATTGTTCAGCGTGATCTTGAACAAATTGATTAAACTCCTTCCAAGTTTATCTACCTTGGAATAAAATCCATTCATAGGATAATCGACTCAGGATGGAATTTGCGCAAGAGCCAAGACTGTACTGAACTATGGAACGCCAAAGAGGCAAAAACTTGGAGGCAACACATCGATCGTTCCTCAACATTCCTCAACATCGATCGATTGTTCCCCTACATCGGTCAAACGTTCCCCTACATTGATCAATTGCTCTTCTACATCAATCGACTGATCTCTCTTAATCGATGAAGAAAGAGCGATGACAAAAGTTCGATGAAGAAAGACCAATGAAGTTACATCAATGCCAACGTTATGCAATCCCTTCCAGTACCAAATAATGAACGTGTTCCCTGTAACCATAGCCCACCAGCACTCAAGGCCACCCATGTTCATTACCCATATGTCTGGTAGGCCCTATACAAGAATATCATTTCCATTTCCCCCTGGATGGGATGCCAGTTCGTTAAGGGTCACTCCCTAGCCACGGTGGGCACCCATTCTTATTCCTAATGGCCCGAATTTTATTTTCCACACAATAACATCCCGGTAGAACCAGTGGAACTATTTTGTCATTCATTTGACCTACTTATGTAGCTATGCACTTCCAACACACTGATGAACACTATTTCCTTCTGAATTTAAAATTTCTCAATCTAATTTGTCACCTTGTTTCAATCGCCTCCCATAATCTCAATGGTGGATGAGTCGCAGTAAGTCCAGTACATTGTATTATGCACAGTTTAGTATTTTCATTCCTGATCCCTGAGACCCCAAGCTAACACCCAATGATGTCGAAAATAACAAATAAAATATGCATATTGTTAAGCACAACAAAGAGAGCATAATCTCGACCGTTTCATTGATCATAAAAGACTATTGTCCTGGTTGTTTAGAGAAGACAAAGGATTTTGTAGTATGGTGCCCACAGTGGTTATGGAGCCACCCTTAATGAACTGGCATCCCATCCTGGGGAAAATGGAAATGATATTCTTGTATAGGGCCTACCAGACCGACAGGTAATAAACATGGGTGGCCTTGAGTGCTGGTGGGCTATGGTTACAGGGAACATGTGCTTTATTTGGTACTGGAAGAGGTTGCGTAATATTGGCATCGATGTAACTTCATCGGTCTTTCTTTATCCCACTATTATCATTGTTCTTTTTTTATCGCTCTTCCTTCATCAATCAAAAGGGATCGATCGATTGATGTAGAGGAATGATCAGTCAATATAGGAATGATCGATCGATGTAGAAGAACGATTGATCCATGTGGGGGAACGATCGATCGATGTAGAGAAATGATCAATCGATGTTGAGGAACGATCGATGTGTTGCCTCCAAGTTTTTGCCTCTTTGGCATTCCATACTGAACAGCCTTATTCTGGTGCCAAGATAAACAGTGGATTTCATCCGTACCCTTGGTCAAAGACATAGGACAGATATCATTCTGCAAACTGTTAAAGAGGACCGGAAAAATAAAGAAACAGGAGAAAGGGATAGGCTTGGGCCAACTGTCATCAATTGGGACCTTCAGAATTTGTGCTCTATGACAATTAGGCCCAGCAGGATTTCATTATGACCATGATGACAGTGTCCTGTGTTGAAAATTACTCTCCGCCTTGAGCAGGAGCACCCCTTCCTCAGTTGTAAAGAGCCATATTGGTCAGGAAAACGACTACAATGTTAATACATGTATTTATTCCCTTATAAAAATGCACTTATGTGCTTGGCCGGTCTTAAACGTGCATTTAAGACCGGCTCAGTAGAATGGAATACTCGAGCTACATGCAAGGGCATTATCAGTGTTCGCTCTCCTGAGCAAGGTCTTACATGTAAATGCTAGTTTTATTCAGAGTCAAAAGAAGTCAACATGTGATGGATTTCCAACAATTTTGTTCCGAAATTTTACTTTCATGTTCCTGAACACCCCGTTCCATTTTATGGTTTACCGGTATTCCTTTTGAAAGTTATCCAATAGAATCCCCTTCAGTAACCTTAACGAGCACATGGCATGTACACACAAACTCCTGACAAATCAGATCTGATTAAACTGTCTCGTAATATCCATGTGCCAGTGCGCGATTTATACCATGAGCATTATCACTTCTCAGCGAGCAATTATGAAATGTTAATATGCAGTCACGTGACACGTTTCGAAGGCACAATTGCAGAATACCCGCCACTCACCTTGCCCACCTCGTAGCCATGGATACGCAGTTACGGAGTCACGTTTGCATCCACAAGACCCACATTGGACTTAGGAAAATTCTTCCGCCTTCCTCATCCACTTTGCGTTGCAGGACACAAGGCCCACATCGTATCCCCATATCTGCTCCCCGGGACCCACATTGGACTTGGGAAAATTCTTCCGCCATCCCCATTCATTTTGTATTGCAGTGCTTCGTTCTCAAGAATGACTTCAATGCTGTACACAACGCGTACCTTGACGCAGCAAGGATAACCCCAAGCCGAACAACCTCCACGTGACTAAGTAGCCATGGATTTTTTGGGGGTGTTTTCGCGTGGTGGGGTATTCTGCAATTATTCCGTTTTGACCAATAGGAATAGAAAACCTGTCCCAGGTATTTACGTGTGTGAATAATGGTTAGTGAACCAGTAATCAGCTGATTCGTATACAACTGCAGTTCTTACCAAAAAAAAACAAAACAAAATTGCTCGGAAAATGCCCTTTCTTGGTCCAGCTCGGGGCTCATATTAAAGTAGGCCTAGGCCTACCTTCCAACACATGCCATAAAAAAAAAGTCCCACGAGGAGTAACCCCCGAGTATCCTGATTTAATGGTTCGCGATTTAATCAGCTGCTTAACATGTTAAACAACTTTAGTTTAACGCAGTTTGATTTCAACATGTTCAACACGTGCAAGATGCACCTGGGGCTTCCATCCATTTCTAGGCTAGTGGATTCATAGAAACACAGTGACTACTGTCTGTATTACGATTACGAAAACTGTAATCTTACCAGGATCTATGCCCCGTATGTACTGGCCATGTTGCCCCTGTTTGCTGTGAAGATTGAATCCATAGCCACCTGATCCCTTTACCATCCGACATAGCCGCGGTCTGCCCGGGGGGTCCGGCTGGCTCTTCGACGACCGCTTCTTGCCACTTTTCGAACTCATGCTCGAAATTTCGTCTCAGTTTTCGCCACAAAAGTTACCGTGTCACCCTCCAAAACTCGCCTGGGTGAGAGAAGGACTTCTTGTCAGTCCGGTGACACACTTATTGCGTAGGTCGTGGGGCGTTAACAGTAAATTTTGGGAAAGCTTTTTCGAAGAGAATTACTCACCCCGAGTCACTGACCCGTGTCCAAACATAGGCGTACAGGTCCTATGTGACGTGAAAAATTTACACGCAATATGTCGGCGAGGAGGCCGGCTAGAGTTTACATCACGTGACCAACCTTGGGGCAATTTGACGGTTTCTATTCCCCCTTTCTCCACGAAAGTTTCAGCCAATGACAACTCATTTTCGTCAATAAACTGGAAGAGTATGCAAGTGACAGCCTAACAGGTTTTTTTTTATGACTACAACATTTCAGTAGTTTGTTTGTCTTTTTCCTCCATGGTTTCAAACACTCAGCATGTCCGACTTGTACTACCAATAGTCTTTCACGGCTTGGCTGCAACATTTGAAGCGATATTTCATTGGAAGCGTGCTACTTCGTATAATCAAATGCTGGCGTTCAACAACCGTCAACAGTCCAACATCCTATCTTTTTTTCTGGCATTTTCTTAGCGTCCATTGCAAATATGAAAGGAAAGGGAAAAATGGACGATCAATGAAAGGTTTCACAAATATATGATTGGTTATACCAGCCAGATTTTTTCTTGTCATAATTTAGACTAAGATATTGTCGGAAGTAGACTGTAAAACATATTACCATTCAAAAACTTAATTTAGTTTAATTTGGGGAAATGGAAGAAATTATACCCACGGGCGAGCAAATCATACGGTACTCGAGGAGAGACACTGTAGAGACTGGATTTGGCTCAATTAAATGCTCTCGTAACTAGAGGCCCACCATGAACTTGACCAAAAAATAACCATTCGATTGGGGGTAACAAAAACCACTGGGTGTGGTATGGGTAACGATCGCAGGTGCCCAAGTACACGCTGGAGGTACAGTTAATGATGAGGTCACTCAACTCTCACCTCTGAGAGCTAGACGGATACCCTGTCCAGTATTGCCTTCATGATTGAACAATGTCGCTTAGGATGCTGACCAAACTACCTCGTGCACGGAACAACGCCCAGCCGATGTATTATATTAACCTCAGTTGACGAATTAACTCTGCGAATGAGCTCGTCTCATTGCGCAATATGCGCAAGATGGCGGCCTCCATGGATCGAGAGAATGACACGGCAATTGTTGTTCTCACGGAAAACGCCCAGAAAATGAGGTACATCACTTGTATTTGCTGTTTTCAATTTAAAATTTTGGACTTATTTTTAACGCCTCAAATAGCCGAGATATTTACAGGAGAAGTTTAGATCAGGCTATTTTCCTTCAGTCAGCTTTTGAACATTTGGCAAATCTTTGGACAGAATTATATTATTTAATGCATTATTGCCCGACCATGCCCAGATACCTTAGTTTCAAAGGTGAATTGTAATGTTTGTAAAGTCCCAAGGGGAGAAAGAAATTCTGTGGTTGCATTTTTGCCAATCTTTACTGACAGACATTATCTGGAAGTGGACGGGTTCTGGGATTCCCGTAGACGGCTACAGAGGCTCAACAGGAATGTCATTGCTATTCCTGTGAGTGGAAGCGTCTCGTCTGCCATTGAGAGAGGTCAGTTCAGGTCAGGGTTAAATAATCTGCAGACTCAGGATGCAGGCTCCAGCTTCACGATAGTAGATGGCTAGGCTCGCGGCTGGTTTTCTACGTACCACGGTTTATGACAAGCCAAAATTGAAAGCCAGAGTTATAAGTCTTTTCACATGCGGCATATGGTTCTAACAGTACATTGGTAGACCTGGCAGTGGTCCTTATACATGTATGTGACCCGTCCGTCACAACTAAATAAGAGTAAAGTCTCATCCTACTCTGTCCAATCTTGAGGGTTCAAAATCATATTGAAATGGAGGTCAGTGTTGGGTTTGAAACACATGCATTTGGAAAAGAGTAGCCCGTCTCCTATTTAATTCCAAATATTTGGCAGGATATATATTTGAAAATGTCATTTTCTCAGCAATTTTGACAATAACATTATTCGTGCCTGGTCTGGAATGTTGCAACAATGTTGTGAACAAAGATGCAAAGCTGCCAGAATAATGTCACATTGTCAACTTATTCTTTTACCCCAAGTGTTCCATGTACATACCACTAGAAGGCTCTTTTTCTGCTTAATTTAAATACCAATATTTTCAAAAATTATTTTGAATTTTTTGAAAATTCTGGCTTGCGGCTCATTTTGTGGTGGAAGGTCACATAAGTGCACCCGGTCACTATACAGAGTGCTCCAATAATAGGGATGGAGTCCAGGAAAAGGCAAAATGTGAGGTTTGAGAACTGACATGCAATAGATTGAAGAGGTGGGCTAATGTATATTTATGCAGATTTATTTGTGACTCAATCAAGCTTATACCAGTTCAGAACTTCAGGATTGGCTGTTCATTGTATGGAGGGAGCATTGCAGAAGTCAGAAAGGCGGGACCATTTCATTTGGACTTATTAGGAATGCTAGGAGGCTACCTCATCTTAAAGCCCCGGAACAGGAACAGCCTTAAGCCAGCAGTACTCTCCATGATGTACAATGAACATGTACATGTATTCATAAGTGAGCATTCTGAAATGATTTAACCGCTTGCTGCCGGGGAACCCCATTTCGAGTACCATGGGTTTATACGCAGAGCCAGGGTGCGTGAAATGGGACAAAAGAGCTGATCCGTGTAACAAAAGACCGTACCCAAAACAAAAGACCTGCTGGTGGGAATTGCCATCATTTTTCGGCTTGCATTTTTTGAAGGTAATCCGTCACTGTTTTTAAACAGTATACCACTGTTTTGGGCATATTGCGCCTGCGGACTAGTACCGCAGACAAAAGTGCTCCAGGGCCTCATTGATGAGCGACACAGCACTGCTACAGGCTTATCCAGCTGCATTTGGAAAAACACCACTTGCATTCACTGGGGAAAACGGAAATTACATAACACAATTAATTACACAACTACACCTCACAATTCTGGGCTCTCCTTACAGGGTGGCAGGCCTGGCTGAAATATTCAGGAGTCAATGAAGGTTTCCTGTCAGCTTAAAGATCAAAGAGTCATTTGTGTGGGTGTAAACATCCATTAAATGAAATTATGAATTTTTGAGGAATTTTGAAAACTGAAAATCTTGAAAACTGCCCGTATGTGTGCACTGCATTTTTAAATACACCAGGCAGCATGTGGTTATTTCCTCTAAGTTTAAGGCACCAATTATCCATACTCGTTATTTGTATTCCCCAAGAAACTCTGAAGGAAGCTGAGCTGTTCGAATACCACAGTAAGATCTTGGCATCAGGGCGTTATCATGATCTTCCATGCCATCTTGTGTCTGTCCACCTCCCCACATCAAAAAAACAGCTTGCAGTCTCTCCACATCAAAGACTGGTCAATGCACTGAGGGCAAAGTTTGAGGAGTTGGACATTCCCTTTCCAGAAGAGGTGCAGGAAGAGATTCCAGATGGGTGGGAGAAGCACGAAGATCTAATTTTACTTCCTCGGGTATGAACATCAGGCCAGCTAAAAAATGAGTTCCCATTAGCTGTAGGAAAAAAAAAGGCTGAAAGGTCTGCCTCAGTGCTCAAGTTCATTTTTTGCAGAGTAGAGTGGCAAAGGGCTCTGAGGTTTACTTTTAAGATTCTAGCTGGTATTTTCTGTGAAAACAGAGGCTCAGAAAATGCGTTTTTTAATATTTCAATAAAAGATGGGCTGAATTTTAATGGGAAGGTCACAACAGGGTAGATTGGAAACATAAAAGGGGCAATTACAGATGAAAATTTAAAATTCCATCCAGCCACAAGACCAGAAACTTTATTTAGGTGCTTTTTGCTTTAAAAAAGTGTTCTCTGTTGGGCATTAAACACCAGGAATTAGACTTCAATTCTTAAGTTTACTAGAATCCTGGTAGAAATGTCAGCAAAAGGAGTTGCCAAGTCATGTACCGTAGTAAAAAAAAAATTGTCAGTTCCCAATTCGATATTCCTAAGGATATATTGCTTTGTGAAGTGCTCAATTTGCTTAACTTGAGTGCTGAGACATCTTCATTATTCAACTCTTGTAACGTACGTCTATTGAGGCATCTCTCTCAAATTTCTTTTGGTTGCTTGTTTAATATCAACAGTCAAGTTTGTGTTCCTTTAAATGGGAACGATGCCCCAACCTCTGGCAAGAAGTAGCCACGGCTCTGGGAGGCCAAAGGGTTGCGAGGAAAGGTCGCGTCAGGCAGGACGAATTTAGAAGTCCAAGGGTGGAGCTGTTGCTAGGCAACCATGGGTGGGTGGAGCACAGAGACAATGGCATCAGGTAGGAGACTCGCAATGTTTTGCAGGTTTTTTTTCTCACTTACGAAATAGACTAAAGTAACTCTTGTTTAATGGTTCATTTTTGTACCAGGTGGAAAGGACATTTTCTGCTGAAAATGGGAGGGGGGGAAGGGACATATTACTTAGAGCAAAGCTAATGCAAGGTGTGATTACAAGGCCCTTAAAGGTGGGGGGTCTGGGGATTTTGGATTCCAGGTGCTCTGTGATGTAACCTGAGGCAATTTCTGACTGATTTGCCCAGTTCTTCATGCATTTTTGGACGCTGTTGTAAAGTTAAGCGCCATTTAATGAGCAGTTATGAGCTGGAGAATCAAATTTAAGCCTACTTTTTTTATTCGTCGACAACAACGAATAAAAAAAAGGGAGGGGAACAGATGATACTCCACCCCCCCGATTGATGGCAAAGTGGTAGCACTGTGATGTGTTTTGTGTCTCAGGGTAGGAAGCAGAATTTAACACGACGTGATTGATACACGATATGAGGGACGTCTAGGGAACGGTGCACTAATCATATTTTTTTCCCCCCACAAGATACACATACGACGTGAGACACTGCATGTTCTCGATCGGAAACATCACTGAGAAAATCAGAGTGGCGGGACTGCACTGCGAGGGGGAAACAGTGGTCGACCTGTATGCTGGTTGGTGAAAGTTGAACTCTCAATGCATCCTCTAAATATAGATGATACAAGGCAAGAGGGATTCCAGCATCTATGAAAGAATAGCTGAATTAGAAGTTGTTCTTCCAAAGACTCCTGGGCAAGATTCAATCAAGGACCACTAGTTGACTAGTGGTTGGTTGGTGACGTACATAGCATGTGTGCAGTGAAGTTGAAGTGCGAACAATCCTGGTCAACCGTTGTCAGGTTATTAGGCCAAAGGGGAGAAAAGGTGGCCGCTGGAAGGGCAAATTAGCAAAATAAAAGTGAAAATGTTTGTTTACTAGTGACATACTATTTTGCGGCATTTCTTATCACTGGTCTTCTCTGTTCTGTGCTGTTAAAAGCAGTTTATGGCAACCAACGATGCAACCAACCTCGATAGGCTGGTCGCAAATAGTTGACCAGACTAGTCCAACCACAGTTGACTAGCCTGCCTTCGATGTAGTCGAAATATGGTTAACCATAGTCTTTGATCAAACTTGCCTCCTGTCATCAGAGACATTTGTCTACCTGCCTGGGGTCTATAAGTAGGCATAATCACTGAGACCTCTCTAAAGGGAATGCTGATTTGACAACTGTTCAGAAACGAGGGCAGCTTTAGTGACTACAAATTCCTCAATCCATTTGCAAGGACACACAAAAACATCAGCAGAATATCTTTGTCATGATAGGTCACACATTACGAAGCTAACTTCCTGCATAAAAGAAATGTATAAAAATGAAAATATCACATTTTCATTATCACCTGGTCCACAGGAATTGGATATTTCACCCTGCCATATTTGGTCCACGCCAAGGCTTCCTTAGTCCACGCCTGTGAGTGGAACCCAAATGCCGTGACCGCACTGAAGAAGAACCTGGCACTAAACGGCGTACAGGACAGATGCATCGTCCATGAAGGAGACAATAGAGAGGTATGTTATTTTGATAATCATAATAGGCCATGTGTATTTGTTATTAGCTGGTCTTGCCCGTACATCGACATTTATTCACAATACTGTATGCTCAGTGTTTGTACAAGCGCTTGCGAAAAAAACCATATGCAGCAAGGTATGAGACGGAGAGAACCCCCCCTGCTTTGTGTTGGTCATTGTCTCACAGGAATCTGGGGAATTCCTTTCAGACATCTTGGGGGGGATGTGTTAAGTAACAATAGTCTGGAATGTGTATAGGGATTAGACATGTTGGGGGGGTACCCCTCGGTCTCATTTCTTGCTTGGTATAAAAAAAATTCACAAGCTTTAATAGTCAGGTGGGACTCGCGACACACGACCTCTTGCTTACTGATGCAGATGTCTTAACCACTCAACCACTGAGCTTGCCGAGTTGGGTCAGCCAGTCCAAGTCAGATACAGCAGTGGGTACCGCAAACGAAAATTAAGGTCTCCTCATTGCGGAGCACGTCTTCAGAAAGGCCATGTTTGAACAAGGTCTGCTTGTTCATCGTAGTCATGTTTTACCTACCAGTGGCTGGTAGAACTATGGCCGGTCATCAGTTCAAAAGTAAAACAATAATTACAGTACAGATTTGCAGAGCACCATGCAAGGATGTCTCTTTTGTATGCGTGGTTCTGAAGAGAACTGGAGGGTACTCAACGTTTGGGACGGTATGCGCTGTCCGTCGCCTGTGCTCCTGACCTGTACTTTACTTGACACCTTCACCATAAAATGCTTCAAAGATCAAAACAATAATTCACTGAATGTTACCGTGCTCATGCACCTATAAAACTGTCAAATAACAAACACTACTTCATAAAATACTCAATGAGAACACAATCCTCTCAAGAAGTTCATGGAGCAAATGTACTATTGACATAAAATTTGGAAGCAATCGAGGGTGGCATTTCTGCCAACTTTGGCTGCATATACAGATAGTAGGCCATACGAATGAGGTCTAAACGAACCGGCTGTGATCAGAAGTAACATGTATGTCAATGGGAAGTGCTGTGCAGTCACAAGCCAGTGGCTTCCGTAGACAAATGTTTTAGTTTCAGCAAAAGCCATAAGTTTGAACTCGGCTTATGGCTACAGCCAATACAAGGCCAGAAGATTGCCCCTGCAGTGTATGAGCAGTGACATGAGGTCAACTCAATTTCAATGTTCATGTAAGCAGATGACTGCACTGTTGATTTGTTATGTTCTGATGATCTCTTTTATTTGCCAGAATGACCTGTTCTTTCGTCATGCCTGCCTTTATTTTTTTTGGGGGGGTCTCTGTCCAGGTTTGCCCTAGGGGCGTGGCAGACCGTGTCAATCTGGGGCTGATCCCCTCCTCTGAAGTAGGTTGGCCTGTCGCCTGTGCCGCCCTCAAACCCAGCAGCGGTGGGGTTCTCCATGTCCATGGCAACGTCACGTCACCTGCAAAGACGCGGACCACGGGCTCCGTATCCCTCGGAGTACAGGCCATTGATTTGGCGGCAAAGGAGGGTGGGACATCTCCGTGTACTTCTGGTACAAGAACAGCAAGTGTGGTGTCACCACCACCTGCTGGAATCAGAACAGCAGATCCAGGTTGCCCAGCTGAAGATGTCAGCAGTGGTAACCCTCACCAGAAGGGTGCAATTGGTGATAGAATCGGGCCATGCGTTTTACTTCCAGATCTTAATGCCGGCAATTCTGATAGTGGCTTCACCATTGATTCAGCTGGCTGCAGTTTCGGAGACAGTGTTGAGCTTGCCGAACCAAATGCTGCAGGACATGAAGAACTGATGGATCAGCTTCATCAATTGAGAAAGGATGTCAAATGTCCTGCAGATTATTGGGAAAGTGAGAAAACGTTCACAAACAGGTCCCGTGTTGATTCAGAGTCCGGCCGTAAAGACTACTGGAGCAGCTGGGCTCGTGCAACCGCTCGGAAGATTCAGGAGCTCCTGGTTGATATTCAGGGCAGTAGATGGACCACCCACGTGATGCACATCGAGCACGTCAAGTCTTACGCGCCCCGTGTGGATCACATCGTGGCCGATATCAGGTGCCTACCAGTGGCACATAGTAGTGATGAGGTCTGATCTGTGCTAACCCTAATGCGACAGCTCCTTGTTCTTACGTTACATGTAGCAACCAAGAATGTTGTCTACTTTTTCCAGGAAACTGAAGAGAATTTTTCCAGCTGAGGAGACGCCAGCATTTATTGCATGTTTCAAAAGCACACATTTTTCATCAGGTGAAAGTTGCATGACAGTACAAGAGACATGATTTTCAATTAATTGAAACTCGGAGTACACAAGCACTTGTATTGGTTGTAGTTTATTGGAATCCAATTTCTCTCCCTCATAAATTTATTCAACAAATACTAAATCGCCTTCACCCACAGTGCTGTGAAAAACAAAAACAGCTTCTCCTGCCAAGTCTGTAGAGCATTGTGTTGTGTTCCGTTTTGCCTCCAGAAAATAGCAATAAGCCTTTTGCGAGTTAACTTTGACCCAAATCTGGTACACTGAGTTCTTTAAATTCCCATGAACATAACAACTTGAATTCACCTTCGTAAAAACCACTGTTCCTATACCTCATGATTCGGGGCAAGTTTTTGCTTAGTTACATAAGAGATGCCTTGCAACAATCCACTGTTCTCAATGGATGAGAGGGGCACCAAGGAACCAGTCCATTCAAGAGATGGTGGTCGCTATGCAAAAGCTTGCCCCAAATCACGAGGTATAGCAACAGTGTCTTTAGTCTGGGGAATTCAAATCGTTATGTTTATGTGCAGTCAGATAACTCAGTGCACCAGATTTTATTGAAATTTAACTCATAAATGGCTTATTGCCTCACACTTAAACTTGGGAAACTATTTTCACTCGAGTTTACAGTATTCTGTTAAACCATGAGCCAAGAGCCCTGGACAGGTGGGCAGCATATTACATGCGCTACAGCGTTGTATTGAAGTCCATCACAAGTCCCTACAGGTCCCTGTGTGTCCATCACAAATCCAATCACAATTCATTTAGTCTCAAGCCAGTTCACAAGCTATTCAAATGACCTGTGACAAAAGTATTCTTTTGGCATTGCTCACCATGTTACTTATGACTGGGACTTGTGGTGAACTCGACTACAATATTTCTTCTTTGTACAATTCAATGAACACATTACTGGCTTGTCCGAGCAAATGATAAAGTTGTAACGCAAACATAGAACTAAACATAATTTTTTTTTTCTAAAAGAATATTCAAGGATGAGATTGGAAACAAAATTAAGCAGCATCAAAAAAAATTAGCTAGGGGTTTTGAGGGCCCTACAGCAGTGTTGTGTCTGTTGTACACATTTATATTTGCCTCTAGGCACCCCTTAAACTATCCATTTCTTGTGTTCAACATCAAGCTTTTTAAGGAAAAAACCTTAATGATAAAACCCAAGATTTTCCAGATTTTCAGAGAGACTGTTCGAACAATCCCCAAATCAGGAAAATCCTGATAAAAAAATCCTGAAATTGTTGAACCTCCCGACAAATGTCACCCTTCAACCCTTGGGAATCACACCGAAATAAAGCTGAAAAAGTGAATATTCCCTTTTTTCAGAATGATTCACAATTTGGAATGTGTAACGGCCCTAAACTATAATGACGTCATGTTTTGTTTACATCTCCTATGGGGGGCTTGGTGGATTGCATCCCACCTCACTGCCAGAGGACAGCACAAATGTACAAAAGCGTGACGTCACGTCACAGGTCCAGGGGTTGAGCAATTTGATTGGTTTTAAACTGTACTTACTGCAATGAGTAACTTGTCTATTCTTCAACGGATCCATATTTCATTACAACTTGATCGATGAAATAGCCCACTAGATGCACCGGGTGATGGCAGCTTGGTATCGCTAAACATAAAGTGCATTCAAAATGAAAAGCTACATGCAGGGTGTCGTTAATTTGTCCAACTCCTCTGAATCTGTAATGCATTTTCGTTTTTTATAGTCGGGCCCATACATGGCCTGCGGAAGATTTTTTTTTCAGTGGTCCAATTTGACGGAGTAAAAATTGGCTGTGTTAGCCCAGTTTTGCTCCATCAACTCAAAAGACAGCCCGAGGGGTGGAAGTTCTGTGTTGAGCGACCTTGATGGGTGCGAGCATTCTGTGAAACTGGGCCACTGATGGGGCCCCTTCTCGAAACCTAGCAGCATCTCTGAGTTCAGCTTCGTGTTATCAACCTTGGGGCAAAACAGAGGCCCCCAAGGATGAAGCTGCAGCCACGGATGATGCCACTATTTGAAAAATGGCCCTGGGATCCCTTGACGTCAGTGAATACACAAAATATACACAGAATCGTCTAATTGGTTATATATCATCAGTACTTATATACAAACAGGTGCGATTCTAATTGGGAGGCATGGGGTGGGCTAGAGAGAATGTAACCCCTCAAACATTTGTCCGGCTAAGCACAGCACAAACAGGTCCATATTTTTTCATGTCCTTGGACTGATTTCAATGAAAATCCAGTTGTAGTTTGGAGATACGCATGAAGACAAATGACGCTTTCTCTGCTAGACATTTGGTTGTTTTTTGCAATCTTCTGAACCACACACAGCCACTACACTCAGTTGCATTAGGTCATGTTCAAATTACATGTACTTGGCAGTGGCTTACAATTCCACAGGACTCCATGGGAAGTGGCTACAGCCATTAGCTTAGACTTAAATGTCATTTCAAGTTGCAACCAAGTAATTCGGACTCTGCCTCACTCAACCACTCAACGTGTTAACCTCTTTTCCATTTATGTCAGTTCACCTTGGTTTACGTCTCCAAAGGAGTTACCACAATAGTGCCCCACAAATCTGGACACCTGCAGCCATTTTGTGTCCAAAAGGAGGCCAGTGGCAACAAATCCGTTTTTGTGGCTACAGCTTTACTCTTTTTGCCATAAAAGTAAACCGTGATAACAAGCCGTTAACACAGACCGCAATGACTAATTATAGGGATCTACATGACTTGTACCGGACCTTCCTTACAGTGCTTACCACGTTTGGTAGCCTTTGGGCCTGTTTGTTTCACATGGAACTAGATCACACTCAGTGGTCCCAACGCTGGTTTTTTTTCTATCCATTAGGTGGGTTCTGGTGTCAGTGAACCAGAGCTGGTTTGCTCAATCCATTAGGTGGGTTCTGGTGTCAGTGAACCAACTCTGGATCACTGATCACAATCCAGGTCTGTGTGAAATAAAACAGGCCCTTCACAATCTCAAACCCTTGCACCACCAAAAAAAAAAAATTCTAAGATACATTCCCGTGTACAATATGGAATAAAAAGTACTCCGGTATAAACTTGTTAATCCATAAAATTACTGTTAGTTACAATCTTTATGATTCCTGTTTCAATGGAGAAGATTGCTCCCAGTTGTCTTCGTGCAAGTACGGTACCTGGGCACTGCAGCTTTGCAACTGAGCCATTTTGTGCCCAAAAGCAGGCCAGTTGTCATAAACCTACACACCAATTTTCATTACTCCTTTAAGTCATGAGGGCTTAACTTGAAATGGGACAGTATCGTGGAGCCAGATACAAAGTGGTAGTGACTGCTGGTGGCAAGTTTACTTGCCATTAAGCAAAACTAAGAGCAACGACAGTTTCTGAGAGAACTCGACTGCAGACGGCATTGCAAGCGGGGCACCAAACTTGGCATAATCTGTTTAAAGAAAGCCCAAAAAACAAAACAAGAAAAGGCCCACCCAAAAGGCCCTCAATCTTTGCGTTCCTGGCCATGAAATACGTACGCACGACAGGTTTTATAGCGCAATTTCCAAAGTGAGAAAAACACAAAACAAGCCGAAAAAGTTAGCACAAGATTGGCCGCAGATGGGATGAAAAGCTAGGACTGCACGCGAGAAAACTTCAACGTGTCAAGCACTGAGCTCGCTGCATTCTTCAGGCGAATACCAAGGTAAACCCAGTATGATGTCACAGCGAAATTCCTATTTGATCGGATGTCACACAGTCGCGTACGAACCAGCTTTTGCACTGCATGTCAAGTGCAAGACAAAGACATTCTAGGGGTTGATATGTCCCCATGTAGGGTAGCGCTGGTCTCCAGTATCGAGTCCCAAACAAAGTAAGAGAAGTCTTAGATATTAAGTCCCAAGTAAAGTAAGGCGATAAAGCTGTGCTCCCCAGCAAAATCCTCTAAACCTCCAAGTGGTTTCCATGGATCCGGGTAACACGTCAGGATTACTACTTGATACATTGGTCAGCTATAATCACTCATTATACAGTATACATAAAGGCCTATACTTACAGGAACACAATTGTTCAGAACCATTTTCAGTACTTTTGAAAAAAGAAAAATTAGATTACAGATTAAGTGACAGTCAATAATTTAAAAAATAGAAAAACTTTAAAAACACAATAATGCTTGCTGAAATCCAACGGGCCTCCAGCTGCACCAAGACAGGGCACTATTTCCTTAGCAATGGAGGCTCCTTTGGTACTAACTGCACATTGCTGGTTCACGGGTGACTATGAAACCAAGCGGTGCAGTCGCATTGCCACCAACAAAATGAATACTCCCGATCAATGTGGCCCTTTCCAACCAGTGAGGGGGTGCTTCTGCTCGAGGTGGATTAGAAGAAAAACCATGGAGTTTGTTAAAATTTTGATTGTCAAATGGAAAGAAGACCGGTTTACAAACAATGAGGGAGTATGTTGGAATTCCAGGTTTTTAAAGGAGACTGGGTTATGGTGTCATGTTTAGGCAGCTTCTTTTCAGATTATCTCAACAATGATGAATTTAAATTTAATACAGGCACTTTTAGGCGGTGACAAGGATATGCACTTGAATGCTTTTGCAGTCATGTTTGTGCCACCCACCCATCATGTGGTACCTGTAGATTTGTGCCCAATCCAAGGAAGACTGCCCTCAGTACTCGGTGCTGTATGTGAGTGAACAGTGCTCGCACACAAAACGTGGCCTGTATGCACTCTGGGTCTTGTCAGCCTGTGTGTAGAACCATGTCTGAATGACTTGGTTGTGGCTGAAATTAGAACATGTGCCTATGGAGGCCGCTAGCTACATGCAGCGGCTAATCTGTGGCTTATCACCACAGACTCATGTGCTACTGCCAGTCATAGCCACGTAATTAGGACACAGCCCATGACACACAACCACCTCTACTGCTGTCTGCGACAGTTGCTGTGCCTCCTCACCGGCAACGAAGAGACAGCTTGATGGGGCATTCTATTCAACCGGGCAAGAGGACTAGGCCAGCGCACGGGCGTAGACCACAATAGTCCAACAGAAATCGGTCCTATGTGTTCTGCGTGTCATGAACCTGTGCGCGCACATAGCGAGTTACGAACCAAAGGACCAACGCTGCTACGTAAAAAGACACTCTCTCTTAATTCTCACATGAAGCAGATATTACCAAGTCGGGTTGACGCATTTGCTGAAGTTGCAGGATTGCGTGCGGGAAAATAGTGAAATACTCAGCCCCAGTTAACCCCTTCGCACCAGAACCATCAACAGCCGCGGCCTTGTGTGAGGATTAGTGCATACCACACATACATTCTATTCATCATGCAGCTGCAGTTTCAATGTGGGCCTGCTGCTGGACAAGGCTTTGCATACTGAGCATACCGCCGCCCAGCAGTCCCGGTCAAAAGAATCCCGGCGTTTAGGTGTTAAGAAATTGAAGTCTCAACCGGTAAATGATGTTGAGATCTACTTCATTTAGCACTTGGCCTGAGTCTAACTACTCGGAAACATTTTTTTCATGAAGCTGACACGGTGAACGTTGAGCAAAAATTGAATATCAACAAGCGTTATTCTGCCTTTCATTAGCAATTTTTTCCTACATTTATTAAAGAAAGTTTAGAGAAGTCTGATAATTATTGCATGGAACAATAATATGGCACGCCATGATTAGGACAGTACAAAAGGCCGCAAAGGGGAAGAGGTTAGGAACCAGACCAAGGGGCAAATTCACAAAGATGCTGGGCAGTCTTGCAAGGAACGTTGACTCTTCAGCACTATTAGACAGGCAACTTGCCCAAAGCAAACGTCACCGGTCCCACAAAACAAGTGAACAATTTTGATGAGTCTGTTTTAGTTTTCACAAGAAAGAGAAAACTTTGACCGTGTCCGAAACGGCCTTCCAGAGCTACGGCTTGGTCTATTGTCTCCGCACACTTCCAATGGAGGGAAGGCCTAGACCTAGCTCTAGACAACAGATTCGGATGCAGCCTGAGTTCTTTGTTTTGATGTGTCACCCATTTGAAAATCCTGGTGAAAATGGACAATTTGTAGGGGAGCAGTGTTGAGGGTTCCCTACATACACTGCAAGATCCTCTTGAAAGGCTGCCACTCATCAGTTACTCTGGCAACGTCTTGGGTCACAGGTTGAGGCACCCACAATAAGTTTCCTTAAATATGAAACTATTTGAGGATGGGGGACCTTTTGAATTTCGCCATGGTGACAACATAAACATGGCAACTGAAAACAAGTGTTTCTCTGTTTTACAAAGTGCCCTCTGTTGACCAGAAGCCAATTATTACCTCATAAATGTGATTCAATAACGGCTTAACAGAGACTGAGAGGTAACAATACAGCCATGACCTTTTTAAATGTGTCTTTAACTTGTGGTCCGGGCGTGTTGCCTTCACAACAGAATTTTCCAGTGTACAAAGTAACTTTGCGCACAATTAACATAACACTGGATTTCACAGTAAAGCTATGCTACACAATTCAAACATTGCACATTAAAAGTTCATAGGCATATTTGTGTGACAAGCCTTGACATGACTGAACAACAGAGGGCGCTGTAATTAACAAAGGGAGATGCTGTTCACAATGTGCTGAAGAACTACCTCCCCAGAGACCTGTTTTATGTATGGAACATTGGCCCCTTGTACTCATGACAACAAAAGTATAGGCAACAGCATAGGGAACCAGACACTGACAGAGTGGGGGGGCAACAGGGACCATGGCCACCCAACGGAACAAAAATGTTCTGTGTTTATTAATCACCAGAAAAAGGCTGTTTGGGGGACTATTCCACTTTCTTCCTCCAAAGAGCAGGCAGAGCCCTCAAGTTTAACCTCACCCCTGAGAAAGGCCATACTGGGTTTACTTCAAAATTTTTTGGGGACCCTACCACAAGAATAATATTAGCCCCCTGAAATTCGGTTATGGATACGCTCTCGAATCCATTTTTACAATTTAGAGAAAGGTTCACAGGAAGATTCTTAACCCTTCCTAATCAAGCTCCACCCATTTCCCTCGGGTACTTTCCCCAATTTTTTCTTTTTTTGGGGGGGGGGAGGTTCAGGAGGTTGTTACCCCTCCTGCCCGCATATTACTTGTCGACTGTGTAAATGGTAGGGCCGCCGTCAGACGACTTCAGGCTGGTCTTCTCCGTGGGCTCTGGGGGTGGCGGCATGGGGATGGCCGTGTTCGGGGGCGGCACGTCGCGCAGGTTGGCGGCGGCGGCAGCCCCACTGATGTTGGCCGCCGAGGCGTCGGCGCCTGGCTGCACCGTGACGGGCACATCGTTGGCCCCCAGGCCGGCCTCCTCCTCCTGGGCGCCCCGCAGGATCTCCTCAAACTCCTCCTGGGTGTACTCTTCCTCCTTGGGGCCGCACTTGCCGCAGCAGCCGCAGCAGCACAGGCAGCAGCAGAAACAGAAGCAGTAGCAGGTCAGGAAGAAGCAGACGCCGCAGCAAACCTTCAAAGAAGCAAAACCAACCAGCAACAACATATTACTTTCAACTACCGACATTCAATGCAAAGAACGCAAGTAGCGTCTCAGGGCAAGTTCAGGCACAAACTATAGTTCGACCAGTAGTCAACTGCTTTTTAACCCCTTTGCTACGGAGGACTGCCACTACCGCAGCATTGTGTGAGGATTTAGTGCATACCACACATACAGTCTATTCACCATGCAGCTGCTGGTTCAATGGGGCCTGCTGCTGGACAAAGCCCTCCATTCAGGGCATACCACAGCCCAGCAGTCGCAGTCAAAATAATCCCGCCGTGAAGGGGTTAAAAATATGCGTACACAATTAAGTTACACTCCAACTACCATAGTATGTTTAAGTTTCAAAAATCAAAAATGGCCATTGAAATCTCATGCAATTATTTTCACGTGAATGGTTCCCCCCCAATGATAAATGAAATTGGCTATTGATAACCAGCTCTGCGACCATACCCCTGGGCCTAGTCCTAAATGGTCGACTAGTCTAAACCGTCCATTGTTCAGGCAGTGTTCGTCACTCTAATATCTGATGCACGTTGTCGCTACACAGCTGCAATCCTTCAAACTCATTTACTTATGAAAGAGAGAATTTGGAGGATTTGGGAAGGTCAGGGTTAAAAGTCTACGTCCAAACTTCAAGAAAAAACTGGAAAATACCAAACCCTACCCTTACAAACCTCAAAACCACTCTGCGGGCTGTTTGCAGGAAATGAAGAGTCCGTTTGGGTCTCTCTCTCAAAAAAGTCACAGCCGCTTGATGAGTTTCTATTTGTGACCTCATTGACGACTACACTTGAGTCCTTGTTCACTTACCCTGAAGCATCTGCTGTTTACCAGGAAGTACAAGTCAACGTTATCGTCGCCGATCTGTTCAGCGATGTACAGCCCCACTGAGCCGTAGTCGTCGTAGATCTGCCGCTTTTTAGTGTCAGTGAGAACTCTGTGTGCTTTGTTGATCTCCTTAAACTGTAGAAGCAGAGGAAAAACTACCAGGCTAACGGCGGGCTTACCCAATACAACTGAGTGACAATAAAACTGCTCATAAATTGTGTACTGTTAAAAAAACCGGAATGCATGAACAATATGACTTGGAAAAACTGTTCTTCTTCAACTATAAGTTTCAAGAGGCAGCTGGTTTCTTCTCGAGTTTAACCTGTTAAAAATATCTGCAACCACATGGAAATTGTCAGTCAGTATGTGGTTTGTCATGCCATGGAAATGCAGGGTTGGGATTTTTCGGTTACATTTTTTTCCAAAAGTTGGCGATTTCCATGTTTCGGAAACAACCGCGTATCGTGACAATAAAATTGTGTTAACTTGTCCTCCACCAGTGCGCACAGGTGAAGGCAAAAAAAACAGCCTCGGGAATGAAACGAAGACAGCCCCTCTGAATGTTGATTCGAAATGTGACACGGCCCGAAGGACAAAGCAACAACATACAGATGGCCGCTTTCTGGCGTTGGGCAGTGCAGTGAGAATGTCAGCCTCGGCAATGTTCAGCTCCCTCTTTGCTGGCTTGTACGATAAAAGCCAACGATACACATGTACTGCGCAATGGCAACAGTAAATTCTGTTACAGTTTTGGGGTTCTGCTTGGCCTCGAGTACTGTTGAAGCTTAGCAAGCATTTGCGAGTGGATTCCAAATTTCCATTACCACAGTAACTCTTGCTTGCATCAGAGACCTATCCAACCCTTTAAACAGAAAACCATATTTGGTAGCCATTGGCTCCTAATGGGGAAAAATCGAGGCGCTAGCACTTTTATGCAAATTTAGTAATCATGTGTGCTGAATATTCATGAACGTACGTACACACATGTAGTATAAATACCCTGTGTTTACATCGTCCATCCATGCCGAAGAATCATGACCTGCCGCGGCACACGTCCACCACACAACTTGCATACAAGCGCCAATGAGGTCAATCCACGAAATCAGGGTTTTCGCCAAGAGTTCAGCCACGGACGTTATGACGTCTATAGTTTCAGCGTGTCACAGGACACCCTGCTGCATGAATTGTGCTATTTCTGACACTCTAAATCACACCAACACCCTTTAATTCTGACATGAGCTCCGTTTCAGATTTCATTTATATTGCTGCAAGAAATGGAGCTCATGCCATGCCGTGGTTTGTAAAATGGCCCTGGTGTCCGTATACAGTGCATCAGCAAAGTATGTTTAGATCGGGAACCGACCAAACCGTGCGCGTGATCGCGACACATGTACATGTAAAGTATGGTATATGTAGATGTACCGGTACAGCACACTTGATGCAACTTGCGCTGCCATTGCTACTTTTCCGGAACGAACATTGAGTACATAATCATTGTTTTTTTGATTTTTAAGCATACTCAAAATTGTTCAAATACGTTTGTATGTAGTTTTAAGCTATCTTAAATCGCACATGGTGACTGGATGGTGAAAATATGATCGCATTAGCAAAATTTTGGTCGCATTTGCGACTAATTAAGCCGCTATTTAAAGTGTTGGACCTATGGCATACTAAAGCGGCAGCCAAAAGTAGGTCTAATGTAAGGGATAAACCCATGCTTTTCTCAAATGGAAAAAAAAAGTTATTTTTAATTATTGGATTTGCCCTCACACTGACGTATATTAATTAATAATGTGTACTTGCGATAAAAATTCATGAGCTTGCTCGTGTGGGACTCGCACCCACGACCTTCTCCTTAATAGTGCAGACGACTTAACAACTCGACCACCGAGCTTGCTGGAGTTGGCTGTCCGGTCCGAGTCAGGTGTAGCAGCGGGTACCACAAACTGATTTCAAGATGTACTTTGCGTCGAGGAGATGTTAATTTTAATTATGGGATTTGCCCTCAACTAATAAAGGGCAAATAATCAATATACATCAGTGTAAGGGCAAATCCCATGAAGAAAGAAGAAATAACGAATGGCTGCAAAGAACTAGGGCCAATTTCATAGAGCTGCTTAAGCACAAAGCGCGAGAAAAACCTTACTCGATAAATCAGGTAACCAGCCTAAATTCCATGTAATGTATATTGTTTTGGGATTGTATTTAGCCGTTTTTTGGTTAGCATGACCATCAGATAGAGTTTGAGCAAGTAACCTTTGTTTATTAAGCAAAGTTTTTTCCTGCTTAAAGCAAATTTTGTGCTTAAGCAACTCTATGAAATTGGCCCCTGGTGACTTCACTCACCTTTTCCTCTGCCGTGGGATCATCCCTGTTCTTATCTGGGTGATACTTCAGGGCCAACTGCAATGAATCAAAGACAGTTGGGAATGGTAACAAAAGACATTTGATGGTAAATGCACAGAGATAACAGCACACGATCAATAAATGACTTCAGACACTCCCAGTCTTGCAAAAACACACACATCGGGGAGAAAAGTACTTCAGGAGTGTAGTACTCAGTCAAGGGCTTTTCACCTACGTTTATCTTAAAAACTTGATTTTTTTAAAACAATGATGGTCTGAAGTCATCAATTTTGTAACCTTTCCTTTATGTATTTAGTAATCAATGCCCGGGTCTTCAGCTTTGTTCCCTGCTAACTAGTTCAATGTTTGGTACAAACCTTGCGTAAT
Organism: Acanthaster planci; assembly: GCF_054643075.1. Classification (NCBI taxonomy): domain Eukaryota; kingdom Metazoa; phylum Echinodermata; class Asteroidea; order Valvatida; family Acanthasteridae; genus Acanthaster; species Acanthaster planci. Next base: position 6,927,035 of record NC_141797.1, on the reverse strand, counting down.
ACTGCTTCAGATTTATTATATTCACATATCTGGCCATTTTCACAGGGCCGGGGGTTTCGTGAAGTAATTTTGACACTCCACAACTTATTTTCAATCAAGGTAATTCTGTGAAAAATTAAATATTAATAGTAGTGCCCAAATTCAAAGAACCATCGCCAGATTTTTAATTTGGTGGGAGCCACGCAAATACTTAGTGGGTTGCCTGACCACGTTCATAGATTGGAGAACACTGTTGATTTTATTTCAACCCCCCATCCCAACATCTGGGTTCCCTTAACGTGATCAATTCTTAAAGATAAAGAATCAAATGAAATAGCCAAAACCACCGGCCATCAATAATCAATACCAAAAGCTAAATGATCAATAATGTAACAGAGACCTTCCTGTATGCTTTCTTGAGCGCATCATTGTCGGCACCTTTTTCTACGCCGAGGGTTGCGTATAACGACTCTCCTGAGGTACTGGGTAAAGGAGAACGAAAACAGATATCAGAGCAAGTCAGAATATGCCAGCCAGCAAAGACATTTTTGCCTGAAATGGCAGGCCTACAGGAAACACTGAGGCCTGAGGGGAAAAAACCTGAAAAGGAAAAACCAGAGTTTCTGGTAAGTCATGTGCTCTATCTTTAGTATATGGCAAATTACCCTGTGACATGAGATTATAGAGCTGGATATTTCCATCTTGAAAAACTCTCGAGTTCCCAGCCCAATTTTCAGGCCCTATCTATTTTAATTAATCAAGTGAAAGGCCTATAGTATATGTACACGTAACCCTAAACAATGATTATAAATGCAGGCCTAATGTACTGTCGCACATTCCATGGCATGCAGTATGTTAACCGTGGTGCACCAGCTGCCATGCCAAGCATGGTAACCACTGACAAAGCAAATCTATTTAATTAATAGATTAATCATGTTAATCAGCTGTGCTGGTTATGTAACCACTAAGGCCATGTCCTACATGTAGGTCTACACATGTAGACTGCACCCTCCAAGCTCCACCATGTCCACTCTCGTCTCCACTCCAACACATGCACTCCACTACCCCATGATTTTTGCATTCATAATGTTCATTGATCAGCATGAGTCATACTATCATGACGCACAAACCATTGATTGAGTAGGCTATTGATCGCGTTGATGTTGATTAGTGTTGATGATAGCCAAGACAATCAAATAAAAAGCAAAGTCTCAACATCATGCACAAACACAAATGTGATTTTTATATAAATAGTACATCAGACGGTAGCGGTACTCCCTTTTGTCATTAAAAAGATGTTGGTAAATGTAAAACACTATGATCTAATTCTGTGTATTTAATTTAAAAAACTGAACATGCTGAACTGTCATGACTGTGTCCAAAGTTGCTTCACCTCATAGTTCGCTCTCGGCTCCCGCCAGCGGGCGGTTGCCCGCTCCCGGTCCCCACACCGTCCGCTCCGGTCATGGTCCTCTCTCCTTTCTACGGATGGAAATACGCACAACTAAAATACAATTCACCATTCAGTCCACCGCAGTCACCAAATGTAGCCCAAATGCGCTAATATCCGATGGTAACTTGTCATTTCGAAACGGTTTTTCTCCATCCACGCAAAACGCGTTTTGATGCACTTCCCGTGACCAAAGGACGATGTCTTGTACTTCACCAATATATGCATCGTTACGTTATATTACGTAGGGGTTACCAGTCTCGCATCTCGTACTTTGGATCTTTTTCAACCTCGTAATCCTGACTGCGATCCCACACTATAGAGCTGAGCCTGAGGAGGGCGGGCTCGTGCGCCTATGGAAATCGGTAGCTTGCGATTGAAGTCGTATCCCGTAGACTTGTGCGTTATTGCAGGTTACAGTCTAACGGGCACAAACCGGCACACAGACACAGGGGAAAGATGCCAGTTTTGGGAAAACCCAATTATTAAGAAAGATCTATAAATTTAGACCCTCGAAAAATCCAGCCCAAGTTTTTTGAATAAAGAAAAATGGAGGGGGGGCGGGACTAATTGCAACAACCTCAGATACCCTCACACCCAAGTAAACGATAATATAGAGTTGCTTCGATTGTCCTACCATCGAGATAGAAATAGAACTAACACAAGCTGAGGAAAACTGGACATTGACAAATGTGATGCCAAGACAAAAATCATATTTGAAAAATGGACAAGTTGAAAGGTCAAACTATATCACTTTATCAGAGCACTTCCAAATAAAATGCACACCTTAAAGCTAAATGCGTTGATCAGAGAAAAGAGTTTTGGCAGGTTATAATGAGGTGTCAAGGCTACTAGAGGGCACGTCACGTTCCCAGATGTTGACTTTATCTGCTTTTATTCGTTCAAATTCTGTTGTTGCACTTTAAAACATTTTAAATACTGCAGAAGCAAGCAAAACTACACCATTTTAGGTCGCGTAAGAAGTCAGGACTTTATTTGGCGGGGGCAGAATAGAATTTCCATCCCATTATTTATAGGCTCACTTTCAGAAAATTTGGCAAACATTATGCAAATCCACCATCTATTTTCGTCTTATCTTGATTTCTGTTCACTGATTCTATTTACATCCATTTGCCATCCAGATGATGCTTCTAGACCATAGAGGTTTTGGCATAGTAGCCGAGTCAGTTCTTTTCCGGCTCCACTGGGAAACCACCTTTGTGCCGGCATACCCTGTGGACTGATGGCCGGGAACAAAAATGCTGTTGATCTGCAGGATGACAGATGTAAACCCACCATGTCCTCTGATTGGTGGGTCTACGGCCCTGGCGTTATCCGTCCATGGCTGCTCTACTGCTCTACTACGTTCTCATCCACGGGCTCACGACCACGCGGAATTTCACAACTCGTAATTATGTTGGTATATTAATTATGCGGGGATTTCTTCAGGAGTTCCAAGCAGAAGTAAAAATTGCAGATCTTATAAAGCCAAGTAGCGGCGCAACGTTGGGAACTTGATCTGGACGCGCATAGTATAGAACGTAGGGGTGCATTGAGTCGTTGAGAACAATGAGATTCTTTAAAGTCATCATTATCAAATATAAATAATCCATTCTTGTAATACAAACACCAAATTCAATTAAAAAACCTTGCAATTTTGTTTGAAAAAATTATAAGCAATGCAATTGCAGCACTTTATTCTGAAATTATATGAAAAAGCTGCACGAATAGAAAATTGTAGGAAAAGCCATGAATTTGTTGTACTTGCTTTACTTTTGCATATTTTTATATTTCAGTATTTCAGTGAGTTCATTAAAAAGGAAGATCTACTATTTCAAATAACTGAAAATCTCCATAGAACCATAAGATTCAGAAATATGCATGACAATTAAAATTTCAGTTTTGGTTGATCGACGATAAAAATATTTTGATAAAAAATGTAGATTTTAAATTTATACACAAAAATACTGACATTCTTCAGCCACTTTATAATGTACTTAAAAGAAAAAATGCTGCCTTAAAATTACAAATATGAAATATCAGCTTGTTCGTCTTTCAGTTTTTCATACAAATCACATCACATAAAGGCCTACTTGGCCATATTATCCAGCAAAATGCTAAAGTTTTGTTAAGTTATATGGGACTACAATTCCAACCACAATGTAATGCCCCCTACTAGAACTAGCGGTTACAAATGTATTTGGAATACACACAGAAGAGCTTTCATTACAATCACAGAACGTTTTAACACAGTACTAAGATGACTACCCCAACATGTTATTGAAAAATCTAATATGATTCAGATTTTTTGAATATAAAAGTAAATATCCTTTCTAGAGATATAAACAAATAAGTCGCTTCACCTTGGTGAGCTACAGACAATTTTATTTTGGGGGGGGACCTCACCAGTGAAATGAGTTTTTAACAAAATGCAGAGTGTTTTAGGTATAATTGCCATTTTCCACAAAAAAATAGACAAAATACTCATGCATGGGAAATGTTTCTTGCAGTATCCACTGTTAAACACCCTTGCACACCGTTTGAAGAAGCAAACACATAAAATAAAAATGTTCTGTCACGGCTACAAACTGCCATTCCCAAGATATTAGAGAAAATCATCAATATCGTTCTAGATTTTACCCAGTTTCAATAAAAATCAATGGAAAGAATAAATCAGGGAGCAAAGAAACTAATAAGGAATCACTTAACAATCTCGTTCGTTATCCAGGGGTAGTACAGCAGGAGTCTGTCCGTACATTGGGTTGTCAACGGAACTGATCTTGCGTTTTTTGTCCTTCTTTTTTGACTGTGAATAAGGAGCAAATTGTGAGAACAGAGTTCAACAAAAGGGAAAAACAAAAGCAAAACAGGTGATTGAGTAATGTATTTACAATATTATATGTGGCTATGGTGCACACTGAGGACATAGGGCAAAGGAGTGGTTTGAGCAAAAGATAATGAAGTCCTCAGTAACTGGTTCTCGGTTGAAAACCATGAACAGAAATCAAATGTGTTTGTGTCGCACACTGGTGACAAAGGAAACAATATAAAGGAACTGTATGAGTCAACGACAATAAAGTCTTCTGAAAGCAACCTGTCCTCAGTTGTAAACTGTCTGATGACACGGGACAAAAAAGTAATGCCACATAACAGGGTCCTCTGTTAGTAGCCTCTGGTCATTTTGAAAACCTAATAGATCAGATGTGCTGGTAATATATTCTGAGTACACAGGATGTAGAACAATTTAAGACAAGGACAATAAGGGTATGAGGGCAACTTGTGTCCTCAGTTGGTAACTGTGCACAAGTGAAATGTGTTCTGTTAAAAGTGTTCGCTTGATCACAACCATCGACTATAGTCTACCATCTCGTAGGCTGATCGTGCTTAAATTTGGAATTCTAAAAGACTGTGTGATGCCCATTTTTAGAATTTTTTCTACTGGAATTTCAACTAAACACATAATGTCCAAATGTTTCCTGCTATCTGTCCCGCACTGTAACTACACTGGAGATGGGCATTATGGGTGGGAATCTGCATTTAATTTGGAAAACCGTCGAGAAAACGTCCTACCCTTTCCACGGTGTCATTGAAAACTTTAAACACAGCAAACTGTATAGGCCTACAACGTAAATAGTTGACACAAAGTTCCGGTGATGAATTTGTGGTATTCCTTTGAAATGACCGAGCAGTAAAGTGTTCTGAAAATCAGATTACATTTTACAGGCATCATTTGCAATAAAAAATGAATGCCAGATTACGTCAATTTAAACGTCGAATCTCTAAAATTGACAGCTCCATTGAAACGTTTGGGAAAATCTGTAAACGGATTTGGAACTCTTTCGTTTTATCATCCCACCCAGAATGGGCATGATGCGTTTTTGTTAAAACAGACAGGGTGAGACAGAAATTTTAAATCTCCAATTCTTCCAATTCCAAATTATTCCTTTTTTATCCTACTGATTTTACTTTTGATTTGAATTTTGTTTTATAGTTTCACTGTTCTCTTTATGACATCCAAGATGAAATTCGCAAGTGGATCTAGAGAATCAGATGCAATTGTGCTAGTTTATTTGTTAATTAATAAAAAAAACACACATCCTCTCATCAGCGCCAAAAATTGCTTTCACTTTGAATTCAAAATTACATCATGCAAACTAGCGTCAATTCCTAACTAAATCACAAAGAAGGAAAAAACTCACTTCATGGACTTACCCCCTCTCCAGCGAACATGCCTGGGTCGTAACCACTGGCAGTGAACTGGAAAAGACCAAAGTGGATGAAGAAATGAAGAAAAACCGTTGGAGATAAAGGAAATTGAACTGTGATTTTTATTTTGCTTTATTCGTATTCTTTATTTGTGGTCGTAACCACTGGCAGTGAACTGGAAAAGACCAAAGTGGATGAAGAAATGAAGAAACATCGTTGGAGATCAAGGAAATTGAACTGTGATTTTTGTTTTGCTTTATTTGTATTCTTTATTCGTGGTCGTAACCACTGGCAGTGAACTGGAAAAGACCAAAGTGGATGAAGAAATGAAGAAACATCGTTGGAGATAAAGAAATTGAACTGTGATTTTTATTTTGCTTTATTTATTTAGCCGGTGAATAAAACGCAGAGCCTTTTTTTTTTCATCCCTACCTTCTAAGATACCCATTTACACCCATTTCATCTACAGGCAGGGTACCTGGATACATGAATACTCAAAGGGGGGTACCCAGGCGTTCCCCCGCACATGCCCACCCCTAGTGTCAAACTTACATCTGTTAGAGCAGTTTCGCCAAAGCCATCTGCGCCATACGCGGGGTTCTCCAGTCCCGTCTCGGTGGTTAATCCTCCGAAACGTCTGTAGGTAGAGAACAGAGGAGCGAATAAGAAATAAGGAGTATTTGGGTTCGGTTGAGAGTCTTTTCAAGCTACTTTTTACCGCCAAAATATTAAGAAGACCCGGGGTGAGCTTGTGGGTTAGATTTTACGACTCAAACGTAAAAGGGATGTTATCTTTAAGACAAACAAACAGCGACACTGACAGGATTTGCTAGTGACAGGTGTTAAAGGTCAGTGATCTCATCAAAGTAGAAGTCGATGGCGTCCTGTCATCAGACACAATTAACCTTCAGCTTCATTTGATTTGCTTCCAAAAAAGTTCCCCCTTTCAAGATCGTGAATCAGCGACTGCCCCTGACTATGCCAAGCAAATTAAGACGTCTTACTTGGTCTGCTGGACCCGTTTGGAGTACAGGAAGGCGATGATGACCAGGAGAACCAGGATAAAGACGCTGCCGATGACGCTGATTATAATGATGGCAACATCTGCCCAGAGAAATTTGACGCACAAATTTTGGGACTTATGTTTGTCAAGTGCATTTCAAAATTTATTTGGAATTAAATGATAACGATGCTGCTGCTTTGTATGTCCATAAAAGCCAGTCCCCCTAACACTTGATTTCTGGATCCACCCCAATTAGTTTACAAAAGGAGTGGCCGTCCCCCCACTCTTTTGCCATATTGTTCAGGGTCGGACACTGAATGCCTTCGAGATTTTGTGTTGGAAATGAGACGTCTGATGAAATTCTTGTGTATTAATGATCGTATGAAGTTAAATTTGCAGTAGCCTTGTTTGAGAAGTGAAAATTTGCTGATTTCCTCTGAACCTGTAAAACAAATCGTGACATTCTTGCACCCAGGGTTTTTACAAGAATATGAAACCCATAAAGGTGATGCCAGTGCTGAATTCAAGGCCATCTGGATGGTTACTAGCTTGCAAAAGATTTTAAAGCCAGATTCAAGACCTTAACTCTGGTTCACGCAGTAATTTTGTTCTGTCAAATCAATTCACCACCTAAAACCAAACGTGAAGTTGATATTCAGATAGTGTAGAAATCAGCAGAGCATAATTGTGTCAATAAAAATCAGTTTATTATAAGTCAAGAATTGGTACTGGCTTCTGTGGACATTAAATGACCGAATATCACTTTACACATCTTTTACACTTTTGGCTTTATCATGTATGTCATTACTAAGGTCTGTAGCAAAGATATATGTGGGGTATATATCTTAAGGAAACCTCTACTAGAAATATTTTCAACAGTTTATGTTGCACTCTATGCTGGCAACATGCTGTGCGGCGTCTTCATCTAAGACTACTGCATTCGCAAGTATGGAACGCTGGCTACGGCTCTCCACCACGGTGAATGCTTTGATCAAAATTCGAAGCCATAGTCGTAAGAAACAGGATCGGAACATGGCTACCCCTGTCAAGCACCACAGCATGCAATCCCATGTTAACTAAATTGATACACCTGCAGTGCTGGGTGAACATATGTGGGATAGACCCCCCATTCTCGGCAGGTCTTTTAATGGGGTGGAGCTTACTGAATCACTGTACGAATGAATCAGTCTGATGCCTGATGGTCTACCAACTACCCCCCAACCCTGAAAATTAATCCATTGCCGTTGCATAGTGTGTAGAGGATCCTTCCATCCTAGTTGAAATGTTAGTCAGTACCTTGTTGGTCATTTTCCCCTTTTTGCCTTTTTTCACTTACTTGACTGGTCATTTCGTGGACTGGGTGTTTCCTTAGGGGGCACTGTTGATGTTCCATTCCCTGTATGATAGGCAAAAGGGAGAGAAAAAAGATTTGAATGCAAGGTTGAAAGCGTAATTCCTGATTGGCGGGCAAATCCCCCCCCCCGGTTTTTTGCAAGCCATGATTTAACAGGAAAACTTGGACACTGTTAGGGGTGTGAATATAGTCAATGCTGTGCAGCCAACCCTTTGAAACTGCATTCACTGATGTGCAAGAGGAGTTTCCATTTATTGCACGGGCCTCGGGGTGAAAAATTTGCATGGAAGCCAAGGGCTGGTTCATACTTGGGCTGAAAGTGAATGTGGTAACAATTTTGTGGATTCAAATGGAATATAAAGGCTGCAAATTTCCACAAATTGCACACATCTAAACAGACGCAAAGTTTTGCTGCAAGTGTTTTGTGACCTCCAATTCACTTTGTTTCAACTGCAGTCCCTGAATGTACGAAACGGCCTTGACAGTGTCAATCCAGCCCGACTGTTCAATTCACAGACCTTCTGTTGGGGCAGGAGTCTTGCACGGACAAATGCTTTGAACATGAAGCGTGGTAGTCAAGACCCTTTACTGAACCTTTCACGACTGAATTTACAATGGAACGTTAAGATTACATTCTAGTCTGATGTTCACAAAGAAAGACTAGCAGGGCTTCAGCACAGCTGTTCTTTTAAGGCGCGGGCTCATACTCGTTGCGTATTCATTGTGTACGCAGCGCGAGGGTATATTTTAAGGCATCTGCAGTGTGTGAATGAAAGCGCAGTGTGAAATGAAAATACGTGCCCTTGCACGCAGTTTGTGAAAATAATGGATAGTGCGTACGCACCAAATGTATGCGTATTCGGACAAATTAAAAAAAATTTAACTTTCGTTGGATATGCACACGCAGCCGAGACTTGAGAAAACATGAAAGTATGAACGTCAAATGAGGCGTTTACATTACGTGCTGCGTGCGTGCAAACGCAGCATGAACCAGCCCTTAGTCTCGTGTTTGCTTACAGCAGTTCTGCTCGTCTTCTCCGTCACTGCACTGCTCACGGGAGTCGCACACTGCAGAGAGAGGGATGCACTTGTTGTCGGCGCTGCACTTGAACTTGTCCTTACCACAGGTGACCGGCGTCACGCCACTGACAGGCGGTGCACTGGTGGTGGGTGGCTGCAGCAGGCCATCGCCAGAGACCTTACAGGCCGGCGTGAAGCTCACGTCGTCCACGGCGATGTTGCCATCCGGACTGTTGCCGATGGTGGCTTGCAGGCCGATCTGTGCCAATGACAAGGCAATGTGTCTGTTTCGCACATTTGGTGGGGGCACATAGAGGGGGTGGGGGTAACTGACCTCAAGAGGGGAGGATCGAGAGCCGTGCCCTCCCCCCTTATTGTGCCACTGGACACAGAGTAATTGTGTCATACCTCAAGCCACTCATCCCCCACAAAGGATAACTCGGGCCAAGAAATCTTTTATTGAGAGATATGAAAACTTTGTCAGCTGCAGATCTTTGACTCTCTGAACAAAATGGACACACACCACCTTCGTATTCAAACAGAGATCCCCCCCCAAATAAAGTCCCCAAAGTCTGATACCTGGAAGACTCGGTTGCCGTTTGGCACCTGGGCTTCAGCTCGGAGCCACCTGTTCTCCTGGCTACCTGTCATGGACCAAACCACTTCTGCTTTGTAGTTGCTGTCCTTGTATTCACGTTTCAGGACCTTCAGATCCCGAATGCCGGTGCCAAACATAAAGTAGAAGAATCGGATCTAGGCAAAAAAAAAGAAAAGAAACTATCATTATGTATCTTACGAAATAAACTATAACTACTCTCACCTATGTGCTCTGCATTCTTGCATTTTCCACAAGTGACAAAAGTTGCAAACCACGGACCCCTTGTGAACATTCTGACAAAAAGCGGACGGATGAAAATTTGACTTTTTTGCAAGTCTCGGCCTTGTCTCCATCTTCAGCTTCATCTCCAGTGACACAATTTAATGATTGCTGTTAGTGCCAAATGAAAATACTCTAGGATTTGGCCTTGTGTTGGACAATTTCACACGTGCCTGAGTGACATGATGGAGCTTCCCTTGAGCCGTAAGGGCTCAAATCTCGGGACTAAATTCATGGAATTCCTGCATGAAAGCCCAACGAAGCCAAGATTCAAAAGAGCTTCGTTGGCTCTGTACCACTTTAAAGTGGGAAAGTTGGCCTGAGCACAAACTTTAGTACAAGGTTTGAATTCCACACAGAGGCAAAATGACGAATAGGCAGAGAAGAACATGGGGGCGAGGTATCACTCAAGCATGGACGAGGGGATTCGGGTTGGGTTATTTCCTCGCTTTCTATCTCTGTGGTTCGGGTTCGATTCCTTGCCCAGTCTACGGGTGGATTGGGTTTTCAGTCCCTAACTGATTCCATAAGTTTTACCCAGGTTTTCCTCCACCTCCAAAACTGTAACTCCTTCTCTATAAATATTATCAGGCTTGAGGGCTACAGTGCCGAGGGTGCTTTGGAGGAATCCTTTGTGTCGTTACCAAAGTGCGCAAAGACAAAAAGGAAGGGGACCACTCCCTTGCTCCCCACCCCTCCGTCCATTCATTAATCCCCAACCCCCCTTTTGTCCTCCTGCATTCATCCGAGCTTGGCTGATTCCTTCGCCGGCCGGTTTGTCCCAGTCCACCAAAGGTTCTGCTAGAATTGAAACGTCAGGCCTCCAACTTTTTTTCTGATTTATATACACTGTGGCCAGCAAGCAGTCTGCGGCACTTTTTCAATTTCTTTTGCTTGTTTATCCTTTTTGCTCCTGCAATCCACCGATCGTCTCACCTTACAGGTGTCTCCCGCTGCTATTGTGTACTTGTTGCTGACCAGGTTCGCTGTCTTGCCGTAGTTTTCAGGCACAGAGGCGGCGTACAAGTAGGAACCTGCAACGCAACCAACAAGAATAGATGTTAACAAGATGAGACACTCCCAGGTCATGATGTGATATTCCAGTTGGTGGTGGGGAGTTTGTAGTCTGAAGCAGAGGCATGACCTGTACTGTGGTTTTTGAAAGCTCTAAAGATGCGATAAAAATTGGACCTTCAGGTTTTCCTACCATTGAGGAGATTTGTCTTCCTAAGTGGTTGAGTCTTTGTTAATGGGACTCCTGGCCAATGCTAAAATCATTTGCCCATGTTCACCATGTTGCTTACAACATTACAGTAGCAAAACTGGGTACCATGGTTGTTGCGGATCCTTTGAAGAGGAATCGACCTTGCTATAAACTGTCCAATAAACATGATGTATTAAGGGAACAAACCAGAGCCAGCGGCCTGGCTTCGTCATCATAAAAGCCAGGCCTCGTTCAGGTAGAGCAGGGGCCTTGGGGCTTTTTAAATCCCTTGATTTGTCCAAAAAGGTCCTCCACAACCAGCCTCTGCTCTGTCCTGGGCAATCATTCCCTCCGAGTGGATTGACAGCTCCAGTCAGCTTTGATGCAACTTGTCTTCACGCAGAATGGAACTGAACCGTAGCTGCAGACTCACCTAGGGTGGGTGGAACTTACCTCTGGCCAGCCACCGACTAGTGGGCAGGACTTACCTCTGGCCAGCAACAGACTAGTGGGCAGGACTTACCTCTGGCCAGCCACAGACTAAACTGAGGTGAGTGGGACTTAAACGTGACAATTTTTTAAAGGAAGCTTGACTCTTTTGATTAGTAACACCTTTACTGTTACAGGCTGCAGGCCGGAAGTTCTAGGCACATCTTTTTAGCAGTAGGATCAAACCACACCTGTAGCTTCAGTTCACTTTCAATCAGTGTTTGGCCACACAGAAAAATGGAAAAACTGACTGGAGCAGCCATCGAGCATAAGTTTAGCAGAGTTGTAGCATTGTCAGATCAACTGTCCAATTGTAGGGGGCTGACCAAAAACAAGGGAATTCATTTGTTGAGTTTCTTGGAGCAACTCTGTGACTTTACTAGAGACTGTATGGGTAACTATAGATAAAAACTAGAGACTGGGTGATAACATTTAACTAGAGACTGGGTGACTATAGTGACTGACTTGTTAACCCGTTAACGCCGGTAGATGGCGATAGCCGTGGCTTTGTGTGAGGGTTAGTGCATACCACACATACATTCTATTCATCATGCACCTGTGGTTTAAATGTGGGCCTGCTGCTGGACAAGGCTTTGCATACTGGGCATACCACAGCGGGCCAGCAGTTGCAGTCAAAAGAATCCCGGCGTTGAGGGGTAAGGGCTCATGCAACACAGATTCCTGGCTTGGGCAACTTGGGCCAAATCGGGGGTAAGACCAACTTTGGGGTTTGGCTGATGCGTGGCCTTACCAGATCCAGTGTGATCCCCAGTTGGGCCAGTGTTGCTATTTGGGATCTTGCCCCTGGAGATTCTCCATGCAAAGGCGGTCGTGCCCGTTGCTTGTGTCCAATCACAGAGGCCCTTATCGAAGTTACAACGCTTGTAGTCCCCTAGAATTAGTAGCAACAAGGATATCATACACTGTTACTGATATGAAGGTGTCGAGAAATCTTTGCAAAATTGTGGTCGCAGGTACGCAATTGGGACGAATGCCAAAGTCAGGATCAACATCAAGTATTTGGGTTGCTTGAGTCAGCCACAGATCAAAGCTGACTCTATGAAATTGTGACTACACATTGTTGAGATCTTTGTAGGGTATGACAAAAACTTAATTTAGACTTTTCTCTTTTTCCCCAAATTGGTATTTTCGGACTAATTTTTCTTCTTCACAACAGCATGAAAAAGCCTTAAAATTTAACCAAGGGGCAATTCCGTGCTAAAGTGGAGATTCAGTCACATTGTTACCGACCTAATTGTCATAGAAAATTCTTTTAAAAAAAAAATTTTGACACAAAGAAAAAGTAGGACAGCGGAAAAGATACGTGGTGTAATTTACTTTGATTCCATTTTCATCTTTTAGTGAACCTTCTCTTTGTGAATTCTGATTTTGTAATTGGAGGTTGGTCAAAATTGTGAGTTTCCAGTGGAATTGCCAATCACACCTAAGGGAGGCCGTGACGATTCCACAAAGAAATCTGTAACGTTTTAGTGCCCCTCCCCCCCAAAAAAATTGGGTCCTGGATTGGTTTGGGACTTTACCGCATGTAACGGCGGCCTCGTCCGTGAAGTCGCAGCAGTCCTTCTGGAAGTCGCACTCTGCCGTCTCTGGGTAGCAGTGTCCCGACTTACACTGCTTCATGCCGGGGCAGGTCTTTGGGATCTGGTAGGCGCAGTTGATGAAGCGGAGCTCGTCCAGGGCAATGCCCGCATTTGCGCTGGCTGTCTGGTCTTGGACTTCTACCAGGATCTGCAAGGTAAAACCAACACGTTGACTGGTCTTGTAGTTGAGTGCTTTGCTGGTACTTCACAAGTACCTCACAAATACTTCACTAACTGTTTCACAGGTGTTTAACTTATTTTTCACCTATACACAAGTACTTCACTAATACTTCAAAAACTTCAATTTCAATCAGCCATTTATTTAATTTAAGGAAATCATTTTTCTTAATCTGTGGCAAATTACGGCAAATGACGGCAACTCTCTCCCATTCTGATTTGAGTCTGGTTTTTATTTTGATTTTAATTTTTGCTGCTTTTAAAATCTCTTTGTGTTCAATTGTTTGCTTGTTTGTTTGAAAAGCTCAACTCTTTGTTTACTTGTCTGTGGTTTCATTGTTTTAAAAGCTATTCTCTTTTGTCTGTTTGTGGTTTGACTGTTTTAAAAGCTCATCTCGTTTGTTTGTTGGTTTGCTGTTTGATTGTTCTAAAAGATCATCTCTGACCTGGAAAGCATTCAAGCAGCTGGGCACCATCGCCTCCAGGTTGTCCCACTTGTTATAGGGCCCAATGTCATCCGACATCTTGGCCAGGAGCAGGGTGGTGCCATCCTCCATCCGGTAGGAGATGGTCAGGTCGCCGAACTTGTCGCCGAAGAGGTGGTAGTAGAGGCTGAAGGTGCAGCCAGTGCTGGGCGTGTGGAATGTTGGGGAGGCAAGCTGGGCCTTGTGGGTGTTCTGAGAGGCCGAGCCCGTGGTGTACAGGTAGACGCCAGGTGCTGCACAGGGGACAAAAAGGGGACACGTTTCCCAGGTTAAAGGTCATCTGTGCTCCACTCATCAGGCTTTAGCAGAGCAAAGTCAGTCTGCTCCGAGCGGGAACAAGTAAGGGCATGTGCTTAAACAGCAAAGGCAGTTCTTCGGTGGGAACTCGTCAAGTGGGCGCACTGGTTCACATGCATATAGAACGTTCAGAACTGCGCACAGCATTAAGGGGAAAAAATATCATTTACTGTGCAGTTGTGACATGGCAATCAGACACAGCTTTGTAAATCCTCATGTACACTCTTTCACCATATTTTGCAACTTCCCGCTCTTTTTGTCACCAAGTGAAATGCCACGTTCATGCGAACATGTCTAAATATCATCGTATTGCATCAATCCAACAACTAACTTTGAAGCCAGGTAGCTGTATAGGGTGCAGTGTAGTTATTGATGTTGACACACGTGAAGTGGAAATAGATCTTGTGGGGGATAAACGTTTGGGGGTGCACCGTATTGTGTATCACTTATTTTGGCAGTGATGTGGTTGAGTCGATCACAAGTTTGCATAGGCCCGTCATATGTCTATCGTCAAGCCATCCAGTCTTACAGTAAAGTCAAACCCCTTAGATATGGATCTTGACAGAGGCATCATATATCACCCTTGTAAAGTGAGAAGTGATTTATTCATGGCTGGACTTGAGACAGACAATGATGATGAAATGATAAAGGACCAACTCACCCGTGTCTGGGTCACCAGTGAAGTCGTTGGCGGGACCCTTGAAGTCATCCGGGGTTTTGCCCGAGCGCATGGACAGCTTGAAGTCGCCCACCTGCCGCCACTCGCAAAGGGTCTTGTCTTCAAACGTGCACCAGGATGCTGAAAAGACAAGGACAATATTTTGGGAGTTGACCTCTGACATTCGACCTTAACAAACTACCCTTTGCGTGCACAGACTTCTTGCTTTTTACACACCAACAGTAACTCAGTAAATGTGCCGAAGTGATGTCAGGGTTTGAGTTTGATTTCGATTTTTTTTAAAGCAGGGACAGGGACATCTTTATTGAAATAAATGTGAGCAACAGTCGAGAAAGAATTTTAAAGGATGGAATCAATTGTTATATTCTCTCATGAATTTATTCTCCATCAGTGCATATTACTTGATCGTCCAGCTATCGCAGACAACATGGCTCTAGTTTCCTCATGATGACTAAAAGGCAATATTGGTCAACTCAACTGTGCAAGAGATCGTTACAAAAAACTGCAAATTCGTAAATCAAAATATTCACTGCAATCATGTCTCTAAGATCTAGCCTTCAAGACGCATTGAAAAGAGTTCCTTGGGACAAATGATGGAACGTTATTAAACAAATCGTGGTGTTCAACCAAAGCAGGCCAAGTGATCTAATATGTTATCGTCTGATATAAACTGCTAAACTCGTGAGACTTCAATTGCAGTTTCTCCAAGCTGTGCACAGCAAGTTTTGAATAGACAGATGGACAAATCTTTATTGATGTTTGTAGTTCAACCAGGGTATGAGTTTACACAGCAACTGGATCACGGCTCGAAGATTCTGGTAAGCATTTGATCCATCTGAAGCCAACTTTTGTTTCTCTACGAAAGCCTTCCAGGAACTTACGGCATAGCCTTTCGTCAGAGCTGTCCGGACAGTCCGGTTTGAAGTCGCAATACAGGGCCTGGTCAATGCAGCTCCCGTCGCTGCAGCGGAACTGTGACGTGCCGCAATCTGGGTGAGCTGTGGACGAAAACGGGCAAAGAAATGATGAGCTGGTGTTCCTTCTTGATTAGTGGAGAGACAGGTTTGTGTCCGCAGTGTGCTTGGGCCATTACTGCCGGGGGCAGATCCGGAGCGGTGGGGATGGGGGCACATTCCCCTGTTTCCACCAAAAAATAAAAAAAGAACAAGGAGGGAGAAGAAAAAAAGGGGCCATACCGCCTGATTGCACCACAGAGCGCCGAGAATCCAATCCAATCCTAGAATCCCTTACTAGTGAGCCCAGGAGCCCACGTCGTATGTGCGTTGTGCTACACGCTCCCTGGCATAGTTCATGTCCCCTTTTGGAAAATAATGGATCACGCCCCCTCTCTGGAAAATCCTGGATCCGCCCCTGACTGCACTTTCTTGTTAGGAAAGACAAGAATGAGTTGTGCGCCAAATATTTGTCCCTGTGAATTTCTTTTGGGGGGGTCATCACAATGTCTGTTTCAACATGTGTGCTCTCCCTACAACTAGGTAGTATGCACGTTCCTGTAATATACTTTCTGCTGTAGACAAACCACATACACTTACAACTGAGGACTAACAACTGAGGACTGAGGACATGCATAGTTTCCTTTGTGTTACTCTTTGTTTCCTTTGTGCTTTGTCCAACGTAGCAAAGACATGCACAATAGAAAATCCGCAGCCCCTCTCCCATGTAATATAGTTGAACTCAACGATGTGTCCGTGTGTGTTGTCGGATTTTTCTAACATTGGCAGCAATGTCAGAGTAAATTAGGGTAACAAACGAACAGAAATGGCAGAGAAATTGAACCAAGAAGATTTTACAAGAAGAATCCAATTACGGAAAATTTGGAAAGTGGGAGCGGGAAAGTTGGGACGACTTCCTAAAATCAAAGTACCCCTAAACGTGAACACAGCTGAAGTTCATCTCCATCGCTGACAGTTTCGGTCGCCAATTTCAGTGATCTGAAAACATTTGCTCTGGAAGTACCAATTTAAGTTCCCTCTGTTTTATTTGTCCAAATAGTTGGGGGGTGGGGGCTCAAATCCCCACCCGCTCTTCATCTTTCAACTGCCCCTAGTAGCTGCGCTATACGCTGCTTGGCCAAAACTCACAGGTCGGCTTGATGTGGTTGGGCAGAGTCTGGTCTGTGTCAACCTGGCATGCCTTGGTGAAGGAGATGTCGTCGATGGCAATGTTCTCGCCGGGTGGAATGGCGCTGGACGTGACTGCCTCAATCACAAGCTGTCAATCAAAGACAAAATAAAATGAGGAAACGATTCCAACAAAGAAGAGAAATCCCAGCACTGTGCCATTAAGGATGTTGTCTCAAGTTGGACCGTTTAATTTAAAAGTGCATGGTGTTAAGTAGTGGTGCGTATCCAGCATTTATCTGTGATTGTTCTTGGTCAACGAATACAGTAATTTCACACCGAGGTGTAAACAACAAAATGGCGTCTCATGTGGCTGTGCAGTTTCTACTGAAAACTGAGATGTTCATCAAAAATTGAGATGTTGGTATTTTTGAATTCAGCAGAAAGAGAACTTGCTAATGGTGTAAAACTTAAGGTAACCGTAGGGTGACAAGGTGGCTTTATTCTGGCAGCTTTGCAACTTTGTGTTTGACATAGTTTTAACATTTATGACCAGGCACATATAGTTATCACCAAAATTGATGCAAAAGAGACATTTTTGACAGCTAATCCTGCTCAAAATCTGAATTCAAACAGAAGGGATTCTCTCTAAATATTACAAAACCACAACCGACCCCTCCCCCTTCAATTTCTGACTTTGAACCATCATAATAGGAAATACAGGAGTGTGACTGGAAGCTTGTTTTGTCATCAGGACGGGCCACGTATAAACGTTGCTATTAAGCAAAGTTGAGTCTCACGGTTCTACACAGAATTTTCACTCATAAGGCTTGTGTTTTCCTGGACTGGTCAGTGATACCATAGGCCCACCAGGGTGCACTCGGACACCCACCTGGAACCTGGCCCCGATGGTGATCTTCTGCTCAGCACGCTGCCAGCCGTCAATCTTGCTGCCTTCCAGCTTGAGCAGGGACTCCGGCGCATCGATGATGGAGTAGCGCGTGCTGACCTCCAGCTTGTTGACGCCGATGCCATACATTCGGTACCAGAACCGCACCTGTGGGTGAAGAGATGGAGAGAGTGAGACAGAAAAACATCATCGTTCAGTAATTTGTAGCTGAGTTGTGATCAGGTCATCACAAGTCCCTCAGAATTCCATTACAGCAGGGTCATCGTAAGCCGATCACCAATCGCCACGAGTGTGTCACAGATCAGTGTAAATCAATGTCTACTATCATCACAAACCAATCACAACTTGACAAGTTAATAATTGGGTAGATAAGCAAGTAATAACAAAGTGATCACAGTGTCAGCTGGGCTTTTGTAAGTTGATCACAAATTACCACGAGCATGTCACAGATCAGCTTAAACTATTATTAGTCATCACAAATCAATCATAAGTCAAAGCTGGTCATCAAGAGATACCAAAAGGCAACTACAAGGTAGCACAGGTAATCACATGTTATCACAAGTGATCAAAAGTCAATCACAAGTCAAACATAGATTTCACAAGTCAGTCATAAGTCTCATTTATGTTCAAGGACGGATTCGCACTGGGGAGATGTTAAGGATTTTTGCCGTGCTCGACGTGTATACTCAGTGTTTGCCCTGAAGGCTTGTTAAAAAACCACAAGCAGGTTTTCACAAGGTAATCACAAATCAAAACTAGTTTTCACAAGCCAATTACAGAAAATCACAAGTGATCAAAAGTTGATCACATGTCATAACCTGTCATCCCCTGTCCGAAAAACTTGTCATCACAAGTCATTTCTATTCGATGCTCTCCAAGGATGGACCCAGTAACTTGAAAGAGCAAGATAGTTCCACTCACCACACAGGATCCATCCAGGGGTGGCATTTTGAAGATGACACTGTTGAGATCGGCCCGGTTACCCTCGGTCTTGTCGGCCAGGTACAGAAAGCTCCCTGGAAAACATATTGATAGAGTGTGGGATTTAATTAATAGCTCCAAATTAAGAACCCATCAGGTGGTTACAGTAGCTGTAATGTACTCCAAAAAGAGGATATCTGTGGTCCCCACACTGGATGTAACAACCTGGGTGCTATGCAGTTTCAGGCCATGTTACCTGCTCTCTGGTTACAATAAAATGGGCAACAGCCTGGGTGCTATGGCACCTGGTACCCAGAATTAGGCCACCTACAGTACCCAATGTCTGGTTACAATAATATGGGTATGAAACATCGAAGGTGTTATGTTACCTAGTACGACATAACAGGCCATCTGCGTATAACATCAATGTACAATAAATTCAGTGGCAACTCAGGTACTATGAATAGTACCCAGTACTTAGTATTAAGTCATCTATTTGGCTGAATCCCTGGCTACAATAAATTGGGTAACAGAATCAAGTAACCTGTTAAGACCATCTAGGCATCTGGCACCTAATAGGTACTAAGGTGACAACCTGAATGCTTTAGGCCACACCCTGTAGTACCCAATGTCTGAGTTTATACAGTTGTCCATGATAGGCAATTGACTACACATGCCTAAGTGTAATAATTTGCAGGCAGGCGACTCCAATATCTCAAGCATATGAACAATTGGTTTTCATGCCGTAGAACTTTGCACTAGGTCCTATGCCGTGGGTGCCTTACCGAAGAGTGTGTTTGTGGTGTGATCGTAGAAGCCGACTTGAGTGCCCTGGTCTAACATCCAGTCTGTGTCGTCTGTGCTGGATTGGTTGTAGTTGCACATGCCGTTCTCGAAGTCACACCGCTCAACAAAGTCATCTGAAGGGGGCAATATCAAAACATATATTATTGTATTGACTGGTCAGTAGGTCACTAGTTTACATCTGTTGCCCCCACAACAGGTCAATATCTAGCTATGTGACCTGATCCGACAAAATGAGTCTTATGGCAATTTCTTTGATAGTTGTGCAGCATGTGACAGAAGAAATGAACTGAGCTGTTTTGATGTCTGACATCATGTTGAAAATGGACGTCAGGGAGGGTGGAAAATGTTAAGGGTTGAAATTTTGTGCAAGACTCTCTGAAACTCAAATGTGGCTGTGGTGTTGTGCAGCTTGTTTTGTTAGGTTGGGTCACATATATGAATTTTGATCAGTTATAAGGTCACTAATGCATGTATATAAATACATACATGCCCCTTGAGATTCTGTTAGCAACATGCAATGGAGTACACTATACGAGTGTTGCCAGAAATTGTTTTTCCCTATGTCAGGTAGTTGGTCACTTACCGCAGTTGTCTTCGTCGAAGGAGTTGCCGCAGTCATCCGAGTAGTCGCACATCCTGGCCTCAGGGACGCAGACGTCGTTGCCGCACTGGACCTCACACGGCCAGTCCTGGTCCAGGTCGCAGTTCTCGAAGGTGATGTCGTCGATGGACACTTCATCGTTCAAAGTTACGGATGCCTCTATTTGCAACTGGAGGGAGAGAGAAAACACGGTCAGCACTCTCAGACTCTCCAATGGGTTGCTGTTGTATCTCCCGATAAGGGAATTTGAGCAAGGCTGTGCTCATGGAGACAAAAAAATCCCCCACGAGCCCCGAGCCGGACCAAGAGAGGGCGCAATTTTCCTAGCAACGGTGGCTCCTTTGGTGGGAAATGCACCTCGCCGGTTCGCAAATGACTGCGTCACGTACAGCCGCATGGCGGCCAACAAAATGAACACTCCCCACCAGCATGGATCTTTCCAACTAATGAGGGGGTGCTTCTGCTCAAGGCTGATGTAACTGTGCCACTCAGTGATTTCTGTCACTTTCAGAGGCTTCATTTTCAGAGTAATACTCTATTCAACCATTTCTGAACTTGAAGAGACCAGTTACTTGAGGATCTCCAAAGTTTTGAGATTTTGCATGCGGTTTATGTAAGTGTAATTTACAGTTAATTTCCAGCTGGAAAGCTAAGAGTTGGTAAACTTCACTAATCCTTCACCAGCTGCCAGCAACAAGGCTTAAAATGCTGCTCCACAAAAAAAAAGGTCTCAGTTTTCTTGCTTGATTTTACTGAGCAACAAATTTTTAAAGGTCAGGCTGGAAAGTCTTTACCACCGCGATTCCATGCACGATACATATACCTTGAAGGATTTCCTCTCCAATGAGCGTGTGTATATAATGTATAAAGCTACTGGACGGGCTGTGATAAATAGCTGACCTTGAAGGCGGTCTTGCGTCGGCCGATGGTGATGACTGCCTCTGTCCAAGTGGTGATTGACTCGTTCTTCGGGAGCCACCACAGGTCGGCATTGTCATTTGGATCGGCGGCGTCCAGCACCCGGATGACCATCTTTCCTAGGGACTGCGACTGGAGAAGAGATTTTATTTGAATAGGTCAGAAGATGAACTTGTATCGAGGGTGGCACAAATACAGCATGCTTTGTGGGCAAGTAGTGAGAATACTGGTCTCGAGGTGTAGGTCAGCTTGAAAACCATGTGACATGAAACGGAGGGAGGTAGTCAAGCTGACCTACACCTGAGGGCCAGTAATTCCCACCACTTCCCAGGGAAAAAGCATGCTGTAAATTTGTTTAACAACACCTCACAAACTTATTGATGAGCAAATTTGACAAAATGACAAATTTAAGGCCAACGTACAACGCAGCATTCCGTGTGTCTGGCAAGGATTACAATAGATTGGTTCTTTTACGATTACATGCCACGGACTACATGTACATGTCTACCAGGGCGATTCCAGAGGGGATTTTTGGTGCTACGAGATAAAAATTACCGCATGGCAGTGAGTTGGATACTCACCGGTGCGGGATGACATAACCTGTGCGCGTATAAGTTCTACTTCTTGGACGCGTGGTGAAATCGGCCGATCGCGTGGTGAAATCAGCCGATCGCATGGTGAAATCAGCCGACAATGCATTACAGTTTGCTCCTGAATATTTACGAGGTGTAGTAATAAATCCCTGAAACACAGCAAAGCACTTACAGAATAGACGAACCAGAACTTCATGGTGCAGAGCACGCTGCAGGGTTGGAGAAGGGGACTCTCCACAATGGCCGGAGAATTAAACAGGCCAAAGCCCAGGTCAGCCTTTAAGGTGTAGCCTGGCCAATGGTAGGAATGGAAAACACAATTACATAAATGCCTGATGAAGGGTAGGAAAAAAGTCAAAGGGAAGAAGGGATTGACCTTGAGTCGACTTCAGACTGGACAAACAATGACCACATGGCCAGATGCAAATATCTTGTCCAGGTGAAATAATTTCATCTCCTACTGTGCCAAAGAGAACAACCAGAAAAGAACAGAAAGAAAGCCCAGCCCTATTGGTCTTTTTTGAGAGCCCAAGAAACAAGCTAAAACAAGAACTGTAAAAGCTAACACCCCAAGAATTAAATAACCAAAAAGCAAGACCCAAAACCTTAAAAAAAATCAAACCCCAAAGGAAAACAAAACCAAAACAAAGACAAAAACTCAAAACCCTCAAACCAAAACCTCCATACCCGAAATCCCAAAACCGAAAAGCAAAGCCAAAATACGCTGAAACCCTAAAACATGGAACCGGATCAGACTGGACTGGAAATCAAACGGCCCACACCTGACCTATTAAATTTTGATTTTTTCCTCTGAAACCTACCACTTCCTGAGGTGTGATCCTGACTGGGCGTTTCGCTTGAGGTTGGCCGGTGTCGGTGCCAGGCAAACTCTCCCGTGCTCACATCGGTGTAGCCGCAAATCTTGTAGTCCTCAAAGTCACAAGGACCTGCCGTGAAAAAAAAATTAAATCAAGGAAAAAACATGACAGATGCTCCTGATTTGACAGAAACAATATTCACAAAGGTGCTAAGCGGAATAGCTACATACAGGTAAAACTGGGTGGACGACCAGCAAAAGCAGCATGCAGCTCACTGCGTCTTGGCTAACAAACTTATATTTTGGCTTAAAACCAACTTAGCAAACTTTTGACAGCTTAAAAAAATTGTTTCTGGTCTCAAAAGACTTGATACCCATCCCCTGTTTTGAGGTTTTCCCAGTGACTTCAACTAACAAACCCCACCCCGGGGTAGTACCGTGACTGAGGCAAGACTCACATACCACAGTTCTGCTCGTCATCGCCGCTGGGGCAGTCGGAGACCCAGTCGCAGATCTGCGTGGTGTTGATGCAGTCGTTGGACGTGGTGCACTGCCACTTGCCTTCGCCGCAGGGGCTGACCGTGGGCTTGTATGGCACAGATGGGAAATCATCTGCAGAAATTCATGGGATGGTAAGTAAAAGAAAAAAGGGGTTATTATCAGGATAATTACTAGCGAAGTATAGGATTGTAGATGACCTAGTTTGAGATGGCCAGAATCATTTTCCCATTACGGAATGCAAGATTTTCTCCTTGGGTGTTCCGTTTTCCTTTCAGGTGATGCCACCTGATGGTTTCCTTTATCTGTTACTCTTTCTTCTCCTGATAACCCTGACCCCCAAAATGCCTTTTAAACCTGTTTTATTGAAGCGGGGGAAAACCTTGTTTAGACCTGACTTTACAATAGGTTCACAGAACCTGCATTGTGGGGCCTTTTTTTGTTTATTGGGAGGAACCTTTACGCGTTTAAATGAAAAAAGTTCCAAATCCGTTTACAGATTTTCCCCAAAGTAAACAAAAAAGCTTATTTTAATAGAGGTTTGACATTTCGATTGATGCAGTTTTCACTGTAAACGACGCCTGTGGAAGGTAATCTGATTTTCAGAACACTTTACCGCTCGGTTATATCAAAGGAATACCATGAATTCATCAGTGGAACTTTGTGTCAACTATTTAAATTGCGTGCAGTTTGTTGAGTTTAAGTTTTCAATGACACTGTGGTAAGGGCAGGATGTTTACTTGTTTAACGGTATGGGAAAGTTTTCTGAATGGTTTTTGAATTAAATGTCAATTTCCACCCTTAGGTTTGTTCTCAGCTAGTCCACACAAAGATGGCAAGGTCAACACACCACAAGTCCTTCGCAAGTTCATCCGGTCGAAAGTCAACTTGTCTGTGTATCAGCACCGCCCGACCTGATTCTTTGGACAGGAGTAGTGGAATGGACGTGCAGTGGACTCAACCGCGATACTGCTCTGTGGTACAAAGCAGGCGAGGCATGCAAGGACGCATTTAATACGTAAACCCAGCCAACGCTCTGGAATGGTCTTTCCATGAGACATACGCAGGCTGGAATGCCTTGAGTATCGGTAATTTGTTTGTGGAGCCCTGCCCCTGGTTCTTTCTTATGTGCACTCACCTGTCAAGCGCTTGCAGTCCGGTGTGAAGGAGGTGTCGTCCACGGCAATGTCCCCGAGTGGACCATCCCCGGCCATACCTTCCAAGATAACCTAACATGGGATGACCATAAAAAATCAAGAGATGAAAAGAACAAGTGTTGACATTCCATTATGAAATTCATAGCGTCAGATTTCAAATTTCCCGAAACCCTTGGACTTTTTATACCTGGAACGGTTTGTCCGAGTCGAACTTGATGTCCACTCGCTCCCAGAAGTCGCCCGAGTGACCGCTGCGGGAGTACAGGGTGGTCTCCACGCCAAAGGTCTCTGTCCACGTCTTGATGCGGACGGTGCCCAGGTCTGAGCCGTACATGTAGAACCAGAGGCGGAGCTAAGGGGGGGGGGAAACAGCAATAGGAATGAATTGTATTGGGTCGGTTGCTCCGAAAAGGTTTCATGCTTGAGACTTTTAACTTGCAAAGTCTGGGCCAACTCTCCGGCCAAACTATGTACAGACTGATTTAGTTGACCAACCAGCAAGCTGGCTAGCCAGGGCCTACAGATGAGTCAAAGCGAGGCCAAGTGACCAGACAAACAATGAAACTCAATGATCAGCTGACACTCCAATGTTAAAAAGGTGACCAGCCTAGACTAACTGACCAAGTGTGAAGCCCGGCCAACTGACCTGCCAAGCAATCAACTGATTGTATTAGCAAACCAATCAAGGAGCTGGTCAGTAAGGGCTACCACTGAGGCAGTGTGAGGCCAACTGACCATTCCAACACCCAACACAAAGCTAGATTAGCCAAGGCAGACAACGTAGCCCCAGGCTGACTAATAAGCTGACCAGCTAGCAAACCAGCCGCCCAGCAACTTTCCTACCTGGCAGTCGTCGCCGGACTGGATGGCTTGCAGTGGGGGAGATGCCAAGCGTGCCCGATCTTTGTAATTGGCAGAGCTGGAGTCGATGTAGATATAGCTTCCTTAAAAAAAAAAACAGACCAGAAAATATGTCACAAATAGCAGCAGCACCAACTACTCCTTTCCAATATTTCCAAAGCAGGATGAAGAGTTACAAGTTTTATCTGGCGAATGATAGCAATATATACGTGAACAATGCACATGCAATGCACTTTTGTTGCTCGTAACTATCATGGGTTTCTGCAGAAATATTGTTTTTACTTTGGATCAGTTTGAAGTATGCAAAAAATTCAGAGGAAGAGAAGAATTTCCAAACATAACCACCATGACCTACTTCGGCCTGATTTTGGAATGGCGGTCACATTGTAAAAAAACCTATTCATTGTCTTACATAAAGTAGGTGTTGTTCTCTAACTAAGAAATACAGAAAAAAGAGACTATCAAACTATTTGTCCTTTTCTGGGGTATAGTGACCCAAATCTGATCTCAGTGGCCTTTGCGAAGAGACATTTTACTTGGTAAGGACTTCTTTATTCTGATTGGCTATGCGCATGTTGTGACTGTTCTTACTGAGGCTGTATCCGAATCTCTTTTCTAGAGCTATAGGTCTAGGTTTTCGCTCAAAATTGGAAATGCGTGGAGACGTGCAGACAATAGACCTAGCCGTAGCTCTGGAAGCCCGTTTCAGACACGGCCTGATTAGTTGCCTCTGGTGTGGTCTCATACTATCAAGAGAGAACACTACCCCATCAGACTGGTCTTTTCGGCTGTGACCTCACAGTGGCCGATTGACCCTTCTTTGATCTGATTTGGCTTTACCCTGGTTGCTGTTTGTGGTGTGATCCCGGAGTGGTCCGGTTCCCCAAGCGTCGTCTGTGTAGCCCTTGGTTCGCGACCACTTGAAGGCGCTGTGCTCTACGTGCGCCCATTCACAGAAGTGATCTTCAAAGTCGCACCGGTCGTAGTTCACTAGAAATAATAGTAAATATCCAACCGAGCAAAAAGTTAGAGGCAGTCGGGATGAAGCAATTTTTCTCTTCTTGGGTTGGTTTTTCAGTTGGCACATTTTTGTGTGAACGATATTATTTTTCCGTGACTGGTTGTTTCTGGTGTGACGTCATGCTGTCAGACAAACACTGCTCAGTCTGAATAGCCATTGTGGTGTGACCTCACAATGGCCCGTCACCTGATTGGATTATCAATGAAATAACTAACCTCAAGTACATCTTTGAAATAGTTCTTATTTTGGGGAGGAATTTTCCTCAGGAAGATGAAAATTTGTTGGGGAATAAGAAGTTTAATCACAACTACTCGGCGTACTGGCACAAAATCTCAGGCGAAAAAAAAAAGTTGCTTAAAAAGCTAACAACAGAAAAACTATGGCTACAAAGGCAGGACAGAGATGACAGGCTCTCTTTTTACACCCATGACAGGGAACTTTCTAGGTATGGTACAAGGCATCACGGCATTCTCGTAAGAACTTGTCGGGGAGGGGCAACCTTACCGCATACATCGTTGATCTTCTCGTCGGACAAGTCGCCGCAGTCATCACTGAAATCGCAGACCCGGCTCTGGTGTACGCAGGCACCACTGTCGCATTTGACCTCCGTGCTCCGGCAATCACCAGTCACGGGCTCTGTTCAGGCAAAACAAATTTTTGCTTTAGTGACCACTACTTTCTCGCTCTTGGTAATCTTTTATGGCTGTTCTTTTGTGCTGCTCAAGTTTTCTTTGGGATAAACTGTCACCCAAAGACAGAGACGCACTGAAGTGCGTCATTCTGATTACAAACTTATCAATTGGCGGTCAAATTTCGAGTCTAGTTACGAATTGCAGGGATTTGCAGGGAATGAGGACTGTTTCTTGCGACTCGCAAGAGTCGCTGACTTGTGATTGGCTGGTTATAAACTTGGGAAACCTTGGTCACAGATCTGCTGGGTTTTGAAGGGGCTGGAGCTGAGAATTCTGCTTACGTGGAATCTGGCAGCCCGTGAGGCTGACGTCGTCGATGGCGATGTCTCCTTCAGTCTCAAAGCTCCGGATTGCTTCGAAATCCACCTGAAACAAATATGTATTGAGCAATGTCACTCCAACTGGTTCTTCAAAATATGCAGCGTTTCATTCACCCCATAATATAAAGCTGTAATACTTCTGTCTAACAGATACTGTCCGTTTATTGGCCCAGAATGATCTCAAGACAGGGAGATATATCCCAATATCACACTTATCGTGAGATATCTCTTTCTGCCGATAATGCGTGCACGCGTATACGCAGGAGACAGAAGAGCTTTGGGAAGTTCGAGAGCATGTGGGACGCCATGCGGCCCTCGAGTGTTCAAAACTCCGGTTCAGAGGTCGAGGGAGTTTACTTTTGTTACAAGTTAAAGGTGACACTTTGTTTAATAAAAAGGTGGAGGTGGTTCCACTTTAACGTTTAGAACAATGTGCTGCTTCCTATGTGTGAAAACAGAGCCCTGTTTCAGGCACATAGTCTGTTGGGATTGTGGGCAATGCTATTTGTTAAGTGTTCTTTATATTTTAAGGGTATCCGGGTACCCGGTACTGACATAAAACGGGTACCCGGTTCCAAAAATACCTGTAAATGCACACCCCTATCCGCCCCCAGCTGAAGTGCACCCCCAATCGGCAAAAGAAAGACAGGAGGCTACAACTGGGTTCTTGCACGCGTTCTGGGTTTACGCAAAGACCATATATGCCGGAATATATTAGTTACTCCTACTCAGCGTGCTCCGCGTCAAACACGCATATGTTTGCGCACCTATGTGGTGAGTACCAAAAAACATGTCCTCTTTTTTTTGCTTGGAGCAAAGAAAACGTTGATTTTTGTTGCAGTTCATTTGGAAGCTTAGAGTTACGATTCGGCTGGACGACAACAGAGCTGTGAATCAACGGGGAAGTGCTTTGTGTAGCACTTGACTTGTTTGCCCTTTGACTTACGTCAAATGCGCCGGGGATGCGCCCGATGGGGGCCACGCCTTCCTTCCACTGGCCGCCCTGGTCACCGCTGATGTGCAGTACCACCAGGTTGATGGTCTCCTCGTGCAGCAGCACCCGCAGCTGGCCGATGTCCGCCCCTTCCATGTGGTACCAGAAGCGCAGCTCGCAGCTGGCCGCCGAGTTGTGCCGCAGTGGGCTGTAGAACACTGCCCAGCCCTTGCCTGTGTTGGCGCTGGCGGCACAGTACAGGTAGTAGCCTGAGAATACCAAAAAATGAAGCAGGGTGGTTTAACCCCTTCGCGCCGGCAAGCGGCTATAGCTGCCGTAAAAAATTGAGATCCTCAGCCCGCTTTTCAGCTATTATTCTTGGCCCACGCTCGAGCGAACACGGTGAAAGAAGGCAGACCCTGGCTCTTGTATATATGGTAATTGGTCTTTCCACGAAGCCCAGAAATGAAAAGATTGAAGACAACAGTCCCCGCTTCGAAAAGAGGCAACAGGAATGTGGAAGGCTAGGGTGAGTAGAGCCGCATACCACCGAACAATCAGCCTCTTCATTCAAAGCGTGCAGAGCACGCAGGGCCACAAACCGAGAATTTGCGGTTTGGCAGGTGGCCTTCGTGGCCAAGTGAGGCTGGAATTCTTGGAGTCGGCTTTCGGGAAGAAATTCCCGTTGTCAAGGGGTTAAAGGAGGTTGGTCCGGTATGAGGTTTACCGAGACAACAATAATGAAAATGATAATAATTTCTTTTAAAAGAGCCCTCCGTAGAACCTAATCAGGGGGCACACTACAATCCAATTAAAATGTACAGAAAATTAAACATTAAACAAATAAAAATGGCACTTAATCCCCTCTTCAACTTGTTTCGGACCCGAGCTGTGCAGAAGTTAGATCCTACCTATCTCGCCAACCACATACGATCTGTACAGGGACAAGAAATGGCATATTTTTCCAGAGAGGACATTGTCCGGTGAGGGGGGAGGAAACTAGGCATGAAGGTCCCGCTTCAGGCATGCTCGGTGTCGGACACATGACCAATTTCTGTTGAAAATGGACAATATACGCGCACGCACCCTGCGCCAACATTGACACTGTTCACGCTAACTTTCTTGTTTTTAACAGCTGGACAGTACTTCCAGTCAGAGTGGATATCCAATGGTGTTTTGAATGCATGAAAACAAAAAATGGTAGATCTGGTCACCACTGTCTTTCACAGACTTAGGTAAATATACGCTGCATTTATCCGACAGTGAAAAATTGTCAAACTGCAGTTTGCAGCTGTAACACTGAGCTGGCTCAGAGGGTTGACATTCCGTCACTAGACAAAACACAGATCGAGCAAAAACCACTTGGAGCGGTTTTAAAGAGTGCTGCATTCCAAAAGTGGCAAAGAGACGGGTCAGACATTGCAGTCCGGATGGACTACCTGTCCCCTGACGGAGGGGGATGTCTGTACCTTTCTCTGACAGCGTGGTGTGGTCGTAGTCTGGGCCGGTGTTGGCGGCCGGTGAGGCGCCCTTCTGCCGTTTCCACTCAAAGGCAGCCGAGTTGACCTTGTTCCAGTTGCACTCGTCATTCTCGAATGTGCACTGCGTTCCTGGCAAAACAGAAAAAAAAAACCCAAAGGAAGGGAAACACATTGAAGATTCTTCTGTAGGAGTGAAACTCTTTGAATATCTTAATGCCCAGAATCAGGATAAACATGAATAGTGTAATATGGCCGTTATAAAATAGCGCGCCACCAAGAGTTTGCAATGCGTTGGCCAATCACAATTGCGCAAAATTTGTCGACCCAATGGAAAGGGTCGACAAATTCCCCGCGTTATGATTGGCCAATGTGTTGCAAACTCTTGGTGGCACACTATTGTGAATTGCCCGTGTTCTTTACAGGTTCTAGCCAGAGCATTAATTTTTAAATCCCCAACGATCATCCGTGACTGTGGACAAAGCTTTTGTAACACACCACTGCAATTTCTGCGCTCAGAACTAGTTGATCTTTGTGCCCAGGGATATGCTTCAGTGATTCTCATGGCTTCTGTATGCACACAGGGCGAGGGAGCTTGTCAGGGAAGGGTTGAGTGTGTGTGGAGCTCTCAAGTGGTTGTGGGCCATGGCTCGGCCATGTAGCTAAAAAAAGAATTGCTCTGTGACTTTGCCTTGGGGTGTATAAAAAAGGGGGACGATGCGGTAAGAACTGTCACTGCAAATCTGGAACAATTGACTTGTGTGTGTCATTATTTATTTTGTTTGTTTTAAAGACTTTAGAAGTTTCAGCCGCAAAACAATACTGCTGGGAAAACTTCATTGAGGGATTATATTATCGCCAATCGGTTAAAAAGTCTGACATTTTGGCTGAACAAATCATCACCTAGGGCACATTCATCGTGAAATAATAACGGCGTCAACTGGCCGACAGTGACTTACCACAGTTTTCTTCGTCGGTTCCATCATCGCAGTAATTGACAAAGTCGCAC
Source organism: Acanthaster planci (assembly GCF_054643075.1). Taxonomy (NCBI): domain Eukaryota; kingdom Metazoa; phylum Echinodermata; class Asteroidea; order Valvatida; family Acanthasteridae; genus Acanthaster; species Acanthaster planci. The sequence goes on along the minus strand of NC_141797.1, from coordinate 6,896,596 downwards.
AGCTGAGCCTTGGAGGCGCACTTGCTGGAGTCGTCCTTGCAAACCGTGTCGCAGGGGGGTATGTCAGCTGCTCAGGAAACAACAGAAATGAGACCGAAGGAGAAAAGTTTGTCAATGTATTCCTTTAGGTGATTGAGATCACATGGCAGTGGGGCATAAAAATTTGCCTTCAAAGCATTAGGGTGTCACCTCTTGTTGGAAAGAGCAATTATCTATCAATTTGGGGTTCAAACAAGTGACAGTTTTGATAAACCTTTACATCCGTCCTGTAGAATTTGACATAGAAATATCATCAAAAGTGACTTCTAACCATACTTTTTTGTTTGGCAGGTAGTCACTTGATCAGTGTTAATTATAAAAGACACGGTTTTACACCACTGGCTGTAAGGGTTTCAATAATGGGAACGTTACATTTTTGTGTAGGGAATAGGCTTTGGCATTGCAATACGGCCGTTTCACAACAGTGCGCCACCAAGTGTTTGCAACGCGTTGACCAATCACAATGCACGAAATTTGTCGACCCAATGCACGTTTGGAAATGGTCGACAAATTTCGCGCATTATGATTGGCCAGCGTGTTGCAAACTCTTGGTGACGCACTATTGTGAATCTCCCGTATTGTATGTACATTTTTAAATTGAGCCTTAAATTCTGTGCGAGTCCAACATCCAACTTTCCTATGATTGGTTTTTCTTTAATCATTGGCTGAAGAAACAAATCTTAATCATAATTTATTGGAAATTAAAGAACGTATTCTAGACTAAAAAAAATCATACATTAAATAGTAACAGAGACACAAACGAAATCAGGGGGAAAATTCACAAAATGGTCAACAGTTTTCTATTCTGTTCTTTTCATTGAACAATGTTTGCTTTTTGCTCAAATGCAAATCGTTCCATCATTATCGGCCATGTTTTTGTTTTGCTATGAAAGTGAAAAACAGCCTCTCCATTGCAACATTTTGATGGTGCTCTGTTTCATGAATCATGCAATCCAAGTTTCTTTCTGCCATTTTTAAAAATTTTAGTTTGTTTACCTGGGCACTTCCCGTCCAGGACCACGATGTCGTCCACCGCCATGTCGCCCGTGTGCGAGGTCCCCACGATGCCCTCCAGCACCAGCTCGAACGACTGCTTGATTTCGGGCACCACACTAACCTTGGCCTGCCTCCAGAGGTTGCCCTTGTCGCCCGAGGCCGTGAAGAGGTTCTGGTCGGGCCAGATGTTGACGTTCATGGTGCCCATGGAGCCGCCGTACATGTGGTACCAGAACTCCAGGCAGTATTCCTTAGGCTCGAAGAAGCCTGACAGCAGGATGGCCGTGTCGCCCTCTTGGCGTGGCAAGGATGTCTCGATGTAAATGTAGGTTCCTGTAACGAAGACCGTTTGCAACAATCGCATAAATATCAACCATTTTCCAGTAAGGCCAAAAGAAAGTTTCCGGTTTCTGGTCAACACGCGCGTCGCTGTAGACCTGTGCATTGGCAAAATAAAAAAGTTTTTCATGTGGTATAAAAATGACGTCCAAAAGCTGCCAAACTTGCTTGACTGGAATCCTGCTACTGTGTAATTTTAACGTGTTTTGATGGGGTACATTTGTGTAATATGTACAGTACAGGAGTCCCCTCTAGGCCCTCATACATTCAGTAGGGCACTCTTTTCCAGATGACGTCATTTCTGTATTAAACAGTTACATGAATTAAACAGTTTGTCTGGGAACCAGACAAACGAGGTGAAGAAAAAAGCCGCGTCGCCGCACCACTTTTGGAGCCAGCCCGTGACCAGAACCCAGAGACATTTTTCTTTTGGGCCGACTGAAAAGGATTCTCGCCAGCACCTTCAGCACTGCAGCTTACAAGCCTGAAAGGAATCTGCAGAGAGGAGGCAGTGAGAAGCAGTTACAGTTTGAGAGGTGGGAGGGAAAACCCTAGAGGAATATTCTGGGGAAAACCCACGGAATCAGGTAGGGACTGAAAACCCAATCCTCATGTGGACTGAGAGGCAATGGGTGAGGAAAGGACCACTACGCCAATCTGTCTCCTCCAACGGGGGAGGGGGGTCATACTTATGCTGCCCAACCCAACAAATTGAGCCGTAAAGTGCCGGAATCGCTTTTGTGTAAACATGTACCTTTATATAAGAGCTGCACAAGGAATCTGTACACACTGATTATCAATTAAGATAGTGAGGGTGGCATGATTTTGTAATGCCATAAACCTCTTGCCTCTCACCGCTGTGGCCCTGGGTTCGAGTCCTGGCCTGGGCCATACATGAGCAGAAATGTTTGTTGGTTCTTGCCCGTGCCACAGACTATGTGACAATGATGACTGTTAGGGGGGGGCATGTGACCCTCCTGGGTGCACCCTCCGTTAAAATTTTGAAATGGATGTAACCTATGAACAATAAGCCACATTTAATCAGCTTTCAGTGCCCCCCCCATCAAAAAAACACAAACTTAGTATGCCACTGATAGAGATGAGTAAATCTTTCCAGACTCTGCTCCAAAAATCTCCTCAAAGTTTCACTAGATGCGGAAAAACGGGGGACCTGCCTGTGAGCATGTCTGCGAAACCTTACCATACGGACTCCCGAACGTGTGGTCAGCAGAGGGACCCGTCTTGGAGGACAGCGTGGAGCCCTTCTGCCGCACCCAGTCAAAGCCGTCGACGTTGAACTCGGCGTTCTTCCACGTGCAGAGGTCGCCCGCCTCAAAGTTGCAGTTGCCGTAGGGCAGGCAGGCGCCATCCCGCACCCGGATGTCGTCCAGGGCGATATCGCCTTGCCAGCTACTGCCACGGATCGCTTCGAAGACAACCTGATGTTAAAAGGAAACATTTGATTACCTCCTCCGCTTGTTCAGGTAAGGCGTGCTTACTAATGTGGGCGCAACTTTCTCCGATTTGACACTAATGCGACTTCTTGCTTTTACTCGGCCTGGCCAGAGTAACCAACCCGCTGCCTTAGTTACTAGGGGAAGTATTCCACAATGCAATGCAAAATGTTCAGACCAAGATTGTTCATGTGTTATCACATATTCGCTTGCTTTCTTAAACCTTTGACAACTTCATTGGTATGCGCGATGGAAAATATTTAACGCTCTGATCAAGGAGTGTACTTTGTGTAAAAGTGACCATGAACTTATGATGCCTGATTGGAAACTTGCACTCCAAAAATTGCAGAAATTAAACACTTCAGGCTCTAAAAATTGGGTAAACTGTCTCAGGTATTTATGAAAGCTGGTTTCCATGAGTATCCCGTCCCACCATTTGGAATCAATTTTGGACTTCAACGGTCAGATGCTCAGGTGTTTGATTCCAATGAACACCCTGATACCATTCAGGGAGCCGTACCTGGAAACTGGAGATGGACTGCAGAGTGATCTCGGCCACATGCCACTCTGGCCAGTTGTCGTAGTCCCGGGTGAAGATGGTCTCGTATTTGCCAAAGGTCTTCTTGTAGACATTTAGCGTGCCAATGTCAGTTCCGTAGTTGTAGTACCTACAAGATTCCGACCCCAAAAGTGAGAAAAAAGTTGTAAATGATTCGCTACTGATGGTTGGAATGGCGGATGGCATCAATAAACAACAGAGAATGAATTCAGTCAACTGTGCAACAGTCATTGTCAGTTCAAAAGTAAAACCTAGGAGACCTTGTGATTTGACTGAAAATTGGATGACATGCCGTCGAGGTATAAAAGAGAAAAGAGGCTTGCAAGAGAAATATGCAGGAAGTGAGTTGCCAAGGCTGGAGGCTGACATTTGACACTTGTGTTGGCTGCAGAAAGTCACGCCGTGTCCATATAACTTGGCCATGACTTGAATACAATGGGCAACGGTTGAAGCCACTGGCTGGCTGGGTTCCAGCAGCCAATGCAACTGTGAAAGCTGCGAGCAAGTGGCTCTGTCCAACAGCCTCATGCATTATCTTCAGTCTTAGCCAAGAGATCTGGACAATTAGTCCTCGCTTGTAATTGTTAGGCTCCACCTCAATTTGTTGTCTAGAGCAACGCCTAGGCCTCCGCTTCACTGGAAATGTGCAGCAACGCACTGACAATGGACACAGCCGTGGCTGTGGAAGCCCATTTTGGGCACGGCCTTACAAAGCATCAAAACGCCCTCTGTGGCATGTGCAGCAAGTCAATAGGGGCGTCCCATCATTACTCACCAGAACTGCAGGCAGCTGCCAGGTGTCTTGGAGTACTTGGGGCTGTCCATCCGAGTGATGTCTCCCGGCTGTCGGGGCGAGGACATCTCGGCGTACATGTAGTGACCTGGAGAAAATGAACAAATGAAAAACACAAATTAGCGTGTCAGGTTTCTCTGTTTTGGGCGGGTCCCGGGGGAGGGGGAAGGAGGGGAAGAGGGTTGAAGGCTGAAGTTACCTCTCGCCAAGTAAAAAAGTCAATTCTTTATTACCCGTTCTACAAACAGGGTACGTTACGAGATTTTATATGGAAAGTCTAACACCTATAATATACAACAAGACTTTCTGAATCCTTCATAAATACGGAGGATAGGAATATGCAGTCTCCGAGAGAGTCTCAGTTCTGGCCATTTTTGGCCACTCTTTGCTGCTTTGGGCTACTTAAATTGCAGAATTTGGACGTAGCCAATTGGGTAGGCATTTAAATTTTTCTGCACGGTAGGGGAAAACACCAAAAAATCAACGGGCCAAAACGGGATGGACTATTTTTTCTCACCAGAGCTTGTCCCGTAGGTGTGGTCATTGGAAGGACCGGTGCCCTGGCTTGGCGTGTGGCCCTGATGCAGCGTCCAATCAAAATCATCAGTTTTGTCTTGCTCATAGCCACAGAAGCCGTTCTCAAAGTCACAGAGCTCTGACAGACCCAATGAAAAAAAGGTATTTATGTTTTTGCCCGATGTTGAGATCTCGCCAAACAGAATTCTGATTACCAGGCAACAGTGTAAACACAAACTTGTGCAAGTGCAGGCAAAATTATTATGCAACAACAGGTTACCAGCCAAAATACCATTCAATGTACACTGCTTTTTGACTGGTACCACAGCTGACTTTTTCTCAGCACATGCACTGAGTGTGAATTTCACAAAGAAGTTAATTTGTTGTCTTAATACGTTGACTGCCGGCTATGAGTGTACTCCTGGTAACAGGTGTACCGCATTCTGCCGCTACGGGTATACATGTTCTCGTGGGAAATGATAGGCTGTTGAAATGTAAATTGAATACACTGGTAGCATGCAGAACACAACAAAGTTTGCTGCTGGCAGTGTTGAGGGCGTACATCTGCAAAATGCTCATGTTCAAATAGACACCTGAAAGGTACCAATTAAATATGCGTGCATGCGTACATTGCTTGGCGGATGGCAATACCCCTTTAAAATTATGCGCGGCAGTCAACAGGTTAAATACTTTCTAAAAACATTTGATATGTTTTAGAGAAGATATATTAAAAGATATGATTTCATAAAAATCATTTCCCTGTTTTGATTTGATTTGATCTGGTTGGTACCTCCAGGTGGGCAGATCCCCTTATGGAACTTCAAGTCATCCAACGAGATGTCGCCTTGATAACTTGGTCCAGCTGTTCCCTCCAGAATAACCTGATGGGTCAAATTCACAATTTGAACGGAACTGTAACCTCAATATTTATTTGATTACAGAAACTCGTCAAGCTCCTCACATGGGACTAAAACTTGGACCAAGTGGGACTCAAACTTAGGCTGAGCGTACTTACATGTAGGTTTTGTTTTTATTATACAAAGAAGATGTCTTCGTTCCCAGTGTGCAACACTTTGTATTAGAAAAAAAAAGCATGAGCTATTAATGAGTAACAGTTCAAAATGAGTCACAAGTCACTTTTTAGTAAAAGGCCTTTAAAAGAATCTTGCACCATGGACGTCCATAGGAATTGTCGATATTTTCATCAACACAACATCCATTTTCCCTCAGGAAAATGCGATACATCATAAAGGCCATGGTTCTTCATTATCCCCTTGCTTTCAAGGGTAGCTTCTGTTTCATCCTGGGCCCTTGTTCCCCTTTGAGTTGATTGACAGTTTCAGTCGGCTTTGATACAAGTTGCCTGCACACTGAATGGAACTGAACCGTGGCCACAGACTCACCTAACGTGGGCTGGAATTAAATCTAGCAAGGCCATCCAGAGGCCCGCCTTTGATTGGTAACACCTCTACTGCAAGGTAATTTAGGGTTAACAAAATGATTACAGGATGCAAGGTCCAGACATTGCCTGGCTCCTCAGTGGCACAGGGCAAGTTTGGACCTGGACTACAGTTCAACCAGTAGTCAACTGCTTTTTTAACAATGCATTTAGATGACCCTAGTCAGCCAATTTTTTAAATTTTGAAATCTCATCGTTACTTGCATTTCACTGTTGGCTGCAATTCCCACAGCGAACATGGTCACAGAAACCTGATACAATTATTTTTAAGCGATTGGTTCCCTCCGTAATGATAAATGCAATCAGCCTCTGGTAACCAGTGGAGTGACAATGCCTCAGGGACTGGTTCTAAGTAATTGACTAGATGCTGCAAACCATCCATGGTTTGGGTGTTGTTATCCGCCCCCAAGCTGAAGTGCACCCCCAATCGGCAAGAGGAAAGACAGGTGATTACAAGCGGGTTCTTGCGTGTGTTCTGTGTGTACGCAAAGACCACACGTGCCGGAGTAAATTAGCTACGTGTACTCAGCGTGCTCCGCATCAATCGTGCATATACTTGCGGTGAGTACCAAAAAACCATGCCCTCTTTTGTTCCGCTCGGAGCGGATAGTCAAAGCATATTTTATAGTCGTCGCTCGAACATGCCCAGAGCCACACCTCTAAGTCTCTGGGTTTGCTCTCTGACCTTGTACTGCTTGGTCTCTTGGAAGTGGATCAGTCCCTGGTTCCACTGCGGACCAAAGGTCCCCATCTTCTGCCAGACCACGCTCTCCTTGTTGTCCGGGTAGCTGACGGAGTAGATGGTCAGCTTGTCTACGTGGGCACCATACATGTGGTACCAGAACTCCATGCAGTAGCCGTCAGGGTCGGTAGACGTGGCAGCCGGGAAGTAGGCAGAGGAGAGGCGGGCGATGTTGTCCTGGGACTGTCCGCTGACCTCGATGTAGATGTACCAGCCTGAGGAAGCAACGTTTGGAGGTCGGTGTTGCAGTGGAGTACTTCACTAGTACTTCATGAGTGCTTCATTATTCTAAAGTACTTCACAAGTAGTTCACAGGTACTACCAAATTATTTCCTTCATTATTAGTACTTAATTATTATCTACAAGTACATGTACTTCTAAGTATGTCAAAAGTATGACCGCATGTTTCAGAAGAACTTTATAGGCATTAAATGGTACTTCAGGTGCTTCATAGGTACTTCACTAGCACTTCAGTTTTCTCCACTAGCGATTCCAAACCATACACAAACACGTATTTCCCGTTTTACTTCATAGACGTGGTACAGTCCTTTCAAGTGTATAGTAAAAAAAAATTAGAATAGCCAATACCCATGTGACCTACTCTCTGCAAATCAAAACAGAGACAGAATCTCTAGAAAAATGTGCAGTAGTGTGCCAGTTTACATGTACAGGTGTGGCACACATAGTGTGGACCTCTGCACAAAAGAAGTCCACATAATGCATGGTACGATAGCGTTGTGTCCACACAACGTGTTCCCGTCTCTGAAAAAGAGTTTCAGAGGCTTTTGGGGGTTAAGGTTATCTGTTGGGAAATGAAGGGGAACAGTCCAGGAAATCGTCGTCAAAAATCCAGCTTGAAGGAGTTATCTCAAAGGGAGAAAAAGGAGCATTTACTTTGACCACAGGAGAACAAAGGAATGTCCACACTTCGTATGTAAAACAAGTGCGTGTGCGCTTGGTACATGGTGCCTTGTGGGGTACTGAAACAATGGAAGGTACCCCACGAGGCCAGTTTTGATCCTTGTGGGGTACTCAAGTTGAAATAACAAACAGGCTCATTCCTCCTTACAGAGTTCAGAAGCCGCGGATTGAACCGTGTGACTTACCTGAGGGGTCCCCGTTAGTGTGGTCAGCGACGGGCCCTGTGTTCGTGCTCCCTGTGCTGCCCGTCTGCCACCTCCAGTCGAACTGGTCGTCAGGGGAGGTGAGCTGGGTCCAGCTGCAGAAGCCGTTCTCAAAGTCGCAGTCGTGGCTGTCGGGAGCTGCCGGCCGACAAATAGAGGAAGAGTGAATGTCAATGACACTGAGCACCAGCAAACAAGGGCAGACATGGTGGGGCATGTGAATGGAGCTCTCCACGAAGGCAGATCCAGAACCAAATTTAGGGAGGGGCAAAAATCGCTTGGGGGGGGCGTTGGGCCAAAAATTTCTGAGTTTTTCAAGTATTCACCTCTGCTGGCCTTTTTATAGGAGTGAGGCTAACTTTCGGGGCTTTGCATGTACCTCTAAGATAAATGGAAGTAAAAATCTCCCCCAAGCCACTTTCTTTCTCATCTAAAAAGATTTCTGCTCTGGGGGAGGGGGTCATGGCCTCTGGTTCCCCCCCGTCCCAATTTGCCAGTTTGTCAATGCTTTCCATTACCGCTTGTCTGTACAGAATAAGACACCTTAGTGTAAAGTGCTTAGACTAGCCACTCTAATTGTTCAAAAGTGCCAACTGTAAGAAGACGTCAGCACCTACACAACCGATCGTTAATGAAAGGAGGAATGAACTTGTATATTTTCAACATCAGTGTTGTTGACAAGGCCATCACAAGACCAGTCACAAGACCATACAGACACAAGACCGGACACAAGACCGGACACAAGACCGGACACAAGACCAGACACAAGACCAGACACAAGACCAGACACAAGACCAGACACAAGACCAGTCACAAGACCAGACACAAGACCGGATACAAGACCGGACACAAGACCAGACACAAGACCGGATACAAGACCATTTAAAGCATCAGGGTGAAAACTCACAAAGGAATGCTTTTGTTGCAGTACATTTAAACAGTTTTTAATTTGAATCCAGACTAGAGTTTTTGTGTCGGTCTTGTGACTACAACTACAACACTGTGCTTCCTCTCTTCCATGGAGTCAGCATCGGATGGGTGTTTTACTCACGGTAGACAGGGGGTGGAGTTGGAGTGGTGGGGGGCGGCTGGGTGGGCGGGCAAGGACCATCCAAGAGCTGGATGTCGTCCAGGGCGATGTCGCCTGTGTAACTCGTGCCCACGACACCCTCAAAGATCACCTAAGTGAGCCGGCAATGAGGAAGAAAAGTCAGCAGTTGTCTCACGAAACATAGGACGACATCAAGCAAGTTTGGTATTTAAACAGCGCACACTGAAAAGGAAGTGTGTCAAAGGTCATTTGGGAACATCAATACGCACACAAGAGGTCTGTTCTACCAGTGTGGCCATATACCAACTCACATGCGCACATTGCACTCAAATTGCCTTGCCTTTATGAAATATCAAACCAACTTGTTCCCAGCTATGATTTACAAAAATAAATGCGGCTACTGGCAAGACAAAGTTTTCCCATCCACTCTTAATAATAAAACCGTGGGAAATGTCAGGAAAAAGCTTCAGGGGAGTTGCCGCTGGATTTTCAACAAAGTACCTTCTCGGCTTAAATGGCAAGCTCATTACTGTAGTGGTTAGTTTTTGGACAGACACATGACACATTTTTTACAAGTACTTCAAAAGCATCCCATTCTAATTTAACTCTCTGAAATAAAAAGTGCTAGTGAGAGTACCTGTGGTGAGTTGTAAAAAATACCTGTCAAGTGCTTACTGAGGGTTTGTCCAAATTACTTGGCTGTGGCTTGAAATTACCCAGCTCTCTATGTGAAGTGGCCGCAGCCACAACTATAGACTCATGTATAATTTCAAGCCACTGCCAAGTACTTTAGCTTTAGTACTCAACTACAACTCTGCAATTTAGGGGGGGAGAAAACGGCAAGGCTCCAGCGGAGCCTTTTCTGAGCCCTCACCCAGAATTCATCCAGGGTGGACAGCGTGGCCTTGGCGTACCGCCAGACGTTGCCCTGGTTACCCTTCTTGGTCCAGGCCAGCTGCGGGCTGCTGCTGCTGCCTGTGTGCGATGTCTGGGTGTAGAGGTTCAGTGCGTTGACTGTGCCGCCGAACATGTGGTAGTAGAAGGAGAGGCAGCGGCCGGCCGTCTGGTCGATGTGCTCGCTGACCAACCAGGCCTTTTCTCCCTTCACTCTCGGTGAGGATGTCTCCAGGTAAACGTAGAATCCTGGACGAGGAGACAACCCATGGCAACAAGTAAGAACAACGGGCAGATGTCAGGAGATTCGTTTAGCATTTAAATAACGAGATCTACTTTCTGCAACTTTTTGTGTCGAGTCTTAGGTGGCCTTCACCTACATAATAACACTGTACATACTTGGCGCTGTCTAAAGGCTTGACAAAAATATTCACAAGCCTACTCAGGCGGGACTCAAACCAATGACAACCACTTTCAATACCACTTGTCTTTACCACCTGAGCATCGACCTTACCAAGGTCGGCTGGCTAGTTGAAGTCAGATATTGCAGGCCGAATTGGATCACAGTTTTACACTGATGAACTGAAAATATGTTGGCTAATAAAGTAGCATCTGAATTACACTGAACAGTTGCTCACTTGGTGAATACAGAGAAAATCACAGAGTGCTGGGTGGTTTCAGGCAGCACAGTGACAAGTAAATTAATTTATGCAAAGTTATGAAAAGACCTGGAAGAAATATTTGCATAACAAAATACTCAGAAAATTCAGATTTGAATTCAGTTTGTTGTGGTGGGTTGGGAGTGAGTACTGGATTGAGATGGGGGGTGGTCAGAAGGGGCTGGGGTTAAGGTTAAGGAGGGAGGGGTTGTTTCTGACCCCTTCCGGTGCCCGTGGTGTGGTCAGTCGAGGGGCCTGTTTGGTAGCTGGGCGTTCCCCCATTGTTCCGCAGCCAATCAAAGTCGTCCTCCGCTCCGCGGTAGTTGCTCCAAGTGCAGGTGTCTATCTCAAAGTCGCAGTAGCCATCTGGTGGACATGCTCCATCCAGGACGTCAATGTCATCGAGTGCGATGAATCCGGACGTGGCCGACCCTGTTGTGGCTTGGAAGAAGATCTGATTCCCCCCCCCCAAAAAAATCAATAAATAAAAGAGACTAAAGCAAAGGCTTTCCTTTCATTAGAAATCTTTAGACAAGGACATCAATTCTCAAAGAATGTTTTGGTCTGCCGCAAAATTGACGTTTGTGCTCGTGGGAACCAACTGATTTTGTACAGAAAATAAATATTGCGACAGAAAGTTCAATTCATCTCTGGATGAAACTTCAGAAGCCACAAATCCGCACAGTAGATGTGCACAGAAATCTAAAAAGAAATACCACCACATATTCTATGACTGACGGGACTTTTTTCCAGGACTATAACATGACAGTTTCCGTGACATTTAACATTTTGCAGAGAACAGTTGTTTGGCATAAGACTGCCATTATTACAGACTGCCAAGGATAGTCTTTAAATTTATCTGTTTTCCTTTATCACAGCAAAAGTGAGCCATCAAACTAACCCTTGGATGATCTTGATTTCTGTGACTTTTCAATGACTTTTCCTCTCACAAAGAGGATTCCAAGACACATTCTCTTAATTTTCCCTAACTTTTCCATGACATTCCTGGACAACGTTTTTTTCCAAGGAATTTTCAGGATTTTCTATGACCATGGAAAACTTGCATAGGAACTCTGTTCACGGGAGTACAATAGTTTTTATGTGAAGTTGGCACATGCAGATAAGTCTGACTTTATAGCGATCAAACACTGGCACATACCCTGAAGTCCTTTACTCCGACTGAGGATACGGTGGCCTTCTCGACCCGCCAGTGGTCATCCTGGTCGCCGGTCTTGCTCCAGAGCGGGTTGGCAAATGGGTCCCCTTCCTCCTTCTGGTAGACGGATAGCTTGCCCACGTTGTCGCCGACCATCTGGTACCAGAAGACAAGACACCGGTCGCCGCCGGGCTGGTAGATGGCACTCATCAGGCGGGCGTCCTTGCCGGCCGTGGGTTGGGAGGCAGGGACCAGGACGTTGGCGTACATGAAGTAGCCTGTGTAAGGACCAGGAGACAGAGCATTAATGGGCAAGTTGTAGCACAAACTTTATAAAGCTGAACCGATCGTCAATTACCTTTTAACAATGCGCAGGTGTGATACGTTCACACTTGAACGACCCCAGTTGAACAATTTTGCAAAATTCTATCAGCACATCTTGCCACTGGGTGCAATGCGGTTGGTGTTCATGCTCCAGGATATTTTTCATGTGAATGGGTTCCACTGCATTGATAAATGACATCAGCTATTGAAAGCCAGCAGCAATACCATGCCCAAGGGGCAACAACTCCAAAATGTCACCTAGATGGTCCAAACTATCCACTGCTCAGGTAACTATGGTTGGAACCTTAGCTAACAATAGCTATTGAAAACCAGCAGCATGATTATGCCCAAGGGGCTATAACTCCAAAATGTCACCTAGACGGTCCAAACTATCTACTGCTCAGGTAAAATTGTTGGAACCTTAGATAACAATAGTTGTTGCTCCAGTTTGCTCCATGCTATAGTCAGTTACTCTACTAGTACTTAACATTTGCTTGTAACCGTTTCTCAAATTTAATTGGGGGTTCATGTCAAGTACTTCGTATGTACTTTACATGAGGTCACATTTCTTTCTCAAGGGCTAGGGTAGTTGTTGCGTACTTCGGTTGTGTTCATTGGCAGGACACAGGATAATTTTTTAAAAACCACGTTGACAAAATTGAGACTAGCGCTGACATCAGGGGCCACTGTGTCCTTTTTTTCTGGAAATTCATTTTTACAGACTCATCCAAATGTCCTGAGAGTGCTAAGCAATGGAAAAAAATCTTCCGAGCTAATTTCAAATATTGATGTTTTTGGCAGCAAAAAACCCTGACTTTCTAAACTTAATCTCACAAACAAATATCATCTCTTTCTCAGAGCAATGAGCAATGCGCTCCATTCTCCCTGTTTGAAAAGCCTGCCCTGAGCTATCACAATCCTTTCCCACCCCCCACAACCTCATCATTGGTTTCTCACCCAGGGACGTTCCCAAGGTGTGATCAGTCGGTGGGCCGGTCCCTGCGCTGGCACTGCCGGAAGCGCCTCGCTGCCAATCAAAGTCGTCCGTCTGGTCGTTCATCCAGGTGCACATGTCTTGCTCAAATTCGCACTCATCTGCAAAACAAATGAAAATTGTAACTATATATCACTCAATCATAACCGTCATCATGATCTGCTGACCGACTCTTCACATGGGTGGTTTTTCTATGGCTGAGGAAACCACAAATAGGTTTTGACGTTTTGGCTAAGAGCCAAGAAGCCCTGGGATAAGTAAAATGAAACATCAATAATGAAATTTGGCACGAATCCCCCAACCCCCGTTCTCGTAACTGTGACACTCACTAGGCTGAGGCATTTCTGAAAAGTTGGCAAACAGTAAAAGGAGAGTTTGCCTAAACTGAAAACTACAAGACAAAAACCGTCAAAACACATGAAGGTCCCATTTGTGTCCAACACCTGACTTAATATTTTCCTAAAATACACAGTCATCTCAGAGAGTAGTGATGCAGAAATTCTTGTATCCGCTCTGAGCCGAACAACAGAGGGTGTGGTTGTTTTGGTACTCACTGCATAGGCGCGCCATAAGGCGCGCAAGTATATGCGCGTTTGACCCAGAGCATGCTGAGTACGCGTAAATAATTTATTCCGGCATGTACGGCCTTTGCGTACATGCAGAACGCGTACAAGAACCTGCTTATAACTACCTGTTATGTCTTTCTTTCGCTGATTGGGGGTGTACTGCAGCTCGGGCTGCATTGCCAACAGCAGAATATGAAACACCTAAATCCATGAATGTCTAGAACAGGAGGTATGGAGCACAGCATGTACAAATTGTCAACGTGCTTCAACATAAACAAAATTAACTCACAAATCAATACGAAAACTAAGCGAAAATAAGTATCTTACGAGATGGAGGGCACTGGCCCGGAATCAGCTTGATGTCATCAAGCGAGATGTCGCCACCCCAGGACTTGCCCACGATCCCTTCAAACAGGATCTGGTAGGTCTCCGTGCTGGTCACGTAGTCGCGGGCAAGGTGCCACACGTTGGACTGGGTCCCTTGCTTTCGGTACATCTGTAACAATGGCAGTGACACTTGTCAATAGACCCCTTGCAGCTGGTACTCAGTAATGGTTCCTTCAACATGGCAAGGAACCATTGAAAAAGACCTGAAGTGTAATCGTCTATTTGGAGCGCATGGTACACCTGCTGTTTATGACAATGTGATCAGCCACTGCATGATAATGACAGTGACTGGAATGCATGCAATTGGGACTATGACAGTCCTCAGCACTTTGATGACAATCAATGACACGGACACCAAAATTCACATTTGGTCGGCTCAACCCTTTAAACAGAAAAACAGTATTTGGTAGCCAGCACTTTTATGAAAAATTAGTAATCACGTGTGCTGAATATTCATGAACGTACGTACACACATGTAGTATAAATGCCGTGGTTTATAAAATGGCCCTGGTGTCTGTATACAGTGCATCAACAACATATATTTAGATCAGGACCCAACAAAACCGTGCGCGTAAGCGCGACACATGTACATAAGTATGGTATATGTACATGTACAGCGCACTTGGTGCGACTCAATGCAACTTGCGCTGCCATTTCTACTTTTCCGGAACTAACTTTCAGTACATAATCATTGCTTTTTTGATTTTTAAGCATACTCAAAATTGTTCAAATACATTTGTATGTACTTTTTAAGCTATCTTAAGTCGCACATGGCGACTGGATGGTGAAAATATGACCACATTAGCAAAATTTTGGTCACATTTGCGACTGATTTAGGTGCTATTTAAAGCATTGGGTAGGCTCTGTCCCTGTCCTTTCCCCTTGAAGAATGAACCTTGAACACGATGTCCACCACGACACATCTGCACTGGTAACAATGGCAGTCATTCTTACAAATGCGCATGCAATTTGGCAGGTCATAACACCCACAGGTCAACAAGCCTTTTTTAGATATTCACATTCAACCTTTCTGTGAGGCAAAACCACTGAGGTAAATGGCCCTGGGCATTGCAGGGAAGGGGAGGTTGGGGAGGGACATTCGTCTTCCCCCCCAAAAAAAATGAAAAATAACAAAGGGAAGATAAAAAGAAAAGATAAAGTGAGAGAAACGGAGAAACAGGGACAACAGTACCCAACTTGCTTGCAACTACTTTGGAACTGACCACCTCCCACCGTTAATGGTTTGTCAGTTTGCCGGTGATGAGTACTTTGCTCGTCTCCCTCCTGGGAAAACTCCTCCCCCCAAAAAAAACACCCTGCCTACATCCAGGATAATGGTATGTAATCCTGGTTGCCAGATTGGTCTTTAAATCCTGAATTCAATATTCCACAAAACCAAGGCATACCTTTGCATCATTTCACGGTAAGTTCATTAACAGTGAAAAAATTGCGTCAATCTGGACAAAAAAATGAAAGACGCCCTTACGTTGGTTTCGACGCCACTTGCCGTCCGCTGCAATACATTAAGGGTGTCAATGTCGGGGCCAAACATGTGGTACCAGAATTCCAGGCAGTACTCGGTGTTGGGGGCCATGTCGCCTGACGACAGACGGGCCTTGTCACCTTTTTGCCTCGGTACGGAGGCTTCGATGTACACATAACTTCCTTTGGCTGATTAAAAAAGAGTAAACAAAAGTCAAACTATCAAACACGAGTCCCGGATTTGATGCCAACAGGACATGTCTGGGCCGTTTGCACATTCAAACGCAAGTCCTCAATACTAATTGCTGATGTTCTGATAATGAAACATTTTTCTTTCCAAACACACCCCCTTCATGGAAACTTTGTGCACCATTTTTTCAGTGTTGTTGGCAAATTATTGATGTTCAAACAAAGCAAAGGTTAGTACTGCATACTGTGGAATTAGACAAGAACATAACGATGGGGGCGGCATTTTTGTGTACCTATTACACCTGACGTGTGTAATGTGACAGGAATATCGCCGGAATTGATTTCAACCTATTACTATTTGTTTGGCAGGTAATTTGCATTAATTCATCACTCGAGGAAATTAGAAAATGTGTTCTGAACTTACAAAATTGTATGTCTGAAGTGACAGGGACATGAAAAAATTTGGATCCCTAATTTATAGAATGACCCATAGGGAAAGCATCATATCAACACCCTACCCCACTTTTTTGTGGCCAAATTGAAAATGTTGTGCTTACATGTACATTTCATTCAACAGTCCCTAATAGCTTATTCAATGACTCAAAACTAGAGAAAATGATGTCCAAATGATGGCTGCCAAACTTTGAAGCATACTTTTCAGAAAAATGGCATAAATCTGGCAAAAGCTTTCGCCAAAATTCATTCCGTAAAGAGGTCAGAAATTGCCTCAGATCGCAAGGCAGAGCATCTAGAATCCAAAAGTGATCGATGCCGTTATGCAGAGGTTGAAGAGTTTTAGGCTGCATCCGAATTTCTTGTCTAGAGCTAGGTCTAGGTCTTCACTCCATTGGAAATGCGTGGAGACGCGTAGACAATAGACCTAGCCTGTTTCGGACACGGCCTTAGACTCACCGGTGCCCAGCGTGTGGTCAAACTGCGGCCCTGTGTTGGTGGAGGCGGTACCGCCCGTCTGGACTGTCCAATCGAAGTCGTCTGCTGTGATCTGCTTCCAGCCGCAGATGGTCTTGGACTCAAAGTCGCAATTCAAATCTGAACAACAAAGATGGAGGTCAAAACAAATTATAAAGTACAAGTCAGATGATGAAAGAGCGACAAAGCTGTAGTGGAATATGAATATGACACGCTGCAAATGAAAGTGAACGTGGGAAAGGGAAACTTTCTTCACACTTTTTCTCTTCACAGGGAATTTGTTGTAATTTCACAAAATATGAAAAACTTTTCCCAAAGTTGGAAATGATTTTCACATATTTCCCATCCCACTTCAGAGTTAATTTTCAATCACAATGTACGGCACAATACACAATCCCAAAATTACTCTACAAATCTGCAGTAAAAAGACACACACTATATCATTTCGAACTAGACATATCAAAGCTGATTGGTTGGTCCCATAGCAACAGCAAAGTGGCCTATTTTGTATCATTTCAAACTAGCCATGTCAAAGCTGATTGGTTGGTCCCATAGCAACAGCAAAGTGGCCTATTTTATATCATTTCAAACTAGCCATGTCAAAGCTGATTGGTTGGTCCCACAGCAACAGCAAAGTGGACTATTTTTAACAGTGTTACAAGATAAATTTAATTGAATTTTTATTGTTTTCTACTATTTCCCAGTTTTTTCATTTATGCCTGGAGGATAATTGACAACCACAACCCCAGAACAGGATAATATGTTCAGCTCCGAGCTGTGTAAAGAAGTTCCAAACAGAGTTGACTGTTGTTCACAAGAAGCATGAGTGTAAATTCCTGGCAATGGAACTTATGAAGACTCCACAGTTTGCATACCCGAGTCCACGCCGCACTTGTCAAACGTGATGTCGTCGATGGCGATGTTGGTCAACTGGGTGGGGTCAAGGAAACTGGAGCCTGGTGAGGCCTCAAATCGAATCTGGAAAATGAGCAAAAAACCTGGGCTGAGTCAACAAAAGTGCCATCAACTGGAACTCGATTTTGCACTACCGTAGTCAAGTACTGAAATAGCACTTCACAAGGTTTAAAGAGTGCTTCACAAGTACTCCAAAGGATCCTAATTTAATGGTGTGTACAGCTGTACAAAGAAGTCTGGTATTGCGACTGCTCTGTCAAAGCACGGCTGTAGTCTGAGCCTATCACAAGTCCAGTCACAAGTCAAGTCAGAAGTCGTCCCACAAGCCTAGTCACACAACCGCCCATAAGTATAAACGTGGTGAACAAAAAAAATGCTTCCGTTACAGTGCACTTGGAGACAGTGGCGTAACTAGGATTTTACTAGTGGGGGGCACAAGGGGGCACCAGCTTTCAGTGGCATGCTTTTTTGGGGGGCAAGTTTTCGTAAGCCTTATTCAATAGCCATTCCTTTGTTTTTTAGTGGGGGGCACCAGCAATTTGTGGAGGGGCACGTGCCCCTAGGCCCCCCCATGGCTATGCCACTGCTTGGAGAGCTTATGACCTGGCTTAAGACCGGATGACTTGTGACGGATCTGCAGGGTCTCGTGAGGAACTGGGATAGGCTGGACTGCGGCCCTACGTACCTCACAGCTTGGCAAAACACCCCCTGCCCCAAGTTGCGTAGTGTGAGTGTGTGGTTCCCTCTCTACACTAGAGGGTGCCACATTTACTCAACCACTCACCGTGTAGGTGTTGGCCGCCCGCGGGCCCACTTGGAGCTTGCCGGCCTTCCACTGATCAGCTGAGGTGGACTTGATGACCGTGGTGGAGTCCGGCAGTGAGTTCTGGTAGACGGAGACAATCAGGGAGCCCGGATCGGTCCCGCCTTGGAAGTGGTACCAGAAGTTCATTTCGCATCTTGGGGAGGGGGAAATGAAAAGAACAAAAAATGGTGCAGAGTAAGACGAAACTGCGAGTTG
Organism: Acanthaster planci; assembly: GCF_054643075.1. NCBI lineage: Eukaryota > Metazoa > Echinodermata > Asteroidea > Valvatida > Acanthasteridae > Acanthaster > Acanthaster planci. Next base: position 6,878,007 of record NC_141797.1, on the reverse strand, counting down.
ATAACCAGTGATGTATCAAGTGGAGGAGGGGGGGACAACCTGCCAAGTTTTCAGATTTTCATCCCAAGTGCTACAATTTCAGAAGCGGTACCACAACCTTTCACGAGGAAGTGGTGAGGATTCTTTGCGGATGAAAATAAAAAAAGGAAACAGTTGTTTTTGAGAAAAATCCCCATGTTTGCCACCCTCGGGACTAAAATCTTGGTTGGCCACTGCTGATGATTCTTTGGTTCAGTGTTTATAAGTCCTCCACAAAATCACACTGGACAGACGTTGGGGTTCCACTGTTCTGGTTGCTAGAAAAACTGTTAAAATCCTTTACAGAAAACTCTGACCGAAGCGACGATGAAGATGTTATCAGCGAGGGCCAGTTGATACTTAGCAAAGGTCTCCTGTGAGGTAATCACACTGCAGGAGCATAAATGCACCGGATCGTGTGTACAAAATAAGAGCAGTTTGATTCCATTTGGATATCAGGATTTGTGTAGATGCCATGTGCTTGCAAAGGAAATAAGGCTGTTTCATTATCGGTAATCAGACAGAAATTGGCACATTCGTCTCCTTTTAGAATCTTCACATGCACATTAGATGGTATATTGATAAGAAAAATCACTCTGACGACACAGATTGTGTTTCACGTACTTGGAGCCACGATTGCCCAGCAGGGGACTCTGCAGGATGGCGGTGGTCAAGAACGTTGCTGTGGTGCTGTCCACAAACATGTACCAGCCGGTGCCCGTGGTGTGGTCGGTGTTGGGGGCATGGGGCTTGGCGGTGTCCGTTGACTGGCGGCGTTCCCACTGGTACAGGCCCGATGTGATTCCGGACCAACCGCACTGGTTGCTCTCAAAATCGCAGTTACCTAGAATTTATGAAAAATAGGCAGCAAAAGTTAAGGTCTCTGGTTCAAATCCAGCCATGTGGTTTGTAGGTATCTGTAGACTGTCAGCATTCCTACTGGTACAGGACAGACGTGATTCTGGACCAACCACAATTTTCCATCTCAAAATTGCAGTAGCCTGGAATTTAAGGGAAATAAGTAACAACAGTTAAGGTTCCGGGTTCGAGTCCACCCATCTGGCTTATAATTCTGTGGATTGTTCTCATTCATGAAGGCAAAGCTGGCCTGACATGATAACAGACCAACCACACTGATTGTTCTCAAAATGGCAGTTGCTTGGAATGTAAGTGAAGCAGTTCCTAAATGTTAAGGTTTCAGGTTCAAATCCAGCCTGTATGGGTTGCATATGTTCAAGTTGGTACTGGATAATCATGACATTAAACAAACCTCTCTGATCTTCCCCAAATGAGACAAAATTCTGGCAGAGCAGATTTCAGAGGTTTGAATCCCATCAAGTCATATCTTAACCCCTTCACACTGGGAGACGTCGACACCTGCGGCTTTGTGTAAGGATTAGTGCATACCACACATACATTCTATTCATCATGCACCTGCGCTTTCAATGTGGGCCTGCTGCTGGACAAGGCTTTGCATACTTGGTATACCACAGTCCAACAGCTGCGGTCAAAAGAATCCCAGCGTTAAGGGGTTAAACTCACCGCAGTTAGCCTCATCCGATTTGTCGGCACAGTCGTCGTTGCCGTCGCAGACCAGCAGGACGTCGATGCAGCTGCCGTCGGCACAGGCAAACTGTGCCGGCAGGCAGGGGTTGGAAGTGGGATTGATGGGGATCTTGGTGGGCGGCGGCACTGAGGGGAAGTTGCCAGTGAATGCCTTGCAGGCCGGGGTGAAGGAGACATCGTCAATGGCAATGTCGCCGTACTTCCCTCCCACGGTTGCCTCAATCAGCACCTGTGACAAATAAGAAAAAAAAAACAACTCTGTGACACCAACTCCACTGACCCATAGGCACTGTGAGCCCATTTTTCAGGCATGCAGATCCAGCTAGCGTTGTAGTTGGGTACTTCACAAGTACTTGACAGGGACTCACATTTCCATCACAACTAGCACTCGACAAGCTGTTCACATGAACTACAACTAAGACATGTCTTCATTATTTTTGCTGCCCAGTATTGGCAGAGACAATTATGAAAACTAGTAAAAAATACAAGTTAAGGACCAGTGGAATACTTGCTTTTAACATCTACTACCTCTACAAACATCAGTTTGAAAGTTTGCAAGTCACCTGGGCTTAGACTATACAATGTTCGTGTGGAGCAATGAAGCCGTAAGCTTCATTCTTAGAAATAAAAGCCGCAAGTATTACGCTATGTTATTTAAAGAAACCATTTTAGTAGGGTGCGTTTGGGTGGCCACAACCAAGAACTGATTCGGTGGTAATTCGTCAGAGATTTTTGGCGGTAATTTTAATTGAGTAAAGACTTACAGGTAAGAACAAAACAAATCACAGATTTTCAGTTTTAAAGAAAGTACCTGAAACTGCGCATAAAACGTCTGAACGATGCATTTCTTCCCATACCGATGAATGCTTTCTCTCAGATTAAAAATGTCTGAATTCACACAAAAGTCTGAAACATCTCATGTCTGTAATCAATTCCTCTAAGTAATTAACCAAAGAGAAACAACCAAATCAATGCTTATAGTTGCTTAGTCCATGTCACCTTTGACCTCTGACCCTCTCTACTGACCTGGAAGGGTTTATTGTGGCTCAGGATGATCTCGGCCCGCTCGTAGAAGTCTCCCTTCTCCCCGGACATGCTCCAGATGTTGGTCAGGGGGCCGTTGGTGGTGTCCCAGAAGTAGACAGTCAGGGTGCCGATGTCGATGCCGTACATATGGTAGTAGAATCGGATCTTGCAGTCGGTAGACGTGACGGCTTGGATGGCGTAGCTGGCCAAGAAGGCACGGTTGCCATTGGAGGCCCCCGTGGTCTCCAGGACAAGGTACGTGCCTGAAACCAAAAGGAATGGAATGCTTATCAGGTAAAGGAAGAAAAGGTGGAAGTTATAACGGAAGTCATGGAAAGTTACTGCTTGGATGGATGTAGTGGCTGGCCATACAGGAAAGCACAGTTAACCACCCTTGGAAGCACCAGTGGTCTCCTGGTGCAGGTGGGTAGGTAGGTTGGCCTGAAGCCAAGGAGGAAGGCAAGGCTTATCAGTTATAACGGAAGTTATAATGGAAGTCACAGGAACTAAATGCCTGAATGTACTAGCTAGTCAGGAAGACACGAGGTAAAACCTAGAAACAACAGAAGTCTCCGGGTGGAGGACGATGCCCGAAGCCAAAAGCAATCGCTTTTCATGGAAGTAAGGACAGATGGAAGTTAGAATGGGAGTCATGGTTGCCACTGCTTAGATGTTATTGTTAGTCAGGAAAGCATTGGCAGCATGGTTACCCTTGAAGGCAAGACTTGCCATGTATTAAGGAAAGACAGAAGTTGGAAGGAAGTCCTGAACAAAATCAGAAAGATAGGAAGCATGAACAAAACTATGCATTGGATGAATATTTACAAAAAAATGTGATAAAACAAAGGAGAGTGAACAGAAAACAAAGAACATGACGAGCTCCTTCGCGAAGAAGGTGAGAAGAGTGGAGAGGAAGAGAGAGCAAGGAGGTGATCGACTCACCCGTGGACAGTCCAGTGGTGTGATCCCTGGCCGGGCCCGTCCAGGGTGTGCGGGTCATTCCCTGTTGGGCCTGCCAGTCCAGCTCATCGGTCACCAGCTGCGTCCAGTCGCAGATGGTCCCCTCAAAGTTGCACATGTGGTAGGTTTCTGGGGAAAAAAAAAAAAAAAAAAAAAAAATAAATTAACACAGGAAAATTCACTAACCATATTAAGCGAGACGCTTGTCTACCCTTTCCAACTGATCTGCAGGCTGCGGCCTGGTATAACAGGCACACCTTGGCACAGGCTTCTGGCTAGTAGCTGCAGCTCATGCCCATAGATGTGTGTGTTAACCCTAGCCGCAGCGAGTTGGTTTGGGCGTGGGCTTATAGCCATACGTGGCTCAGGTAACTTGTGGCCCATTCTATTGGGGCACATTTTTCCGGCTACTTTTGACAGCTTTGCCATCGATTTTATACTCACTGCATGTTGTGGCGTCTTCGTCGGTCTGGTCTCCGCAGTCGTCTGTCAAGTCGCAGACCCGGTTGTTGTCCACGCAGTTCTTGCGGTTGCACTGGAGTTGGTCCGAGGCGCAATTGCCCGAAATCGGTGCTGGGAAAGAAGGTCAAAATTATCAAAAGGTCAGTGGTCTAAAAACTAGTGAGTGGGTAATGGGTGAATTCAGACACTGGTCAACTTTATTCTCACAAGCTTATAGTGTAAACATGTTTGATACAGATTTTTTATGAATTCACAGATCTTTATAATTGTGTAATTCTTCTTATTTCAGTTCTCAAAACCTACAAACCAAAGACTAATTTATTTTTCATACTAGAAATTTATAATGAATTTTAATTCGTTACCTGGGAGACCACAACCAACAAAGATGATGTCATCAATGGCAATGTCACCTAGGACAGTGAAGGATCTGGTGGCCTCAAATACAACCTGTGATGGGAAGAGAGCTCAGTTTGACCAGTGCAGTCTAGAAACTGGACTCGGGAATATGAATGTTGTATATCAAACCCAATTTAAAGAGGAACCTGGATCTAACCGGTTCAAACTAGATGAAACCAGATCAAACCAGGAGGCACCAAGCACAATCTAACTTACTTTAAAGGGGTTCTGGACACGACCGATACCAAACTGTAAGTAGTTCCACTGGTCACCCATGTCCTGGTCGAAGTACACCAGCATGGTGCGCGTTACGCCTGTGAGCATGTCCACCTGCAGGGAGCCGATGTCTGCAAAACAAAACAATCAAACACAAACTAGGTGTGAATTATTCTAGTATGGAGGCCTGTACAAGGACATTCAGTTGCCATCATTCCCTTTCTAGTGTTGTAGATGAGACCAGTCACAAGAATGTATACAAACACCACAAACCAGACACAAGACCAAGTCACAAGAATGTACACCAAGACAAAATGGCCTGACACAAACCACGCAAGACCAAGTGACAACAGTCACAAGACCAAACACAAGACAAGACAAGACAAGACAGAAGACCAGTCATAAAAAAGGATACAAGACCAGTCACAAAGCCATTCACATGACCAGTCACAAGACCTTTCTGCAGTTCACTAAAAATGGCTTCCAACTGGATGCTCTAAGGCATCGGTCTTTTAGGGTCTCATGATGGCCTAAAGAGGTCTTGATTACAACAACTCTAGCCCACTCTGCCAGCTACCCCAAGGAGTAAAGAGATATCAAACCGATGGGTCCACAGTTTGTCACACATTCATTCTCAGGTCACCCCCTTCCTTGAGCCAACCCTTGACAAGCTGTGGGAAGGTCTACACTTTTGGATCAGAATATGAGATTTTGAACTTGTTTTTTGGACGCAAATTGAGGGCTCCCTCGGGTAAAGGTCCTTGTGCCTCGACTTGTCAACATACCTTGGCCATACATGTGATACCAGAAAGTCAGCAGGCACGTGGAGGAGGCATCGTAGAGCGTGGGAGACTCCAGGGTGGCCTGGCTGAAGCTAGAGCCCGAGTTGGCATTCACAAACATGTAGTGACCTTGAGGAAGAGAAACGAGAATGATCACAAGCACCAGATAACATGCAGGGAAGTGTAGTAGTCAAGTCAAGTACTTTAAAAGCACTCCATACATCTTAAGTATTCCACAAGTCCCCACAGGTACTTGGCAAGTCCTCAAGCGTACTTCACAGGTCTTCACAAGTATTTCACAACTATTTCATATTTCTTCACAGGTACATGTACATGTACTTCACAAGTACTGCATGAGTCTTCAAAAATGCCCCACGTCATGACAGGTACGGTAAAAGTGCTCCACAAGTCTTCACAAGAAATATTTTAATTATCTACTACAGCTACCATACTGCGAGCATTGATGAAGGCACGGTCTTTGGGATGGGCTATCATTTCCATCTGTAGCATTTTATGTGAAGGTGTGGTCTCTGGGCAGCATCACAGCTTGTTTAAAGGAGTGGTCTCCGAGAGGCTGAGCTAGTGTTAATTACCTACAGCAATGCTGATGGTGTGGTCTTCTGAGGGTGCAGGATTAATGGTGGGTGTGGTCTCTGAGGGGGGGGGAGCCAGTGTTTATTACCTAAAAGTACTCAGGGTGCAGTCCTTTGCCTGAGCATGGTGGTTTAACAGTGGATGGGGTCTCTGTGGCTTGGGGCCAGTGTGTATTAACTAAAAGTACTCAGGGTGCAGTCCTTTGCCTGAGCATGGTGGTTTAACAGTGGGTGGGGTCTCTGTGGCTTGGGGCCAGTGTGTATTACCTGAAAGTACTCAGGGTGCAGTCCTTTGCCTGAGCATGGTGGTTTAACAGTGGGTGGGGTCTCTGTGGCTTGGGGCCAGTGTGTATTACCTAAAAGTACTCAGGGTGCAGTCCTTTGCCTGAGCATGGTGGTTTAACAGTGGGTGGGGTCTCTGTGGCTTGGGGCCAGTGTGTATTACCTAAAAGTACTCAGGGTGCAGTCCTTTGCCTGAGCATGGTGGTTTAACAGTGGGTGGGGTCTCTGTGGCTTGGGGCCAGTGTGTATTACCTAAAAGTACTCAGGGTGCAGTCCTTTGCCTGAGCATGGTGGTTTAACAGTGGATGGGGTCTCTGTGGCTTGGGGCCAGTGTGTATTACCTGCAGCAATGCTGATGGTGTGGTCTTCTGAGGGTGCAGGATTAATGGTGGGTGTGGTCTCTGAGGGGGGGGAGCCAGTGTTTATTACCTAAAAGTACTCAGGGTGCAGTCCTTTGCCTGAGCATGGTGGTTTAACAGTGGGTGGGGTCTCTGTGGCTTGGGGCCAGTGTGTATTACCTAAAAGTACTCAGGGTGCAGTCCTTTGCCTGAGCATGGTGGTTTAACAGTGGGTGGGGTCTCTGTGGCTTGGGGCCAGTGTGTATTACCTGCAGCAATGCTGATGGTGTGGTCTTCTGAGGGTGCAGGATTAATGGTGGGTGTGGTCTCTGAGGGGGGGGGAGCCAGTGTTTATTACCTAAAAGTACTCAGGGTGCAGTCCTTTGCCTGAGCATGGTGGTTTAACAGTGGGTGGGGTCTCTGTGGCTTGGGGCCAGTGTGTATTACCTAAAAGTACTCAGGGTGCAGTCCTTTGCCTGAGCATGGTGGTTTAACAGTGGGTGGGGTCTCTGTGGCTTGGGGCCAGTGTGTATTACCTGCAGCAATGCTGATGGTGTGGTCTTCTGAGGGTGCAGGATTAATGGTGGGTGTGGTCTCTGAGGGGGGGAGCCAGTGTGTATTACCTGCAGCAGTGCTAAGGGTGTGGTCTTTTGAGGGACCAGTGTTTGCAGTGGGCGTGGCCCCTGTTCCAATCTCCCACTTGTAGGATCCGATGCTCGTGTCAGTCCAGCCGCATGCACCATTCTCAAATTGACAAGTTCCTGGAAAAGGTAGATAAAATATTCACAATGCAATAGATTCCAAATATTTTTTTCCTTTCTTTACACTGATTTCAGCTCACAGAAAAATAATTTTGAAAGTTGAAAATCAAGCGTTCTTCATCTTTATGGGCGATAACTCTCATCACGCTACTCCAAAGCATAACCATGTTTCAGCTAATAGTGAATGGAAATCTTCAAATAAATTTAACAAAGAAATAATTACCACAGTTGGCCTCCTCTGACTTGTCACCGCAGTCATCCACAAAGTTGCAAATCTGTGTCTTGTCCGTCAGGCACTTTCCATTCTTGCAGTTGAACTGGCAGGGCGGGGCTGGAGTGGGGGGCGTGCACAGCCCCTTGTACATCTGGATGTCGTCGATGGCGATGTCGCCTTGGTAACTGGAGCCCTTGATCCCTTGGAAGACGATCTGTGGAACAGGGGGGTTTGATTGGACATGGTTTAAAATGGCGACTATTCTGTATCCGGATGAACAACAATCAGATGGCAAATGGGATGAAATCTCTACCAGTGTTGCAGTCAAGTCCATCAAAGTCCTTTCACAAGTCTAGTCACAAGTCCCCTTATAAGACTTGCCACAATAATGGGGTGAACAGCGACAAATGCTTTTGTTACAGTGGGATAGCTTGTGACTTTTGCTTATTGACTGGGTGACTTGTGATGGATTTGTAGGGACTAGGCTACAGCACTGATCTCTAACTCTGGTCACTGTAAGGATGGATCAAGGAAATGAGATTGTCCAGTATGATTGTTGATTTCCAAATTTAATATCAAAATGCTGGGGCGAAGTTTCCCTGACAATCAAAATCTTCTCCTCATCAACACAGACCTGGGCTCAGATGCCTAAGCGTTGGAGCACAGTGTAAGGGGTGCTGATCCCCATGCACAGAGCAGGGTATGCACAGAAAAATTTCGTCAGAATGTGTACAAAAGTCTACATGGGCTTGTGCAACAGTGTCTGTCGTACTGACCTCATAGACGGTGCTGGGCTTGGGTGCGTCCACCAGGGTGTGGAGCCAGACGTCCCCTTGCTCCTTGTCCTCGCTCCAGAGTTTGGTCCAGAAGAGGGGATGCAGGATGTTGGTCTGCTGCCAGACATTCAAGGTACCTGGACATGGAAGCCGAGAAGAGGGACTTTTACAAGGGGGTTTGAGGGATGACCAGTTGGTTGATCCACAGCATACGTTATGAATGGAGATTGGACCCGTGAGGCAACGTGACTCAAACCAAACTCGCAAGTCAAATTTTTAAACTCGAACGCGAGTCACGTCCTCAGACTCAGTTCAAGTGACCCATGGCTCGGAGTCACCTCTGGGGTGGATATTATCAACAATACAATAGACAAAATGCTCCAACTGCTGAACCTTCGTTGGAGCGCTAAAATCAACAGAAGGGTGCACAGCCTTGTAAAGGTTGAAACTATTCGCAAATGGATGCAACGACAAAGCTAAGGGGGCTGGGGAAGGAAAACGACCCCCCCGACAAATTATTGCCCCCCTCCACTGGAAATGTGAACAAAGAAAATAACAGTATCACTAAGAAAATGTTAAGACTTGAACCAACTTGAACCCCCCTTCCCCCACAGTGAGAACCCTGGCTATGCCGCTGGCTGGATACCACCAACTTCAAAGTGCTGTAGCTAGTGTCCCACAGTTCTGATGTTGATCCTGATACGGACCTTCTGAGGACAAATGTTTGGGGTGCACTGAATAAGCCTTTAGCGAGTTAAATTTGCATAAATCTGGTCCACTGAGTTTTCTGATTGCACAAGACTATTATCAGTTGAATTCCCTAGACTAAAGACACTGTTGCTGCACCTCATGATTTTGATTCTGCATAGCAACTGCCATCTCTGGAATGGACTGGCTCCTTGGTGCTCTTCTTATTCAATGAAAACAGTGTATTGGTGCAAGGCGTCTCCTGTGACTAAGCAAAAGCCTGATTCGAATCACGAGGTGCAGTACAGCAACGGTGCCTTCGGTATGGAGAGTTCAAATTATTATGTTCATGTGAATTTAAAGGTCTAAGTGTGCATGTGCCAGATTTCATCCAAATTTAACTCGCAAAAGGCTTATTTTGAATTGCTGCAGTTTGAGAAGCTGGCAAAGTGCTGGATGCAGGTTGGTGTCTCTTCCTACCTATGTGGTTTCCCTTCATGTGATACCAGAAGCTGAGGCACATGTCCTGGCGTGGCAGCGTCTCCGACATCAGGTAGGCAAAGTCGTCCTTGATGGAGGGCGATGAGGTCTCGATGTAGACGTAGTAGCCGAAGGACGTGCCCAGGGTGTGGTCGGTGGAGGGCCCCGTGTTGTAGCTGTCCGTGCTGCCCTTGTTGCGCAGCCAATCCATGTCGTCGCCGGGGATGTTCATGTAGAGGCAGAAGTCGTTCTCGAAGTCACAGCTGCCGGGCCGCGAGCAGGTGGTGCCCGTCAGGTCGATGTCATCGATGGCGATGTCGCCTTTGGGTCCCGAGCCGGCCAGGCCCTCAAAGAGAATCTGAAGATAGAAAAAACTTGGATGTGAATTTTTACTTTTAAAAGAAGTACAACTTGAGGGCAACTTTCACCAATGTAAGTTTGAAATATTTTGACTTAAGGAAAATTTGAAGATATATTTTGAAATCAATGTTTCAGTTGCACTCCCTTAGGGCCAATACACAACCCAATAAAAACCATTAAAAGACCACTACAATACCTCCAGTCTCAATCCAGGTCACAGGCTACTCAAATAAACGGCAATGGAAGCATTTCTTAGGTCACTGTTTACTCTGTTACTTGTGACTGGTCTTATAATTGGTCTTGTGTCTGGTCTTGTGCACAGTTTTCTGTAGTGTGTCTGGCCTTATGACTGGTCCACTTCTGATCTTGTGACTGGTCTTGTAACTGATCTTGTGACTGGTCTTGTAACTGATCTTGTGAGTAGTCATGTGTCTGGTCTTGTAAATGATCTCCCAATGGTCTCGTACATGTTTATAGATCTTTCATTTCAATGCGTCAACATCAAATCCCCCATAAATAAGTAACCAGTTGTATCATACTCTGTACGGGTAAGCTGACTGGATGGACACCTCGGCCACCATCCAATAGGCGAAGGCGTTGTAGTAGCGGTCCCAGACGGGCGAGCCCTTGTTGCCCTTGACCTCCACGTACACCTTCAGGGCGTTGACGTCCACGCCCACCATGTAGTACCAGAACTTCATGCACGTCCCGAAGGTCGCCGGGTACTCGGGCGAGCGGATGCGGGCCATGTCACCGTTGCTCTTGCCCGATACGTCGATGTACATGTAGTGTCCTTTTGCGCAATCAAAGGAGACGTCACAACAAATCAACACAACACAAATTTACCGTAACTGCTAACTACCTTTCCGTATCAACTAAAAATCTGAAGATAAATTTCAATTAGTTTAGCTGACTAATCAGAAACAATACTCTTAATAGTGCCCCCCGAACAGAGATGTTGACAAATGGGAAGAGCCACCAACGTGGGGCTGGATAGCTCAGTTGGTAGAGCACAGGTACGGTGTTCCAGAGGTAGCAGGTTCAGATCCTGTTCCAGTCAATTTCTTTGTTCATCTTTATAATCAGAAATAATACAGTGAGAGTGCAAATCATGGAAATGCTATTTTTATGAAAATGGCACATGCGTTAAAAAATGTGGCACCTGCACACATTTTGAAAAACTTAAACACCCTATTGGTCAAAGAGGTATTTCATGTGTGTGCACGACCTGCACAAAAGTGCTCTGCCAAAGCAGCAAAATCTTCTCAATTCAGATCAGTCTTTAGTATATGAGATATTTTGTTATTATTTTTAACGATATCAAACTTTCAGAATTCACATGCCTGTCATTCGCATTGTGCAGGGGCTGCCAAATTACTGCTTAGTGAACTTGCTACATGAGGTTTAGAAGCTGGGGAACCAGCCATGAGTTGCATATACTGGAAGTAACATTTTGACTGGTAAGCCAGTGTTGCAATGCAGGCTTCCTTCTGCTCAGCAATGTTTTGACCAAATATCACCCAGAAGCAGTCCCCACTACACTACACTGTGTGTCTAATTTTGACAAGTAGTTCATTTTTCCTATTAGCAAATAATTTCTTCACTTAGCAAATTTCGGCGCGTAATGGCTCTGTGAAATCTAGATCCTCCCAATCATATTCTGCTTACCTTGTGCACTCTGGTAGGTGTGGTCGTAGGGCGGTCCCGTATTGGGGGTTGTCGTTGCACCGGTTCCCATCGTCCAGTCGAAGTTGTCTGTCTTGTCCTGGGCAAAGCCGCAATCACCGTGCTCAAAGTCGCAAGTCACTGTAGTTGGAAAAGAGGAAATAGGAAAACATTTTAGATGAAGTTACAAAGCGGCCTGCCACAGGCATAATGAATGACCCAAATTGTGCATCAAAAAATGGCATCTAGGGATTGAAACCGATACGAATGCACCTTTGCAACGAAGCCCAAAATGCAATTCTCCAGAGCTCTCATTAAAACTACCACAGGATAATTTGAAAGACGATGAATAAACCTGGTTACATGATGAAACAAATTAATCATATTTAATCTATCTTTGATTAAAAGCAACATGGATAGAAAACGATAAAAGGAAAAGAACTATAGACGCCTTCGGAGAAGAAAAAAATGCTAAAGAAAGTAGAGGTCCATAAAAGTAGCAATGTCTCACTGTAAAGACCGAGCTTTGAAGCCCTAAATCACTTGAAATCTTATTATAACGAGGTTCAGGTGATGACAAGGTAAATTGCGTATTTTCCTTATGCAAATGCACCCTTACAAAGGTTTACAAATAATTATTTGTAAATTCAATCAGGGTAGGTGCTGGCAACGGCTTCTGCCAGTGTTGTGGTCAAGTCCACTCTAAGACCAGACACAAAGCCAGACACAAGAGTAGGGTGACCAGTCAGGAAGGAATGCTTTTGTTGCATTTTATCTGAGTACTTTGTGACTTGGATTCATATTGGTGGTCTTGTTTAGGGCTGTAAAGACTATCCAACTATTTGATTGATTATCCAATATTCAAATATTGTTTTCTGAATTTGAATACTGAAGTGCAAAATTCATGAAGGGGGGGGCATTTTCTTTAGTTTTGAATGAGAAAACTTGGGTTAAGGAGGCTTGTTTCAAGCAGATTCAAATGAAAAGTGACAGAAATCTTACATTGACTCAAAAAGTAAATTAATCGTTAAAAGATTTAAAATAGAAATTTTCAACAGGGCAAGAAGTATTGTTTGGCTCTAAAATCTTGCTAAATCACGACTGGAGATACTTCTAGCCGTGTGAATATTATTTTCGTGATTATAATGTACAATTGTGTGCATTATTTGCAACTGATTTTGTATACATCGTTGAATCATCAACAATCTGCTGATCGTTAAGACCGAATATTTGGATATTCAATTGATTTGAAGGTCAAATATTTGAAAAGTGAATTAGTCGAATTGACTCAGCCCTTGTCTTGTTGAACCTAATGATGGTCTCGACTTCAAAACTGGTTTATACTTTCTAATTCTAGCTGAAATACATTTGTGAATACCGGAGCACATGGTTTTCTTTTTTTCTGGCAGCCCTATCAAAGTGGTGTCATGGGAAACGTCTTACTCATGAGAGGGCATTTGCCGTTCAAAACTTCGATGTCATCCAGGGCAATGTCGCCCTTGTAAGAACTGCCACGCACACCTTCAAATATGACCTGGACAGGATGAGAGTTCGGAAAACCAAGCGAGGTGTTGTTCAGTTATAGGTGAGGAAACAAAATTGGAAAAGGTGTTAGGAAGGAAAAGTGAAGGCGTTCAATGATCGTCTCACTTTGGATTCCTAGACTTTTAATTCCTTTTTAGAATTAATATTTTTAGAGCTGTGCTTCGTGGTTGACATTTACTTTGTCAAAAATTGGCACTTGGAGGACAAACCATTCTTTCCTTTTTTAAATTGAAAATTTATTTCCATTCTGTGATGTATATTTGTTGAATTATAAAGTTAGATAAACGCATGACTTTTGACAAAATACAAAAGTAAAAATTAAGTAAGACCCAAATTGTTACAAATAGGTCATTTGGAAGATATTTTGTGGTAAATTTGTCAGCATTAGAGAGACATTGGCTTTTAGGGAGACATTTCAGTGTCTCCCTATTTTCAAACTACCAGAAGGAGGCCGAATTTATTGTCCATATTTTGAGAGATGGTAGTTTAGGGCCTAATATGAAAACATACAAAGTTTGGTTCAGATCAGATTAGGGAATATTGAATTATGGGACATTTAAGTTGGAAAAATTTTGTGCACATTCTTACGGGAATGTCTCCCTGATGACCCATTAGCAGTAAATAGAAAAATGGGCAACATGATGGCATATTCAGAACAACTAAGTCCTTTAATGACAAACTAGACAATTTATTTTTGAACCAATAAATTATATTAACATTTGGAACTTTAAAAAGTACCCCCTCTCCGGCTTTGAAGATGAGTTGTTATGGGGAGGGGATTGACCAGACACTGGGCACTTAATAATTCTTGCAGGAGATTACAGTTTCCCTTTTTGTTGGTCAAGTTATGCTACTGCAGTATACCACTGGGAAAAACCAACGGACCACAATCTTAAACATTTCAAACTGGTGTATTTTCATTGACTGTCAGTCACGGTGAATAATGTTCTCAATGAAAAAAATTGCCCAACTGAATCACTTCAAACCAAATTCAAAGTCTTATGAAGGTACTCCCTGTTGAGGTAAACATTATTTTAAATATAACTGCTTTACATTTAGAATGACTATAGCTGCTTACTGACAAATGTTCGGTACTCAATTTTATGACATCACGCCCAAATCTGGTACCCAACGTCGTACCAGTGGAGTATTACTCACCGCGAAGCTGCCGTCAATGAATACCTGGCCCTGCGTCCATTTTGGGCCCTGATCTCCCTTCCGCGTCCACTCCACTGTGTCCTTGCCATTCTCCCGCCGCAGCACATTGAGCGTGTCAATGTTGGGGCCGAACATGTGGTACCAGAAGCGCACGCACTTGCCAAGGGTGGCCGAGGTCATATCAGGGGAGGTCATGTGGGCCTTGGCGCCTGGTGTCTGGCCGGATGCCTCGATGTAGACGTAGTAGCCTGCGTGGAGGGAAAAGGACAAGACCATTTAGAAGACCAAACACAAGTCTAGACCGTCACAAGGCCAGTCGCAAGACCACTCACAAAAGAATTCACAAGGCCAGACAAAAGACCGTCCCTGAGACCCACCCCTGTGGCTTCAAAGTGGCATTCATGCCCTTCTACACAAAGAGCCTCCCCTCTCAGAATCAGTATTTTTTGGACTTGGGAACAATTTGGATGTCTTTTCTATAATACCATAAAATAAAAGGACCCTCCCTCCTAAGTTTGTATCACAGGGTTGAGGGACCTAGTGTGAGCTTAAAACCAAAGTTGGACATGGCCACAATTTGTCGGATCTATGGAGAGGGAGGTGCGTACCTTGAGAGGTGCCGGTAGTGTGATCATACTCTGGCCCGGTGTCAACGGACCAGGTACTCCCCTGCTGTCTGCTCCACTTGAAGGTTCCTGTGGTAGCGTGCTGCCACACGCACCAGCCCGACTCAAAGTCACAATCATACTGGCTGGGCTCTGTGAGGAAAAGGAGGACCGGATGGTAACACACAGCCAGTGGGGTAGCATAATGGGGGATCACAAGGTACAAGTGATCAAGGAGCCCTGGTGTGGTAATGAGAGGGACGAATGGGTGGTACAATCAATAGAACCTACTAGAATGGCATGGAGTGGTATGAGTGGGTGTACATGGTGCAATCAAGGTACCCAGAGGGGTACGTGGTATGGGGGGGTTAAATAGCTTTATAATTAAGGAACCCATTGAGGTCGTGTGAAGGGTGATGGGTGGGTGCACACAGTGCAATAATGAACACAGTGGGTTGGTATGGAGGATGTATGGAGGAGGTATAATTGAGAAACCCAGTGGGTGGAGGGGGGTTGGAAGGGGATGAGAGGGTTCTTGGGGAGGGAGAGGTAGACAATGAAACAATGGAGGAAATCGGGGTGAAAAGAAAAATTCTTCTTCTGCAGACGTGGCAGAGCGTTTAATGGTAGCACTTGGAGCATACAATGAGAATTCAGCTGTGAAATTCGGTTCCGGTAAAACTCTGTTTGACGTGTTAGCCTTAATACAACTTTTAGGACTTTGCAATCAGCAAATCAATCAAGCATTGATTAAAGGAATCTGGGCTTAGTTACGGTGAGTGGGAGGTCCAGGTGTCGTAGGTGCTGGCGTGGGAAGGAAGACGCACGGCGTGGGCTCTAGATCAAGGTCATCCAGGGCTATGTCCCCTCGCCAGTCATTCACGTACGTGGCCTCGATCAACACCTGTCAAAAAAACCAATAAACCAGTTCTGCGGGTCAGACTGGGTCTGAGCTAGTGGCAATAACAGACACTCGTGTCAATCTTGGGGGTGCGGCAATTGTCTTAGATCAAGGAATTTGAGCTCTTTCTTTCCATGTGTCACTCAGTTTGGTACAATGAAAATGGACGTTGTGTAGATGTCAAAATGTTGAGGACTCCTATTGCTGAAACACTATGCAAGATACATTCAGAGGCCTTCAACTCAAAAGTGGTTCTGGCGACATGTGAATCCATTTTACAGAACGAATCACAAATGTCATTGGGTCCAAAAACTGAAGTACGCGTTGGTTTAATTTGCATTAGGATAAGCAAACTGAGCTCTTGGTTTTAATGCATCATTCAGTTGAAAATCCTGTGAAACTTGACAGTTATACTAAGCAAGTATTGCTTGGAGGCTTGCTAAAGCATGGTGGTTTTTATCACTGGTATCCTGCCTACCTGGTACTCCACAGTGCTGGTCAGCTGGATCTGCTTCTTCAGCCAGATGTTACCTTGGTCCCCGCTCAGCGACCATTGCTTGATCTTGGCGTTCTTGTTGTCCTCTGTGTACACGGTCAGGGTTCCGATGCCTGAAAAGTTAGTGAGGGAATCCAGGCCATCTAAGTTCATTTTCTTGATCATTTTGCCCAATGGAAAAGTGAGTGTGGTTAAGAACATCAAAACTAAGAAATGTTCACCCTAGAAGTTTCATGGCCAATCTCTTTGAGTCCTGGCCTGCATGTGAAGATGCCCATGTCTCAAGTGTCAATTCAATTTAATTATCAAGGGATTTGGTGTTAGAGTCATTTAATGCTCTCTCGTAGACGTGTCATTCCATACGTTGAGCACAGAATGAGAGTTAATATATTAACCTGACTGCCTTGAGAGAAAGTTGACACTTTGTGAGAATTATGGGTCTGGTTTTCACAAAACTGACGTCGAAACAACCACAAGAGATCAGGAAGGAATACATTGAGGGCTACAAGCAATAGAAAAACTGCATTGCAACGATAAGAGCGGGCAGACTCCATTCCCGGCTGTTTAGATTGAGGCCGGATACAAAAGCGAATTTGCCCAGAGATTTTAGAGCTCCTCCGTGTAGGATCAGACTAATCGTTTCATTTGCAGGACAGTCACGACAAAACGAGGCGTTGGTCTGCCAACGTACCTTTGCCGTACATGTGATACCAGAGGGAGAGGCAGGAGCCGCCGGTGATGGCCAGGTGTTGGCTCCGCAGGACCGCCTTGTCGTTCTTCTTCATTCCCGAGAGGGACGTCTCGAAGTAGATGTAGAAGCCTGTTAAAAAAGATAACAAATGAGAGAACCTGAACAAAATTCCAATGAAAACTGATGACAGCCATGACGTCAAGACACAAACCGTTGCAAAGGGATGCTGCATCACATCATTTCATCAAAAAATTTTAACACAACGGCATCCCAATTTCGGAAAATGTTTGCATAAAATACCTTGTTTTCGGTGGCAATTAATGCTGCCTCTTGAAGCCAAACTGATACTCCAGTTTGATGTATTTTATTTGTGGTCAGCTATTTTATTCACAAATTGGCCTGCAGACCGTTGAATGAGGAGAAAATGGCAAGAAGGAGGGGTACACGACAAGAGAGACATCACTGCATGCCCACCATGCCGGTGTGTTTGTACAGGCTTTCTCTGGTGACTGAACACAGTCGGTAAAGTTGAACCCGATCCAACTTTCCCAATTGTCTCCACTGACGGTTGTGTTAGCTTGTCACGATCAAGTGTTTTACATCACTGCATATTGTCAGCAACTCTCCAGCAATTCTCTGTGTCTCTTCTTGTCGATATGGAAATTGGGCTTGATATGCATTTGGAAAACAAGAAGGCTTGAGAAATGCTGCCACAGCAACTCACCACTGTCCGAGTTGGTGGTGTGGTCTGTGCTCGGACCCGTGTACAAGCTCGGCGTGCCCCCTTTGGTCCGGAGCCAGTCCCACTGGTCGCCCGAGTCAGCATTGGTCCAGCCGCACATGTCACGCTCAAAGTCACAGAACCCTGAGGGGGTCATAGATCAAAGCGTGAACAGAGAAGCACTGAGGAACAAGTAATTCTAAATGCAGGGTTCTTGCACCTTACAGTCATTTGTAAAAGTTCCAGACCACCTGGAATTGTATTGCTATTTCTGTCACAGGGCCTGAATTATATTGTCTCATTGAATGGTTACTTAACATGATTTTACAGTGGTGCATAACATCAGTGTAGTGCTATATACCCATTTGAATGAAATTTTTTGCAAAGGCAGGTCTTGTATGACATTTTGTGTGTAAGGCAGCATGGGTAATAAACGCCAGTCTGTTAAGATAATCAGAAATAAAGGAGGGCGCACTGAATATTAGCCTTTTAACATTTCAAATCATGGAGATGTCGTCAAATAGTTGCTTGACCAAGATACTAAGCTCACACATTGAAAACAAACATAAGTTGCCATGGATTAATTGGTTTAAGTTTGGTTTTTCTTCAGGTTAATGTATTTTGTAATTTTGTACAGGTGGTGATAAACTTTTGCAAATGACTGTTAAGTTTAGGACCACCCATAGTTCCACCCCTTTTCCGTGACCAAACTAAGTGAAAACCTTTGACCTAATTCATGAGAACACAAACTCAAGTGAAAACTGTACAACTTGTTCTGTGACAAATAATCATCAATCCACGTAAAGGCCGTCATTTGCTTCGTATCAAAGTCAGATCTAAACTTTGAAAAGCAAGTTGGTTTTTAACAAAATTCCTTGATTTGTATTATATTTGCTAAATATTCCAGTGACTTTTCCAGAACTGGAAATTGAAAATAAAGTTCAACGACTTTCCACATTTTCAACAAGTTGTGAGAATCCTGTAATTATTATGAGGTTTTAAAGCTAGCACCAAGTACTTTGAGAATATATTATAGAGATGCAATTTGAAGGTGAGGAGCAACGTTTAAGCACAGCTTCCCTTCACTTCAAAAGATACAAAGCAGGGATACAAATCCCTCATTCACACTCCCGGGACGGTGACATTTTCAGCTAACCTGCTCGAGGACAGGCTCCAGTGGTGAGAAGGACGTCATCGATGGCAATGTCCCCCTGCCAGTACTTGCCCCTGACCCCTTCAATGATGATCTGGTAGTCGTGGGGGGCGTTGAAGGTGATCTGGGTGAAGCGCCACTTGTTCCCTTGGTTGCCTGCAAAACAAAAGACAAAAAATTACACCGACGGTGATACTTTCCACTGTTTACTCATCAATCTTAATAAACATGCAAGTCAGACTCCATATACAGTTGCTCTCTGCCCACCGCTTACCCGAGAGGCTAAACAGTGCCTTGGACTTGACGTTGGTGACCGTGTCGTAGCCGTAGACGTTGAACTGTCCAATGTCGCTGCCGTACATGTGGTACCACAGGTGCAGGCACTCCCCGTATGTGTCGTCGAAAACGGGGCTGAGGAGTCGGGCTTTGTCGCCTTGCTGGTGGGGGACGGACGTCTCCAGGTAGACATAGTAACCTGACGGGGGGGGGGGAAGGATACAGGCTCTCATGAGGTAAATCACAAGGGGAACTCGCTTGGTGCATCACTAAATGTCAAAAATTACCTAGGAATTGACAAGGGTGGGTCGTGAACCTGCAACCTGTGCAAATACAGCACTGGTATTCTACCAATGGAAATGTCAAATGACTTATTCTTATGAGTAATGAACTACTACACACAAGTTTCCACGAGACCCTTCAAAAGTACTTTCACAGCTAAAAGCTAGGAATGCTGACAAAGGAATGCATTCAGATGAATAGAGTTTGGTTTAACCTGAGACCAAGGTATCTGCAATGTTGATTATGGGCAAAGTACTTATGAAGTACTTGTGAAGTACCTGTGAAGTACTCAACTACATGTACCACACAGAACAGAATTGCCGAAAACTTTGGGGAACAGTTAAAGGGAGTCTTGTCAGGACCCAGACAACACTTAAGTCTGAGAAAAGCAAAGTAAAGTCTTCTTCCAACCCGCTGGCTCATCCTGGCTGGTCAGTATTGCTCCCAGCTGACCTTTTACACAGATTTTCTCAGAATTGAACCAAATAATTAAGACTTTAGACCTTTGTCATAATGCTGCGATGTTTGTCTTGTACCCTGTGAACCGATCCGCAGCTTCACATATTGATAAAAGGAAACCGACTAGTTTTCCTTCCTGTCTCAGTAGGGTATTATCACTTTGAATGGTTGAAAAGAAAGATGGCTGCCCCGTGAGAGAGGTCTGGAGTTAAATCTAGTGACTTCAGGACTCCAACTGAGAGGAAATAACTCAGATGCATTACTTGTAAAAAATGCCACATCTAGTATCAGATAGACTGCTATCGGGGACATGCCACTCACCAACATTGGTTCCCGTCGAGTGGTCTTTGCTCGGACCAGTGCCTGTTGAGGGCGTGCCTCCAAAGTCTCGCTGCCACTCATAGTCAGCCGTTGAGTCATGAGTCCAGCCACAGAGATCAATCTCGAAATCGCAGACGGCTGAGGGCAACAAAACAAAGAAAAAAACTAACTTGACATATTAGATTTCTACAAGGAATGCACAGGTGGACGGTTGGAAGGACACGGTGAGCACGATAAGAGAAAAGTTAGTGACAGAGAGAGTCAACTCTGTTCCTCGATCTTCCACCCCGCGGGAAAAGAAGAGCATCAACATCAACATCATATGGTTAAAAAGTGAAAATGGCTGTGAAAAGCTTTCAGGAAGGGGAACAGAATGAAAGCTATGTGCATCGCAGTTGTAATAAAAACAAGGTCGCAACAAGCACACCCATGAGTCAAATGATGGCCAGCCGCACTTCCTCAATTTTTTTCCCAAACTGAAGGCTTTCTGAAAACCATGTCTAGTATTAAATAACCCCCCCCCACCCAATGACGTATTTCTTCCTGTTACAGCTACGGTAGGAAGTAAGGCTGTGGCCAGCAGTAAACACACATCTATTGGCAGTGGAGGAAGCTGCTAGCCAATGGCTTCCATAAGCACACTAGGCAATCAAACCCCAAGCCATCCTTTTAAACACAGCCTACTGTTGCTAACAGATTTCCATATTGCCCTTTTGTTTTTATTTTTGGCGTTTAATAGGCAACTCACATAAGTCCACACAGGGCTTGTCATCCAGTGAGATATCATCGATGGCTATGTCCCCATAATACGACGTTCCTACCACGGCTTCAAAGACCACCTGTTGTAGCATGGTGAAAAAACCCAAAGTATGTCAAGTGCATGCAAGTGGAGTGAACTAACTGCACATGCCCTGTTGGAAAATCCTCCCACCAAGCTATTTCTTCTTTACCCATGAGGGCGCACTTCATCAACTCGGGGCAGATTGTCTTTCCTCTCTATTGAGGCGGGGAGTGGGACAGAAATGGCAAGAATCGTTTCCCCTCACCGACCACAGCGTGTCCGACGTGACCTCCTTCTGGCCCCGCAGCCACTGGTTCCCCTGCGTGCTGTACTTGGTGAAGATGAGGCTATCCTTCAGCTGGTCGTCCCGCAGGTAGACGTTGAGCCGGTCCACGTGCGGGCCGTACATGTGGTACCAGAACTGTAGGCAGCGGCCTGTGGTGGGGTTCTGGGCGGGGGAGTTGATGCGTGCCTTGTCTCCCTTTGTCTGGGGGAAGGACGCCTCCAGGTAGATGTAGTATCCTAGAAGAGAGCGCGACACAAACAAGGAAGAGGTTGGTTATTGATCCTTCTTGTGAGCCGTGCTTCGCACAAGAAAGTAGTTATCTATTTCTGACTAGGTCTCGAGAAATGACAGAGCTAGCAGCGAGTCTTTTTTCCCCCCAAGTCCAGGTCAAGTCACGAGTCATTTGGTCCGAAAATGAGTGAATTCAGAAGTCGCTTTGTCAAACTACAAGACAAGTCACACATTGTTCTGTCCAGTGGTCATGAGCAAACAGGGCAAGGTGTCAACTTGAGGGCCGTATTTACCCAAGCCCCACATCAGCAGGGCAGACCTGATGAAGTAAGTTGAAGCCGCGAAACAAATTATATCTGATTTTGTTCTGGCAAACCTAAGTCAATTTTTGTTACTACATGCAAGGCGTAAATTAATAGGTCTAACGTAAAGGTTTGTGTGGTCCCTCGAGCAGCTTCTTTGGGTAACAAGTCAAAATTAAACTAGATAGGTTTGCGGTAGCATCATGGACATATCTCTTTTTGAGTACGTGGGGTTCTGAAAAGAACCGGTGGTACTCAATGTTTCGGACAGTATGCTCTGTCCATCGTCAGGAGACTGCAAAAGGTCCAGTGATGAGACAGCTGGTGTGTAGAGGGCAGTGGGGTGTGGAACCTCACATACTCAAAAAGAAAAATATCCATGGTGCTACCGCAAACCCACATGTATCTAATTTACTTGCTACCTCCACCATGAAAAGCTTCAGACCTTAAGTCATAATTTAGGAAGGCCAAGTCAAGTAACAAGTCATTTTTGGCATGTCCAAGTCGAATACTAACAATTCAAAGCTGGCAATTGATACACGGGTCCAGTCAAAAAAGTAGCGACTCAAGTCTGACTCAAGTCCAAGTCCCATGACTGGAGTCATTAACACTACAGTAGATAAAAAGCCCAAACCCCTTTTTTCCCTTTACTTCCATCCAAACTGGCTCAGAGTCACAGATGATGTTTGCTTGGTACAATTTGCTCAAAAAGAACAATCTTGGCAAAATGTGAATACTGTGCACCTTCATAAATTGACTCATGAGTCAACTTTGGGAGGGGGGGAGATTTTTTGTTTACCTTTGCCAGTGGTGTGGTCGTGAGACGGGCCTGTGTACGAACTCGATGTGGAGCCAATGTGCCTGGTCCAGTCCAAGTTGTCGTCCTTCATCTGGTCGTAGCCGCAGAGATCGGTCTCAAAGGTGCAATCCATCGCTGAAAGAAAGCAAAAAAGGATCTGCCATGTTGAAAAGATGGGAACACATCCCTTTTTCTGTCGTCATACTGAAATGTGGCCTCATCTTGGGATTGGTTTCCAGGGAAAAGTCCTCTGGGACAAATTGCGGTATTTGTTTTGTTTTCACCATCAATATCATGCCCCCAAAGAAACACGATAGACATCAGCAAATACAAATTTCAGTAGACCACAAGTCAAGTAATGGCATGCCAACAGGTAACTGTTAAGTGACCCAGACAAGTATCTTTTGCCCCCAATTGACTTAAAACTAAACAATACTCGTTCAAAACTTCAGAACTATCTTTGTTTTAAATAGACACGCCGGTACAGCACAGAACTTTTAAAGGGCGGCATTACGCGACCAAACCCTCCTATTTGTAAACAAATGTCAGATGGTCAACACAAACTCCATGCTTGTTAATTTTCTCCTCCCAGGAGTAAATGGGTACTTGCTGTCATTGTCTGAAATGCCAGCATCAGGCTAGTACACTCCCCAGGGAGCTGAGATGGTCTTGCGGAATGTTCAGATCAAAGATCCTACAGCAATGCACAGCGGTGCAAGATGGAGAACTCTGCCAAGAAGGTGTAATCACCAAGGGCACCAATCAAGCAAGCGATACGCCTGCGCAGTGGACGTTAATGCACAGGCTGAGGTGCGCACAGGTGTATCAAGTGTGTGTGTGCCTGGGGGCGCAAACTGCGCTTGTGCATTAACGTCCACCGTGCAGGCGTATCGCTTGCTCCAATGGTGCCCAGGCGATTACGTTACGCTTGACGCATATTCACTGTGAATTTCTGTACCGTACACTGCTACTTGTAGGCTATATGTTGTTTAGTTCAGATGTTGTGAGCCCGCAGAGCAGTGATGGTAATATATCAGTGCCTATGAATGACAGACAAATGTTAGGTGTGATGTTAAAGGACGCGGGGGTACATGTTGACCCCGGGGGCAACGTTGGGGTGAGGTGGACTCACGTGGAGCTGGGGTAGAGGGGTTTTGTCCCGCAAAGCAGGATACCGGTTCAATGTCAATGTCGTCAAGTGCAATGTCGCCCTGCCATCCATTGCACACCGCTTCAAAGACGACCTGCATTAATTAAAAACAGCAAAATGACGTATTTGGCGTGCTTGATGAAATCGGGCAAAGTGACGAAGCCTGCAATTTCGCAGAATCACTTAGCACAGGAAAGACAGGTTAGGGTATTACAGACCTTATTTACAGGGAGACTGGTTTTAATCATGTTCCAAGAATCAATCTTATTCACTGTTATCTGCTACATGCATGGGATGCCAGACTATTACATGTTGCATGCCTCACTTTTATATTTTTTTTTAATGTGGTTTAAAACATTTTTGAAATAATTAACTGTAAATTACAAATTATTTATCTGCATAAATGACAATCTTGTGATGAGCTTTTATTTGTTGCTTTCATTTTTATTCTCAGGCTTTTAAAGTAACTACGTTAACTTTGCTTTTAAGTTCAAAATGGCTCACCTGTGAATAAGACCAACTAGGTTAAGTAAACAGTAGGGTTAGGATTAAAATGAGGTTTAGAGTTGGGGCTGGGGTTAAAGTCAATCTTAAAGTAAGGCCAGCCATACCCGAAAGTCTTTGTCACTGGACATGTCGTGCTGTCCCTGCAGCCAGACGTCACCTTGGTCCCCGGTGATGGTCATCTGCTTGGTGGTGAAGCCAGCGTCATCCAGGTAATGCACGTTCAGCTCACCCGAGTCTGCACCATCGGTCAAAAGCAACAAAATTGAGCAATACATCAGTAACATTTTCGGTCTGATAAGATGATTCTATCAGATGGTTTGCTGGTAGATGCTTGAAAGCCAGATCTAATTGGCACGCCTAGCGCTACGAGATTTGAAGGTCTGCATGTTGAAGTATTCATGAATATCCAGGACAGGACAAGGACGGAATCAGAATCAATTTTTTCCGGGGGGGGTGGTTGTTGGTTGGGGAGCCAAAAAATTGGAAATTTCTTTTGCCTTTCTGAGAGCTGAGGCTACATTTTGGTGCTTTTAGCATGCTTTTGAAGTAAGGGAAACAACGAAGACCCCCTGAGAAAGTGTACAAGATTAAGAACGAAGGTTGTCATCAGCCTACAGGCTTATTCTCTTTTTCTTTACTTTTATCTGAAAAGGGTGTTATTATTAGGTATCATCCCTCTCCATCGTCTTGGGCCATTATCATGTGACCGCACCTGAAACCCAATTTAATTCGAACATATTAAATTTACTGCACCACACTAAGGCTACGTTCTTAAAGTTTGAGGTTCTACACTGCAGTCATAAGACTTGACCATTTGGCAATGGCAAAATATCACAGCTATCTCGTACAGGCCCACCAAATTCTCAGACTTTCTATTAGAAACACGGCAGGTCCTGTCTCTCCACAAAAGAAAAACAACCCCAAAAACAGAGCACCAACTCACGTGCGCCCAATTTGTGATACCAGAAGATCAGGCAGGCTCCCTGGGTGGCCTTCAGGTATTCACTAACCAGCCAGGCCTTGCTGTTGATGGGCGTGTGGGACATCTCCACAAAGACGTACAAGCCTGAAATAAATAATGGAACACCACTGACATTAAAGGAACTGCCCCGTACATCAAGTTTAGCATCAGAGTATTGGCTATCCTTCATTTTGGCTTCCCGAAGTCCCTGTGAATGTCACTGTGACTATGACATGTCAGTACCATAAGCATATTTGGGGGTGTGGTCCATCAGCGACTTCCCTGCTAATGGCATGGTGCAGAAGCTTCGAGACCTTTTCCCTTTTGGGGTGCTTTTTTTTTTGGTGCAGACAGTCATGGTCAGTGTAACAGTCATTTTAACTGTGTCGCAACGCGCTCCACTGCGTTGGTGGGGTGGTCCATTGATGGCCCAATGTTGGAGCTAGGAGCCTGTCACTGTAAACTGACCCTATCACTGACATCATTCTTATACCATATATAGAGTTGGTGGTTTGGTCAGTTGATAGCTCAGTTTAGGAGCAGGGAGTGCTTCCCTTTGATTGTAGCCAGTCAGAGTCATTGTCATGGTCAATGTCACTGAAATATTTCATTACCATATATAGGGTTGGTGGTGTGGTCCACTGATGGCCCAGTGTAGGAGCTTGGAGTGCTTCCCTTGGATAGCAACCAGTCATCGTCATTGTCATTGTCACTGAAATATTTCATTACCGTATATAGAGTTGGTGGTGTGGTCCACTGATGGCCCAGTGTAGGAGCTTGGAGTGCTTCCCTTACATTGCAACCAGTCATCGTCATTGTCATTGTCATTGTCACTGAAATATTTCATTACCATATATAGAGTTG
Organism: Acanthaster planci; assembly: GCF_054643075.1. NCBI lineage: Eukaryota > Metazoa > Echinodermata > Asteroidea > Valvatida > Acanthasteridae > Acanthaster > Acanthaster planci. Next base: position 6,851,936 of record NC_141797.1, on the reverse strand, counting down.
GTGGTGTGGTCTACTGATGGCCCAGTGTAGGAGCTTGGAGTGCTTCCCTTGGATCGCAGCCAGTCCAGATCATCTAGCGAGTCCTCGTTGCTCCAGCCGCATAGATCATCCTCAAAGTCACAGAAACCTTTTGGAGAGAGAGAAAGCAGTGATAATTTGAATGCTCTTGTATTTATGAGAACATATCCACTGATACATGACTACTTAGGCCTGATGTGAATTCTGCCTCTGAATTAGCATGTGCGCCTGTTGCTTAGTGGCTGCAACTTCTTTCAATAGATGTGTGTTACTTCTAATTACAGCCGCTTGAGTTGGACATGAGACACAACACGAGGTCAAAGATTGTAAATGCGATCCTCAATGGAGTGGGCCGTTGCATGCCATTTTCATAAATATTTGAATGTACCAAAATTGCACCACTTGATTTGACTGCAGAGTAGTAGTTTGTGTCCGTATCGGTGAGCTGGGGCTAACATGCATGTTTATGAGAAGTGGAGGACAGCCACTAACAAGTGACTTCCATGGGTACGTGTGTTTTTCAGCCATAGCCATTGCTTTTGGACACTGGTTTGGATTTGGGTAAATTTCGAAAGACACCTGGGCAATCCTTTATCTGTCGGTCTGTCTGTTGGTCATCCCGTATCAACCTGTCTTCTCACCTTGTCGGGAGCATTTTCCGTCGACGATGTCTACGTCGTCGATGGCAATGTCGGCATTGGAGTTTGACCCGACCTCAGCCTCAAAGACCACTTTGTAGGGGTGGCCGGCCGAGACTGTCGCCTGTCCGAACCGCCACTTGTTCTCCTGGTGGCCTGTTGACAGGTCAAACATGACGACTGAGCAATACAGGCTGGATAGAGAAAATGCTAGCACATTTCCAACAACTGCTGTAATCAAGTGCCATTGAGTACAACCAATTCTGCTTGCCTACATCGATGCACGTTAAATAGAGGTTGTGCACGGCAGCCATCTTGCCGGCAACTGCTTTTGTTATGGAAGGATAGCAAAAAAGGTCTACTTATCTGTATCCCCGTGGAACAAAATTAGACTCTTCTGGAAAAAGGACTGCCATGCAAAACCCCTCACAAACTTTTTACGGGTGGTTCATACTCGGTGCAAAAGCAAACACGGGTGCGAATTTGTGAAGTTAGGTCAAATATTCGTGCTGCAAAATTGCAAAAGTTGGACACATTTTGACTCAAGCCAATTTCTCTCTTGGCATTTTGTGATATCAAAGTCGGTTTGCTTTTGCAATTTCACCTGAAGTACGTACTCATCTTAAGGCCGCACACCGGAGACAAATTTAAGACAGGTACTTTCTGAACAAACGTGAATTCAAGCTCAGAAAATATTTGCTTCCTTGCACTGCGGACACTCTTTTATTGGCTGGATTTCTGTTCAAGGTTGCCAAGATCGTCCCTCTTGATCTGTTTCCGACCGATCAAGTTATTTATCCCCTCCAACTGCACATGTAAGCAATTAACACCCGTTTCTCTTAAATACAAAACTGCAGGTTGCAGCTGGGCGTGTCACGTGCATGTGCACAGGTGCAAAATTTTTGTACACACGTGCCGGCCACAGATCACAGCTGTGATTGGTTGAGAGACAATGGGTGGGGCTCAGTGGATTGGCCTTTTGCTTCTGAACCGAGAGTGGGAAACCTCATGGGGACTTGGCATCGTTTTAACGTTTGCCCACAGCCTTCATTAAGACGGGGACCTGTTTGGTTCTTAGGTCCACGGTGGTTTATGTCAACAACAAACTCAAAGACACAGAGAGAAGGCAACGTACCAGTCTGTTCCCAGGCTGCGGGGCTGTCCAGGTTGGTCTGCAGGTCAAAGGCCAGGACGCGCAGGGTCCCTACGTTCTTGCCGAACATGTGATACCAGAAGCGCACGCACTCGCCCCGCGTGTCTTCATATTTGGGACTGAGCAGTCGCCCCTTGTCGCCTGTCGTCAGTGGCTTCGCCATGGTGACCAGGGCATATTTTCCTATTGGATGGCAAAAGTAAAGATCCATTCATGATGCATCGAATGTTCATTAATACCCGACAGTCCAACTAGTTGTCATTTCTGGACTGATACAAGCATTGTCTAAAACCCATCTTTCCGTGATTTGCTTTCTGTTTTGAATTCCACAATGCGTGAGCGGGTTTTAGAGTTTTATTTACTTTTGGCCAGCAGAGAGGTGGTAATAATGCACGACATGCTTTTTATCCCCAACGGCCCAACTTATAATCATTTCTACAAGGAGACAAGGGCTATTCTCACACAACCAACAATTTACTTTTGATACAATTTATATACCTTACATTGTTCACCTTGAAGTAAGACAATTCCAGAAATTAGGGGTTCAAAAGTGTGACTTTTTTGTCCCTTTACATCTGACCTTTGTTATTTAACTGACATGGAAATATCACCAGAATTTAATTCAAACTATTACTATTTGTTTGGCAGGTAATTTGCATTAATTCATCACTCTTGGAAAATAGAAAATGCATTCTGAACTTACAAAATCATACATGTCAGATGTGACAGGGACACAAAAACTGGACCCGTAATTTCTAGAATTACCAGGTCATGAATTCAGCTACATATGCACAAACATCCCCTTCAAATTACATTTTACATGGGGCAACTCAGCGTTGAAATTCACAAACGTCTGATCACACCGTGAATAAAAATCTACCTGAACTGGTTTCTGTTGTGTGATCTATTGGTGGCTGAGTGCCATGCGGCTGGTCCCCACTGGACCACAGCCAATCAAAGTCGTCGTTTGGGTCTTGAGTCCAGGTACACATTCCTGTCTCAAATTCACAGTCCTCTGCAAAACAATGCAGGAACAAAATCAGTTGATGAGAAAGTTTATTAAGAGTGGTATTTCAACAAATTCATTGACACTGGAGTTAGGTGAAAACTAATAAACCAATAACAATCGAAGATGGTAAATTCGGAAAAAGTTTTGAGCGTCATTTTCATCGTGTTTCCTCTTTTTGCAGTTTCTCGCGCCTTCCCTTCCTTTCCCTTTTTTCAAATTTCTTTCCAGGGGGGCATTGCAGAGCCAAATATAGAGAGAACTGTGATGTGACTGTCACCATGGGGGAAACAAATTGTGCACACTGTGAACAGCCATTTTGGTTCCAAAGTCTGAAGTTGGCACTACTCTTTCTACAGAGTACAGAAGCGTGACATCATCTGAAGCAGAAGCGTAGTGCAAACAAATGGAGTACGTACACAAGTTGGCTCATGCGCTGGTACTCTCACTGATGCTTTTCATGCACATTACTAAGCACCTGATGTATTCACTCCATTACTCTACATGCAGCTCTGCTCAGTGGCGTAGCCGTGGGAAGGTCAGGGGGCAAATTCCTGGTGCCCCCCAGGGCCCCCCCCACTAAAAAATGGAGGAATGGATATTGAACAGTGCTTGCCCCCCCAAAAACCACACCACTGAAAGCTGGAGCCCCCCATAAGATACTGGCATATGCAGCAAGGTATGAGACGGAGAGAACCCCCCCTGCTTTGTGTTGGTCATTGTCTCGCAGGAATCTGGTGAATTCCTTTCAGACATCTTGGGGGGATGTGCTAACAATAGTCTGGAATGTGTATAGGGATTGGACATGTTGGGGGGTACCCCTCGGTCTCATTTCTTGCTGGGTATAGATACTGGCGCCTCCTTTGCGCCCCCCTTCGGTAGAGTCCTAGCTCCGCCACAGGCTCTGCCCCATTCCCCTCTCCACCAACGCTCCTGTTCCTCCGTCAGCAACTCCTTGTCGACACCAATGATTGATTCAAGCTACAGACACTGTCATCTGACATGTGCCAACATCAGGGTCTGGAGCGTTTGCCAAGCCTGTGAAAAGCACTTTGCCAAACCCGGTCGAGACGGGAAGACCAGTTGAAAAAAAAAATCATTTGATTTTTGCCTTACTCGGTGGTGGGCAGGGGCCGTAGTAGATCAGGATGTCGTCGAGAGCTATGTCGCCTGTGAAGGAGTTACCAGCCAGACCTTCCCAAACAACCTAGGTGTCAAATCAAACAGAATTATTATTTTCGCGAGGGTTGTCCAATCCTCTTCCCTACTGGTATTTTAGGGGCAGGGCTTGACTTTCAAAAAGGGGCCGACAAATCCAAACAGAAAAAAACTTCAGCATTGAGTTTTCTTGCCTCTTCTTGCAAGATCCAAGATGGGTGTACCTCGTCTCATGATTTCTACTCAAGGTCACTTCTAGTCCTTATAAACCAAGGCCAGGGATAGTTGAGTCTATAATCTCTAAACTCACCTGCCAGGACTTCTCGGAGGTGACCGTGTACATGGCCTTCAGCCACTGGTTGCCCTGGGTCTGGTAGCGGGTCCAGATCCGGGTGTCCTGACCGCCGCGCCGGATGTAGACATTGAGCCGGTTGATGGACAGCCCGTACATGTGGTACCACCAGGTCAGGCACATGGCGCCGCCCGTGTTGACGGTGGGCTCATTGATGGCCGAGGCCAGCTGGGCCTTGTGGTTGGTGCCCACACTGGACGGTGACGTCTCCAGGTACATGTAGTAGCCTGGGGGTGGGGGGGTGCAGTTATTAGTAAAAAAAGTTCTGCGGTTGCACAATACAAAGATGTCTCTTTTGTGGGTACGAGAAAGAACTGGAGGGTACTCAATATTTTGGACTGCATGCTCTGTCTGTCATCAGGAGACAGCCGATAAACTCGAGACAGACACCGAGAGCAGTCTCCTGACAACGGACAGAGTATACTCTCTGAAACACTGAGTACCCTCTGGTTCTTTCCAGAACCACACATACTCAAAAAAGAGATATCTTTGTTGTTTTTTACCACAATATTTTAACTTTGGGGATGTAATGCCACACTGTATTATATCCGGAGAAAGCCAACTTGAGAAGTGCTACTGTGTAACTGCGCCAAGCCAATTTGATTCATCTGTATCTCTGGTATCCCCAACAGAAAATACTTCTATATCTATCCTTCCTTCCAGTGGATGGGATGTCCGTGGCAAGTTGGCTCCCTAGCTATTGCCGGTCCTTTTTCGCACCCCATGGTGGAAAGAGGCAGGCAGGGCATGAGGTGGCTGGCCAGAAGCCTCGCAACCCACATGTATGACTAGTAGTTGGATTGGAGCCTGTGACCCTCTCCTCAAGAGTCAAAGTCCTTACCCACCGGCTACGTGTCTCCCATGTTATAAAGATGAACAAAGGTATCGACTGGAGCGGGATTTGAACCTACGGCCTCCGGAATACCGTACCAGGGCTCTACCAACTGAGCTATCCAGCCCTACGTTGGTAGCTCTTCCCATTTGTCAATTTCTTTGTTCGGGGGCGCTCCTATGTTATAAGCTATTTTCTGGATGTGGTTGGTAATTCCAGAAATTAGGGGTCTATTTTTTTTTGGTGTCCCTGTCACATCTGACAATATGATTTGTAAGTTCAGAACACATTTTCTTATTTCCAAGAGTGATGAATTAATGCAAGTTACCTGCCAAACAAACAGTAATAGTTTGAAATCAATTACATTAATATTTCTATGTCAAATAACAGAAGTCAGATGTAACAGGAAAACAAAAATGTCACACTTTTGGACCCCTAATTTCTGGAATTAACCTTGGACATATGAACCTTGCCTTCAGGTATAGCAACTCCTTAAGTATTGAAGAGAAAGACCCTTTGGACAAGGCAAGGTTTGTGTTGGAGGGATATGGCAGGACCCAAGCAGCCACTAACATATTTTTTTTACCTTGTCCAAGGGGTGATACACGAAGCATTTGTTGAACGGTGCTGAAACCTGTGATATAAAGGGTTTGCGTGGCCGCCATATTGCAGGCCAGTGCTTGTGTTCCACATTGTCTGCGAGAAGGTTTCCCTCTGGAACATATACGAACTGCCCTGCAACATGGCTACCACGTTACTCACATAAAGCTCTTTACGATGCAATTTATTTTTACATGTTGGCCCTGCCGTCAAATAATCAAACCTACATGTAACACATTACATGCATAAATCTGTTAAAAACCTTTTTAAAACTTACAGGTGGCAACTTTGTGATGCCTTTTTGTTAGGCCAGGTCACATTTCGGACCCACTCACCTGTCTTGTCCCCGTAGGTGTGATCGTATCCTGGGCCGGTGTTCAGACTCGCAGTCTCGCCTGACCCCCTCGTCCAGTCAAAATCGTCGTCGGGTGATGGCACCTGGATGTAGCTGCAAATGTCCGTCTCGAAAGTGCAGTTCAGGTGGTTTCCTGTGGGGGGTGTGTGACATCTATACTGGTTTCCATGTTTGGGTGAATCTCGCTGAGTTTGTGCACACACTGGGAGGCTCAAACTAGTCATGGAGGTTGAGCGTTTATGAAGCCCCTAAGTGGCTACGGGAAAAGGCTGGGCATTGTAGCAAAGTAATACTGCTCTTGACACTGGGTCACACTTTTGAAATGGTATACACGGAAATCTTGTAAAAATGACTACGGGTCCATGGGTCGTCTTCTGTGAAATCCAACTTTGTAAAGGGCAGACGTTCACTGAGAAAAAAGTTTTTTTTTTAGCTTAAAATAATATTATGCATGGGTCAAGTGAGCCCCAGAATACTACCATTGGCAAGTGGTTACCAGACATGACAGGTTGAAAAGACGTTGGACATCGCCACTTACGGATGCACTTCTGTCCAGGGATGTAGTTCAGGTCGTCGATGGCCACGTCGCTGGTGTAGTTGTGACCTATGACCCCGCTCATGATCAGGTAGAAGACCTTCTGGCTGGAGATGTCCACCTGGGCAGTGTGCCACTCGTCGCCCTGGTTACCGCTGATGGTCAGCTTCTCCTCGGCGACGTCGGAGACGGCGTCGTGCACGTACACGACGAGCTCGCCGATGCCTGAGGTGAAAGGGGGCCAACCAAAAGATGGCCCATCAGTCAGAGATAGCATTTTAGTTTTTAAAATCAGACTTCATCATGAACTTTTTTATAGTGTACATGTACTGTTGCTGAAATGGAGTCCATAAATGACCAGAACCAGGATTTTAGTCAAGTTCATATAGAACTAGAGCACAAACCACAGAACTAGGGCTGTAGTCAAGTCGCCGTGAAGGGGTTAAGTCCAGGATCTCGCAAGTATCAGGATGAAGAATGAAACAGCAATGCTTTTGTCACAGTTCACTTGAACAGCTTGTGCCTTGGCTTGTGACAAGATGACTTGTGATGGACTACAACTACGACCGTAACAAGGACAAGAACTGTCTACGGTTGTGCTGTATCTCACATGCGTGTGCAAGGCCCTTTGAGCCCTTGCTACAGCATGACCTCTGACCCTTACCCTTTCCGAGCATGTGGTACCAGAACTGGAAGCAGGCTTTGTCGGTGGGGTTAAAGTGTTCACTGTTGAGGTTGGCCTTGTCGTCCTTGTAGTGATAGGATGCCTCTATGAACAGGTAGAAACCTGCATGGCGTGCAAACATGGGAAAAGTTTGAGCGTCATTTTCATCTGCTTTCCTCCTTTTGCGGTTTCTTGTGCCTTCCCTTCCTTTCCCTTTTTTCAAATTTCTTTCTCAGGAGGGGGCATTGCAGAGCCAAATATAGAGAGAGCTGCAGTGTGCACATGATGTATTCACTCCATTACTCTATTTGCAGCTCTGCTCAGTGGCGTAGCCATGGGAAGGTCGGGGGGAGGCAAATTCCCGGTGCCCCTAAGCCCCCCCCACTAAAAAACGGAGGAATGGATACTGAACAATACTAACATAACGTTGTCCCCCAAAAACCACACCACTGAAAGCTGGTGCCCCCCATAAGAAATACAAACATGAACCAACGGCATCTACATTAAACGCTGGTCGTACACTGGAGAAGGACAAAGCCAAGTGTTGAAACATACTTGAGTAATTTGTGTCAGTGTCCAGTGCCGCTTGAGATTTAAACCGGTAAGATTGGCAGTCTAGTGGTTGGACACTCTATCAGAGCACTTTCCAGGGGACTGTGGTTCGATTTGAAATTAAACTGAAAAATACATGCACTGATAGTGAATTCTAACCCCCCCCAAAAAAATCAAAGACTTTGGCTTTTCTACTTCTGTCTCGAGGTGGAATTAAAAAGTATTTCCATTTTCCAACTTTATTTTTTCTTTGTGAGACACCGAGTCGCAAGCTTGTTGAGTTTTTTTACAAACAGCAATGTATAGCCAAAACATATTTGCCCGAAATGAAAGGAATCCGATTTTTTCTTTATCAACTCCTGTACACAACAAAACTCTGTCATAAGTCTAAAAAAATATTGATCTCTTCTGCTTATCCCATCACCATTTGATGTCTCACGCCCCCCCAGAAAACCCAGACCAACATACCAAAAAAAACCCACTGAAAAATGACTAGGCTAATGGCAGAGTGAATAATGAAACAAATGCCCACGTAGAAAAACTGAAGAAAAGTACAACTTAAAAGAGATGAAATCTAAAGTGAGCAACCCTACCGGCTGGAGTCATGGTGGTGTGGTCAAATTTCGGGCCGGTCGTTGAGCTTGGGGTCTGCCCGTTAGTCCTGGACCAATCAAAGTTGTCGCCGTCTCCGTTCATCCAGCTGCACAGGCCGTCCTCAAAGTCGCAGCTTCCTGGAATCCAACAACGGATGATTTGGGGACAAAAGTAGTTTTCAGAATTGTTGACTGGCTAATTTAATTGGCCAGAGCTTGTAGCTTCTGATCATAAGATCAGGGGGGTTGGAATCCTGTCACTGGTCACATTTTGTGACCCTGGGCAAGTCATTTCACCCCGGTGTGCCCCTCTCCACACCCAGGAGCAAATGGGTACCTGTGAGGGCAGATATGGTTATTACGGTGAATGTAATAGCCATTTGAGACTCATACAGCAGTATTGGGCCCATACACTCCCTTCGGAGTTGAGATGATCTCAGAAATGTTCAGACGTTGTAAGCCCAGTGAGCAGGGATAATGATTGAAGTACATGTATTGGCACCTTTGAATGACTTCTTTGAAATTATTACTAATTTTTATTGATTCTGATGCTGCCAATGCCTTAATTTCTAGGATTCTTACCATGGGACAGTGAGCACACTTCAGGGGGAGTTAGTTGGCACAGTGGGGGGGTATTTCTGTTTATCTTACTATTTCTATTATTCTCTCTGTTCTTGTAAATTTGTCCATGAAAAGTCTCCACCCCTGTTGGCTTTGCCACTGGTGATTGATGGTACAAGGTTTGAATTTTGCACCAGACCGCTGGACTGTGTCCACTGTAGTTGATCTTATCTTGTACAGCCTTTGTCACTGCAAGTCTGGTAATTTTTTTGTGCCATTCTGCTGAGCAATGCTGGTAACTTCCCAAAATGTTAAGAATTTTACCTTTTTAGCTACAGTTAGGTCCCAATCGAATCTTGTGTCCAGAGCTAGGTCCAGGGCCCATTTTCATGGTTCTGCTTTTATACCATTATAAGAATTTTTTTCCTTACTACAGCACTAATGTTTGCTCAACGGTCAGCTTGAACACATTCCACGGCGAACATTTCACGGTTGCTGTGCTTAGCACAAAATTGCATGGGCGCGCATGGAGATATCCATTGCTAAGTCATTAAGTCTAAGGCGAGTGTGCCTTTGACCGTGCCTTACGGTCTTCATGAAATACGAGTTGCAAATGTGTGGGTGCAGGCTGACGAGACTTAGCTATATTTCCCTTGAAGTTCATTTCAAACATGGCCTTACATTGGAGGAGGAGCATTTGGATAATTCCAGAAATAAGGGGTCCGAAAGTGTGACATTTTTGTGTCCTTGTTTACATCTGGCCTTTGTTATTTGACATGGAAATATCACCGGAATTGATTTCAAACTATTACTCTTTGTTTGGCAGGTAATTTGCATTAATTCACCACTCTTGGAAGTTAGTAAATGTGTTCTGAACATACAAAATCATACGTCGGATGTGACAGGGACACGAAAAAAAATGGACCCCTAATTTCTGGAATTACAGATTGACTATTTTGCAGCGTCAGATATTTGAAACTCAACAGACATGGCTAAAAACATCTAATATGGCCTGTTGTGTACTTCGCTTTCATCGTCAAAAATACCAAAGAACACACACTGAACAATGCGTACTTGTCGTGTTGCCCGACATCAGATCAAATAATCATGCCATGAATTTGTAAGTCGAACATATTCTCCCTCAAGAGAATTTGATGGCCAATGTTCTGTGATGCCAAATTCGCTTCGTTTTCAAATTTGCCTGAATTATGAACCAACCTCAATAAACGTAAAATCTGAACGACACTTGTAGTGCACTGCAGACAGGTGTGAAACCAGGATGAAGGCTATAATGCTAAACTCTGATAGACGAGGACTGGCTTCTGTGAAACAAAAGAGGGTTTTAAGGGAAAGCCACTGACGGACTCTACCTGGTGGTGGGCAGGCTTTTTTCATCACTTCCAGGTCATCGATAGCGATGATGCCAGCTCCTGAAACTCCGGGTATGGCCTCAATGGAAACCTGAGGAATGAAGGAAAACAAAATGGTGACATAAAAACAACCCATCGTTTTATGAGTGAGACAGCTCGATTGAGTAACTGACTGGACAACAGCTCTTTCTGTGCAATAAGCCATTTGCGAGTTAAGTTTGAATAAAATCTGGTACACTGAGTTATCTGATTGCACAGACATGTAAACAGAATGATTTGAATTCGCCAGACTAAAGACACTGTTGCTATACCTTGTGATTCGGGGCAAGCTTTCGCATAGCGACCACCATCTCGGGAATGGACTGGTTCCTTTGTGCCCTTCTTTTCCATTGAGAACAGTGCATTGTTGCAAGGCATCTCTTATGCAACTAAGCAAAAGCTTGCCCGAATCACGAGGTATAGCAACAGTGTCTTTAGTCTGGGGAATTCAAATTGCTGTGTTTATGTGTAATCAGATAACTCAGTGTACCAGATTTTATTCAAATTTAACTCGCAAATGGCTTATTGGGGATATCTTGGCGGTAAAACTCAATTGATGAAATGACCAAATGACAAGACAATCATTTCCTGTATGTGTCACAGCAGACATCACTATGGAGTAGCCTGACTGACCAACTGTCTGAACTACTTTTACCTGCAGACATGACAGCGGCCAAAGTCTGTACTGACCACCACCTGGCCTACCTTTATCTGTGCGGTGGCGGATATCACAGTGGCGTAGCCCAGTCTCCAGAAGGCCCCCTGCTCTCCCGTCTGGGCCCACACCTTCCCTACGTTCTCTTGCACGATCTGGAGGGTACCGTCCTTGGTCCCGCTCAGGTAGTACCAGAACTGGACGCAGTCGCCCGTTGCGTTGGCCGGGTAGGATGGACTCTCCAGGACCGCCTTGTCTGTGGCACTGCTCGCCTTGTCCACATCAATGTAAAGGTAGTAGCCTACGAGTGGAAAGGGGGAAGAATTTGTTCCTAAGCCCTTTGGACAGATTGCTTACATTACTCCATCAATAACAGACTTTCTTGAGTTTCTCATCGTCATCATCGTTGTCCCTTTTCTAAATTCTTCACTAAAATCCACCCCTTCTTTAGCCTCATTTTCAATATCCCCTGAAATGCCCTGACACAAAGTGTTTCTCAGGTGGCAAAATAAGAGGCACTTCTTTCTGGAAGATATTCACAGCTCCCTAAAGTTTCCTTCCAGCAAAGTTCCCATATCTCCCCCCTTTAGGTGACATCTGCGCCCCTCATCACTCCCAGCCCCGTAATCTCTGCCCCCTCCTCACGTACCGATGTTGGTTCCGGATGAATGATCGACTGGCGGTGCTTGGGTGTTGATGGGTACGTTGATGGGCATGTCTCGGATCCAGTCCAGCTGGTCGGTCGATGACTGCGTGAATCCGCACAGGTCAAAATCAAAGTCGCAGTATCCTGAAAAAAGGCATGTCACAAACTATGTGCTTGTTAAAATCCTAACATAAAGCCCCAATTCGTGGTTTGCTCTCTTGACCTCATGGTCGTGATTTTCCCGTAAGTGGCTGCTAAAACTATGGTTGGCCATTGGTACAAAAGTAAATGAATAATTCACAAAGTGTTAAAAATTCCATGTAGTTATCAGAACACCAGATAAGAGTACAAATACTAAATACTAAACAAAAATACCACCCTATTTGAAATTAACAGGACAAAGGTCCATTTTGAACGAACTGCAGGTAAAATCCAAAATCAACCCAAAGGTGATGTTTCCCCAACTTTTGGCTACAAAATGAGAGTAGTCTATTCAGGGCACTCATCATGAGACTGTAACATTAAACTCTGCCCGAACCGCAACAAAAATTTTTGTCTGTCGTGTGAAGAGGTGAGACTTTAGTTTCTGTGTAAGCGTGGTGCAAGTTTTTTTGTCTCCTTGAAAAGCAGCACCTGTGCATTCTACACCCGTGTGAAAAATTCAATGGTATACTGACTTTTTTGTCACAGTGGGCTTTAAAATTGTGATAGCTACAAGTCATTTCACGTGGACCAATTTGTTTGACATTTAAACCTGGGGTATCTGAACAAATGCCCCACATCTTGAACCCCTAAGTTTTCTTTTACCTATACACTAATCAAAAACCTGGAAAATGACAAATATGCAGACAGCACACACGGCTGCATGGAATGGGTAGTGGCCATCTTGGGAGGTCCGACAAAATTGGAATGACAGATTTTTCATTTATTTACAAATGGCAGTAGAGACTGACCAGTGGCCATGGGTACAACAAACAGGGCTTATTCAACAGTCACTGGCCAATATTCCTCATAATTCAATATCAAGTGATCAATAATCCACCAATCAGATGGCAGGGATTCATTCGGGTGCTGTATAGCCATAGAGCAATATCAAATTACTAGAGCATTAACTTGTCATTCTCTCCGCAGAAAGAATTGGACACCATCCTCGGTGCAGGCATTTTGAACCCATGTACGTGATTGTTAGACATTCAAAATCAGAGCGCATCAGGTACTGATAAAATCTGATTAAAAAAAAAAGCAAAATAAAGTGCTCATTTACTGATTGTGTGTTTAGGGTCTTTGCGTATTGGCTTTGTTGACACATTGTTTTCAAATACCGACGCAGATATGCAAATAGCCATACAAAAGCCGTACAAAATTTCACAAAGGTTTGTGCAAAAACACGGATGCGCCCAGCAGGCATCACTTTGTACAGTGCTCTAGTTTTTCTATCTAGCTCTATGTGTATAACAGACATGTACAATCTTTCAGTTGATGAAATATGGAATCACAATAAACCGAAGCGATGAATACAATTATAAATGGTACTTTAATTTGAAGCTGAAGACAGAGGTGGCAGCCACAATTTGGATGACTTCCTCCAATTCAGCTCTGCAAAACCTTAAGACGTTGGGTACATGTACTTACTCTCAGGCGGGCACTGCCCCGTGACCATCTTTACATCATCAATGGCGATGTCGCTCTCGTAACCTCCTCCCCGGATACCTTTGAGCACGATCTACAGAAAACACATTAAAAGTCTCAAGCAGTTCACGTTTACTTGCTATCTCTGGAGCCGAGTGCTTTAAAGGGTCCAGGCAGAGCATTGTTCTAAAACTACAACCGTTGACAAGGGACAGGCATTTGAGCTCTTATTCTCAATTTTTGTTTGGCAATTTTGAAAGGTGTTTTCGTGCCTTTTTGGTTTTGGTGCAAATTTGAATATCCTTGAGCAATACTGTGATGCCACTCCTTGGAGAAAACCTCAACATGGCATTGATTTGTGCACAAAATCTCTTGGAAGTTTGATAGTTTGCCGACCTGAATTACCTTTACCTTGGAAAATGGCTGTCTGGGTACGTGGCCTGAACCCAACAAGAAACCCTTTCTCAGAAATGTTTTGAGTGAGCAAATGGATGCCAAATTGTGTGCGTACACTGAAAACGGGTTTTAAGTTGCATCAAAAGTACTTCCAAGGAAACTTTCACTGGCTGAGCCCTTTTGAGCAGAAATTTTTCACTGGTTCTAAAAATGAACATGCTTTACAATTCCCAGTCTTGCTCTTCTTTTTCTAGCTTCAAACCAAACCGAGAAACAATTTGCCCACTTCATGTTGGATGGAGTGTAAACAAACAGGGTTTTTTCAGTGTGTTTGGGCAAATTGTTTCTTGGTTCAGTGGCAGTTGCAGTTGGCAGTGGCAGTTTAATCGCACAGTGGTGATTTTGTACGCAGTTATAGGTGACATCTATACTCGTCCTTTCGCTTCAGTGATGCCCACCATGTTTGTACACACACACAGCGACTCAAACTTGTCTACGGTGGTTGAGCGTGCATGAAGGCCTCAAGTGGCCGTAGCACATGGCTGGGCTTTGTAGCAAATATTGCTTGTGGCATTATCTTAGTGTTTCCACAAAAGCGATGCTTTTGGAAACGTGACACAAATCTTGAGCAAATGACCACTAAGGGTCAGTATTTGTAAAAGTCCAACTTCGTACTGAGATGGCAGTTATGGTGTTTTGTCAATTGAAAAAACCACATAAAAAAAGTCGGCATTTTCTGAGAAACTTTGTTGTGAAATAATTCAAAACAACTAGCGTAAAAACCATGATCAAATGCAGAATTAAAAAAAAGCAGTTTCTACAGTTTTAATGGGCCACTCTCTGCCACATGGACAGCAATAAGGGTTCTGGCATATGTGCCTCAAGCACACAAGAACGTCTATCTTACCTGGAAGTCTTTGGAGGAACCGATGTTACGGAAAGACTGTAGCCACTGATTGCCCTGGTCTTGTTTCTTTCGCCAGAGAGCTTGATCGTTTGAACTCCCCGCTTCCCTGAAAAAAGAAACAACAAAAAATCCAAACAATTAGCATACCAGTGCATTGGCCAATCTACACAGTAAAGTGGTAAGAAAATTGCTCTGAACAATAAAATATACAGAAAACATAGGTTGCCTAGGGGGTTTGTTCACATTGAGAGAGGACAAACTGTGCTGCGGGGTGACAAACAGCAGTTTATAGAAACCAAGAATGATTTTTCGAAGATGCAGCAAGGTGACTGGATGTTCTGGCCAATCAATTGTCTTGGCAGGTGTGACATATCGTGAAATGGCTGAGAGACTATCCTTTTGTTGCATCCTCGATTCTTACCGTAGGGTGCAACTGCTATTCTGGACAGTCATCAACACAAGGATCTGCCTGGGGTTGAAACTGAAGAGACCGAGCTTCAGGGAAAATGCCCCTGATCTGTAGATTCTATACATGACCAGCTAGTGAACTGCTCACAAAGAATGTAAAAACAAATTTGAGGGCAATGTCTTACCGGAGAAGAACTTCCAGTGTGCCCATGTCGCTGCCGAACATGTGGTACCAGAAAGAGAAGCACAGGTTGCTGCCGTCGCCCTTGGTGACCGGTGAGACCAACATGGCCACGTCGCCTGACTGGCGAGGGGATGAGGTCTCCGTGTACATGTAGAAGCCTGCGATAAGCAACAAGAAATCTAGTTTGACCATTGGCCGGTAGCAGAGGTTGTGTTGGAATCGGAGGGGATGCTGCTGGGCATAGTGTTTTCTGTCCATGGGAGGTAGATGCAGCCGCTAAGCCAGTGGCTCTCTATAGGGTTATGGCTTTCATCTGCAGCCAGTGAATGTAGACGGGACAGTAGACAAATGCTGAGCCTGTCCCACAGAGTTTCACATTCAGAAGCTGCTAGGTGCTAAAAACAGTTGCTCAGCAAAAACAGGTTACTGGCAAAAACAGGTTACCAGCCAAGATTTTGTGTGATTTAAATTGTTTAAATCTGGCTCCCAGCTAGTTTGGGCTAAACGTATCAATGCGCTAAGTGCTTTATTCCATTTTGCTTGCACAAGAAATCAAGCCCTGTTTGTTATGAACCGCTCTTGTTTTTTTAATTTGTTTTGGTCAAAATATGGGCAAAAACATATAAAGCAAGCCAGTGGTGCAGTTTAGGAGCACTCTAAAAGCCATGGGTTAAAATTTAATTCCAGTCTTAACTGTTCAAATACAAAATGATATGATAAGTTAAGAGAGTGGATTCTGAGATTTTGAATTTCCAAACTTGTGAAATCCAAAACACAAATCTCATTAAAAAAATGAGCACCACAGTTTCATTGTCAGGTACACCTATCAATAATGACAAAAATAACCCCCCAATCTCTTAAAGTTTGCCTAGATAAATTACCAGAGAAGGCTACGTAACCCCACACAATGCCAGCTATACCAAGGTGAAGTTTGTTTCAAGTATGGGGACTGACTGGGCATTGTGGGGGAAACTTCTTAAGTCGTGCCCAAAATGTAATATGTTGTGTGCAACTTCCGGTTGATGGATGCGACCCCGAGATGACGATTTGCAAGTCTGCACGTTATGCCGCTTGGATCATGCCTTGACATCGTGCACTACATGTCGGAGGTCGCATTCAAATTAAGATGACTGAGGAACTCACTGGGGAATCCCTGGACCGCAACATTAAGTTTGATTGACGTGACCATTTTACCTGATCCAGTGGTGTGATCTCCACTGGGACCAGTGTCGGACGATGGAGTGCCCCCGATGGAGCGCAGCCAATCAAAGTCGTCGTTGGGGTCCTGCCTCCAGCCGCAGGGTCCATTGTCAAAGTCGCAGTCAAATGCTGTGCTTGGCTTGGCTGCAGCCGGTTGGACTGTTTTGCAAACCAATAAACCACAGTAATATCAATTGTCTTACTACCGATTGCTGATTTGTTCTGATACTGTCTGTGACTATAATGTGTGACTAGTCTCAAACACTTATGGAATCTGTTTTTAAAGTAAGACAAATTCAACACATGATTATCTGTAACAGCTTGCAGATTTTATGATGCTGTCTGTGACTGTTTACGACTGGTCTCGCATACTTACCTGTGCATGCTGTGTCTGTTACAGTGAAGTCGTCCAGAGCAATGTCGCCTTGGTATCCGGCACCAACAACACCATCGATATAGATCTAGAACAATTTGGCAAAGGTAAACAAAAAATGACTCTTTGTTGCCTCTTTTTCAATCTTGCAGGCAGAATAATGCCTGGCGTGAAGGTGGAGTTTCACATCAACATATAGAAGGTTTGCAGGGCTGCCATCTTGCAGGCCAGTGCCCTGCGAGATGGCTACCATGCAAAGCCCCTATAGGTCATTTTTTTTGCTCTGGACCAGAAAAAGATTTCCAACACCCGCGAGTTCCTTTTACAGATCGTATTGAGTGTGCATTTTGTAGACCTGCAAATGGGGGTGGGGCCCTCACCTCAAAGTTCTTGTCGCTGGTGAAGGAGATGGCTCCGTTCTTCCAGTCCTTTTCATCGACACTCTGCTCGTTGAAGAGACTCCAAGCAATGGTCTTGGTCTTGGTTCCGCCAAGATCTTCCACCTTGATAAAAAAAGGACAGAAGGATGTTGATATGAATAATCACTCAGTGAGGGTAGAAAAATGAGAGAAGTGCGAAACAAATAACTTTTCATCAAGAGAAGAGAATTGCGAGAAGTGCGAAGCAAATAATTACTCATTGAGAGTAGAGAACTGCGAGAAGAGCAAAACAAAGAACTACTTATTGAGAGTAGAGAACTGCGAAAAGAGTAAAGCAAAGAATTATTTATTGAGACTAGAGAACTGCGAGAAGAGCAAAACAAAGAAATATTTATTGAGAGTAGAGAACTGCGAGAAGAGCAAAACAAAGAACTACTTATTGAGAGTAGAGAACTGCGAAAAGAGTAAAACAAAGAAATATTTATTGAGAGTAGAGAACTGCGAGAAGAGCAAAACAAAGAACTACTTATTGAGAGTAGAGAACTGCGAAAAGAGTAAAACAAAGAACTACTCATTGAGAGTAGAGAACTGCGAGAAGAGCAAAACAAAGAACTACTTATTGAGAGTAGAGAACTGCGAAAAGAGTAAAACAAAGAACTACTTATTGAGAGTAGAGAACTGCGAAAAGAGTAAAACAAAGAACTACTCATTGAGAGTAGAGAACTGCGAGAAGAGCAAAACAAAGAACTACTCATTGAGAGTAGAGAACTGCGAGAAGAGCAAAACAGAGAACTACTCAGCAAGAGGAGAGAATTCCGAGAAATGCAAAACAAAGAACTACTCATGGACAGATGATCTTTACATGGTGCTCTGTAATCTAATCTAAATGCTTGTTTTTTACCTTGTAGAGTGAGAGCTCGCCGATGTCTTTCCCAAACATGTGGTACCAGAAGTTGAGGCACTTGGTGACGGTGCCGGAGGCAGGGGGATTGTATACCCCACTCACCAAGACCCCGTGGTCCCCAATACTGTGTGGGGAGCTCGTCTCCAGGTACATGTAGTTACCTAGCCAAAATGGGAGGTTGGTCAACAAAACAATTTTAGGATATCATAGTTCAGTGACAGTCACATGTGCATCTTCTGCATGACTTTTGTTAAAAAGAAATAGTGATTTGGTTAGATTTGATTTAATTTGATTTTCCGTAGCAGGAAGAAATGACCAAATGGCTGAGATAAGTGGCAGGCATCCACTTCTCAAGTCACACGATGGAATGTCTCTGGTTGATTCAGTCGTCAAGTAGTCAAATAAAACAACCAAGGTAACTGACAAGAGCCCAATTTCGTGGCGCTGCCATGCAAGGGGTGTAACAACCCGGGGATGTTGGTGCCTCCCCCCCACGACAATTAATTCCCCTTAATGAATCCAAAATGAGTACATAAACGATATACGTTGGCCATTGGCATTTCCCCTAAAGCATGAAGTGTAGTGTAGCATGGATCACTTCAAGTGTGAATTTTACATGAACAGGTCGTCGAGTTAGCAAACTGATTGTGGCATACTCGCCCAAGGAAATGCCTTCGCTACGGCACTGTTTTACACTCAGAGAGACTCTGCATATTTCATGGGACAGGCTTACCTGGGAGGAAAAATGGGCTTAATGTAACCATGGGAGTGTCTACACAAGCTCAACTGTTAGTTACCGTAACCACGTCATGGCATTGTACTAGCTTAGCAAAATTTTCTGCCAAACTTTTCTGCTATGAACAGTTACGCAGTGCCACGTGATTGGACCCAGGTGCTTATTATTAAAAAGAAAGAAAGTTGAATATTCCATATTTATTTTAGGGCCATGTGGCCTAATGGTTGAGGTATGTAACGATGAAAATTATGTTTTAAAAAATGTATGCAGAGGCCCATTTGAAAAAGAAATGGTAACAAGCTTGTGGTGAAAAAAAAAACAGTCCAATGGTTTCTCGTGGGAACTGTTTTAAACTGAGAGTGGCAAATTAAAACCACGACACAGTGATAAATCACTGTGTTTAGAAACTTGAGCAATCAGTTCCTTATGCCGCGCTGAAGCCACATATTCTGGCCAATCCGTGGTCTTGTTTAGGTATGACGCCGCAGACTGATTGGCACGGCTGAGCGCTTCCAGGCTGTGCTTTCGGGTCCTTCAAAAGAGGCGCTACTGTTGCAGAGAGGTGGTGATGGGTTGAGTTCCAAACTGAAGGGCTCTTGCCTTGAGAGTCATTGTGCAATGTGATGCTGAATACTATGACTGATTGTCACTGTGGGGCCAGTTCAAGGGATGACTATAGTTAACCATAGTTTGACTAACACCGCCTGAACGATGGATGATGTGTACTATCTAGTCAACCACTTGGAACCAGGCCCAAGGGCATGGTCACACCGCAGGTTATCAATAACCCATCTCATTTATCATTACGGAGGGAGCCGTTTATATGAAAATAATTGTACGAGACTTCACAGATCACGTACGTTGTGAGAATTGCAGCCAGCGGTGAAATGTGAGTAATGATGAGATTTAAAAGTTTGAGTTTAACTAAAATGTGTGTGCGTGTTACAGTGCAACCAGTGCATGAATTGAATGTTGTGTTTTTCCGATCATGTTTTACTGTGTTCCGTTCATATATTTATATGTTTATATTTATTGTAGATGGCCTTATGTTGGAGACTGGTCTCCAATGACCGAGAAGAGTCCCTTGTGTACCGCTAAGGAGCATAGACTCTGAACTTGCTCTGCCTGCCTGAGATTTGGGCTGATCTACTGAGGTTTTTTAGATGCCAGATTCAGGGGGCTACAGAGGGTGGACCGATTAATTTTGCTATTTTAATAATTTAAAGTGGATATTTGATGGAACCTTTCTTTTTTATGATTGATGTGATGATCCTAGAGTCCATTGATTGACTAATTCAGTATACTTGAGGTTTTTATGACTTAATCACATATCTGTAAATAATTAAATAATTCTGTAAGAAGTTCACTTTCTATTTATCTCGTGTTGTAAATATTGGAATACAGAATACTGGAATTCCAGAAGACCGTTTGATCTTGTTATTTATTTTGATTGTCGGTGCATCCTAAAGGATCGGGGTTGCCATTCCTAATTGTGAGGGGCCAAATGTCGGAGTGGTGACAGTGTGCATTGTTAAAAAGCAACTGACTTATTTGTCAAGCTAAGTTGGCACCTGAACTTAATTGCTCATTAACAGTAGAAAGTTGTAGACTACTACTTTAGATGTGGACTGAGCATCAACAGTTTCAACCCCTCCATGCGACCCTGGCATATACCCGTCGAGGGTCTTGACTCACCATCTTTGGTTCCTTTGGTGTGGTCGATATCGGGACCAGTGAAGGAGCTGGCGGTGCCTCCGGATGACCTCAGCCACTGGATGTTCCCGTCGAGAGAGTGACGCCACTCGCACATGTTGTCCTCAAAGTCACAATCGCCTACACGGGCAGGAAGAAAGACAGACAAAAACTTTGGAAATTGGAGCTTATAAAGGCCACAGTTTCCACGCCTCTCCAAAGCCATGATGCAATTCTATATCAGGTTCCAAAGGTACAGCTAAGGGTGCCATTTGACCTCGAGGGTGTGCAAAAAACCCATGGACCATGTTACAACACCCATAGGCAATCTGCTATGATGTGGCCCATGGCCTTTCTTATTTTGAGATTAATAAAAAAGAATAGCTGAAGTTGCCATTTGCCTCTGAGGGGGTGTGAAAACCCATGGACCATAACACATTCTGTCTACTGTGTTATCCTGCTGTATAGTCTGCTGTTTTCCAGCAGAGGAAGGAGGTACGTATTGGCATAGCAGAGAGTATCATTTGCCTCTGAGGGTGTGCAAAAGGCCATGGACCATACCACGAGAGACAAGTTGTTTTATTGTATTAGTAAAGTGGGGTTGTCAATCATATTCCGTCCTTGACCTCCTCACCTCCAAGCTGGCATGCCCGCGGATAATGGTCTACGTCATCAATGGCAATATCTGACAGAGTGCCCCCAATCTGAGCCTCAAACCTCAACTGGTAGGTGGACGAACGCTGGACATTAACCAAGGCATAGTTCCATGTGTCGCCCAGGTTGCCCGATTCAGACCAGAGAGCAGTCTGACCATTGACCTGACAGAAAATTGTGTAAAAAAACCAGAAGTTTAGTCCTCACTCTCAAATAAGTGACAGATTCCCCCCCTCTGACTCTCTCTGAAAGGAAAACCCTACGAACAGAAAGTCTTCCACAACGTTGCAATGACATTAGCATGTATACGTTGTCATATTTTTGTACAACACTGCAGCAACAAAAACGTGGGGAAGTCTTCTTATGATCTGTCGGCAGCATAGCATTGTTTTAATTGTATCCTATCACAACCTTTTTAAAATGTTAGGAGACCAGGTCATCTCTTACAACCAATAGAGTAACATTCTCAAAGTATCACTGCAAACGTTCCCATAATCTAAAACACTAGTTGGAGGATTACATTCTGTCTTTGCTGAGACAACACGAGGATAATGTATGATCACATGACCAAATTTTTGGCAGAATGCGTACAATGCAGCGTCATCTTTGCCCAATGCATCAAAGCAACTGAAGCTCACTCCAGTCAAATTTTCCTTCCCTGTTTACGGTGGAAGGTGACACCTACCCCCACAGACAGCTGGCCCATGTCGGCGCCGTACATGTGATAGTAGAACGTCCAGCACGTGTCGGTCACTCCGCTGCCCGGTGAGTAGTTGGGGGTCAGAAGGGCAGCCTGGTCACCGACTGACCTCTGGTCTGCTTCAGCGTACATGTAGCGTCCTGCAGAAGGCATTGGTGCAACGGGGGAACAAACTTATACTTTTGGTTCAGCAAATCAGTCCAAGAAGGAACAACTTCGGTAATCAAACTGCACAGTGACACCTCAGGATATGACAGTTATTCACATTGGGATAAACAGTTTATCAAGGCAAAGTCAGATCTAAGGGTAGGATGGTTACACGTTTAAATGAAACAAGTTCCAAACCCATTTACAGATTTTCCAAAACATTCAAACGGAACTGCCCCTTTTAGAGCTTTGGCGTTTTGATTGACGCAATCTTGCATTCATTTTTATTGTAAACGATGCCTGTAAAATGGAATCAGGTTTTTGGAACACTTTGCTACTCGGTCATCTCAAAGGAATACATGTACATGAATTCGTTCATGGTATTCGGTGGCCTTAAAAAAGCGTTGGCTAAACGTTTACGCGGATTTGGAAAGTTTTCTAAATGTTTTTCACATTAAAAGTCAATTCCCACGAGATCCTGCTTACTAGTGCAGACGTCTTAACCGCTTGACCACTGAGCTTGCCGGTGTCGGCTGGCCGGTTTGAATCAGTATAGCAGTGGGTACCACGGACAACTATTTCCAAAGATGGAAAAGTGATTTCGACCAAATACTACCTCGACCAATTATTGCTGTCTAAAGCCGTCCCCTCCTACATTTGCTGGATGGAGAGGTGTATAGAGGGGCTAACGACATGCTAACGACAAATTTGAAGCCATTTTGGGGCCAAAGTGCACAACAACCAACAAACCATTTGGAAACAAGATGATGTCTTACAAGACCTAATGTGGCTATTGCCGAGTATTATGAGCAGCACCATCAACTTGATCAAGAGGTGAAAGATCACAGAGTCACTCTTACCCGAGCTGGTGCCAAGGGTCACGTCTACTGAGGGCCCTGTGTTCTTGGTTGGGGTGGGTCCGTGGGAGACAATCCAATCAAAGTCATCGCTGGTCTCCTGAATGTAGCTGCAGAGCGTGGTGTCTTCAAACGTGCAGCGAGTAGTGCCTTGGGAAATTATCAGAGAGTGCTGCCGTCAAGAATTGCTAAAAACCTAAGTTCAGTTTTACTTTCAACTTTCATTATACTTTTACAGGGATTTCGTTGTTACAGACATTGCCCCCAATCCTCTGAGAATCCTCTGCAAGACAGTTGGCCTATTGTGAAATAGAGATCTCCAGTGAAATCTTTCCCCATCCCAGTAACCGGCAAAAGTGGCCAGTTCACTTTGCTGGTTAGGGTGTATTTTGAAGCTCCTACGGATGCACGTCTCCGCACGAATTTATATTTTTATCACAAAAAGTGAGTTTTCAAGGACTTCAAAGGACTTGCGATAAATTCCAGTACTTTCCAGGCCATGAAAAGAGAAAAATGAAATACTAGGACTTTCAGGGACCGTACCGGCCCTGTGACCTCCTGCAATTTGACAGAATTCTCCAAAACTTCCAGCCCAAACTTTGAAGGGTGTAAGATGGTTTGGGTTAATATCTCATGGCAATCTAAAACTGTGGAAATGTTTATAAGTAGGGGTCCCACTTACCCTTACAATTGCCGTCAGTTATTTTCAAGTCGTCGAGGGCAATGTCTCCCTGGTAACTATAGCTGGCAATTCCTTCATAAACAATCTGGTGTCAAACAAAATCTGGTAACTTGACAAAACTGCAATCTATACTTTATAAAACTGTTTTTCTCTTTAACCCATTTTAGTATATTAAGCGTGTATTAAACCATACATTGTATTCATTACAATGTACATGTATTATATTGTACTGCACTGTGTTACATTCTGACTATCAGTTGCGTGTATGTGCGCAGTCTTGCCCGGAGGGTCGCATGCGGAAGGAAAGATACAAAAACGTGTGCCTGTACGTGAAAAGGAAAGCGGCACTAGCACCCCTACGTGTGTGCTGCGCGTTGTAGATGCTCATGTCAATAGCTTCACATACGTCAAAGCCAAGTCACGCACTGGAGGACAGATACATTTAGCTGTATACTTTACGTTCATTTTTTGCATGTTCTTGAGGGACCACATAATGGTGCTGTTCACGTCACCCACTGTTAGTGAATGGGCACATGTGTGCACACTGTATCCATCACTGCTGAGCCCTTATGGGGCTATAGGGACGACCGCTTCATTAAATGGATTGAAAGCTTAACCTGAAGGCTTGGAACCCGAGTGGAAATGTTTGCCGCCCCCAATTTCAATCAGACCTGACACTGCACACAACCAAGTGTTTAATCCTGCTAAGTCCTCAGCCTCATCGGATGTGGCACCTTGTGAATGACGGCATTCATTGTGAGCACTTCTTTGAAGTTTCAAATCAATCCTAAATTCGATTTTGTGCTTATGTTCATTTATCATTCATGGCATGTTGTCCCATTAGCATTGACCGGTTATGCAACTTTCATAAAATTGGTGTCAAAGTGATAGGTACAGCATTACTAGTAAAATTCCTGAAGACCCGGCATAAAAAGAAATGGAATGCTGTGAAATCAGACAAACTGTCAAGGGGGCAGGGTAGGCCCCCTCCAAACTGTTCTTCAAGTTAAAGATACAGGCGCATTTATCCCAAAATTAGCTGGCGAAATTATTGACAAAAAGCATACATGTTACCACAATTTGTTGGTTCCACTCTGCCAGGCATGACATCATGAAGCTGCACCCGACTTAACATTAGAATTACGTGTTCCTGATGCTGAATTCAGGTGTAGTTGAAAACACAACTTAAAAGTTTCTGATCTGAAATCAAAATCTTAGAGTATTGTTTTTCTCAGAATATACGGCATTCACTGAGCTGAAACTTCATCAGGTTTGTTCTTAGGCACCCGTCTTTAAGATTTTTGAATAATTTTGTTGCCTTAATTCTTAAATGACAAATGATGGACTGTGCCTTTAATGAACAATGGAAAGCGACACACACGGGGGGGGGGGCATTCTACCCTTGAAGATGCCTTTCAGAGTCCAGGTTTAAAAAAAAATTTGTACCTGATACGGTGACGAGAATGCGGCCTCAAACTGGCCCAGGTACCACCTGTCGTCCAGGGTGCCAGAGCGGGTCCAGATGGGCTGTGATAGGACCCCGCCCTGGGGCTGGACATACACGTTGAGGGTCTGGATGTCCGAGCCGAACATGTGGTAGTAGAAGCTGATGCAGGACTTGTGGCTGTTATCCACCAGGGGGCTGAGTAGCCGGGCCTTGTCGTCGTAGGGCTGGCCGCTGTCCTCGATGTACACATAGTAGCCTTGATCTGCAGGGCATTGAACAAAAACTACTTAGATTTTTTTAAAAAAGTTATTGGTAAAACAAAAGAAACTAAGTGCCCTATAGAAATGGCTGAAAGGGTAACACAGGTGGGTCACGACACAGCGTACCAACATGTGGTTAGCATGGAGAGGCTACTTTTCACGGCTCAATGGAGGAAGCGGCCAACGAATTCCATTTCTGAATTGCATTAGACTCAATTTTCTTTTGTCTGGATAGAAGATTTGATAGGTTTGATTCAAGTGTCGGCTTTGATATTTGCGATGTTGAATGCCAGGGAATCACAGTCTAATTCAAATTGTCTAAGAACAGAACATGAAACTATGTCAAATAATTAAGGGCCTCTATTTTTTATTGCTGAAGTTAAGTCAATTCAATAGACTACTCACTCATAGCCTCCCTACGAACAAATGAAAGCAACTCACAACCAGGGGCCAGGCTTCACTATGGAACGACCAGGCCGCACTCAGGCAAATTAGAAACCTTTGGATTTTTTTTTTATCCCTTGCTCTGAACTCCCACTTGACTAATGGCTCCAGTCAGCTTTGATTAAGGGGCAGCTTTACCCAGCTATTCAACAAAGAGGATAGAGGAGTAAGGTTGTTCCTGCTTTGCGGCCAATACTCCAATGTCAAAGTTGCCGCCACACACAATGGAACTGAACAACGGCAGCAGACTTGACCGAGGTCGGTGGGATGTCGGTCTGGCTAAGAAGCGTAAAGGTCTGATTTTGTTGATCAGTGATGTTTTTGTTGTAAGGTGAATTCGCCAGTGTAGACCATCGTCACTTCCTGCCGAGGTCACAGCATTTTCCTTAGCACTGGCTCACGCCTCATGCATAGCAACCTGATCCTTCCTTTACTCAACGTGTGGCACGAAACACTCGATATTTCGCGTAAAAATTCAACCATTCAAACTCACTTTTTGAAGGGAAACATGGGCGGCTGCTATGCAGCAGGATGCAATCACACAAGTGAGAGCCGTCATTGTAAGTTCTTTCGCTTCCCGGCTTCACATTTGACAGAATTCTCAGCGTGAGTGTGATTGGTCAAGATAATGTAAACAAAGTGTAACTGGCGAATCACAGCGGCCGTTTAATCATGCAGTGCAAAATCGCAACTGATACCGCACATTGAAACAGCCATGATGGCTCTGTGTGAAAAAGTGTGAGCTAGTTGCTAGGGCACCAAGCCGGTGACCTCTGAGTGACGTCATGTCTATGGCAGCGAATTCACTGTATGACAAAGGAAAAGACGGGTGCCTGGCTCAACCAGAAGAGCCTGGCTCAAGATTTACAGTCCTGAAGGCACCAGCGTGGCCTTGCATTCCAGCAGCCCCGGCCACACCTATCGTTTCAATTTCCTTCCTATCTGCTCTTCTTTTCTCTTGACTCTCAGACCTACCGGTGCCAAAAGTGTGGTCCGTGGGTGGCCCTGTCTGGCTGGAGGTCGTTGACCCTTGCGCTCTCGTCCAGTCGAAATCGTCGTCTGTCGCCTGGCTGTAACCGCAAAGGTTGAGCTCAAAATCGCAGTCCTGGAGTTTTGGCGCTGTGAAAATGTCATGAAAACAGTGAGTCACTTCAAGCAGGTGTATTTTGTTTTGTCTTCCCACCCAATTGGAGTGGGGAATTTAAATTTTTTTAACTGCGCGAGGCAAATGATGCGCATGAAGCAAACCATACTTCGCTATTCAAAAAGAAATCTCCGGTAATTTTAAAAAGTCAAAAGATGGAGGAGAGTAAAGTTTGAAAAGTGACCAACAACTCAAGGTGTAGTTTTGGGTCCTTAAAATACCTTACTCCATTTTAATGCAAATTTGCTCATTTATGAGCAAAAGTGTGATGCCATTTTGGGAAGAACATTCAAGACTGCAGCTATTTCTGAACGCATTTTTCACACTAATTTTGTCAGTCACATCAGTGACAAAATTGTTCCCAATTCAAGTTCTGGGGCAATTAAATGCTTTTTTTCTCGTACTTCCGCATTTGCCAGTGGTCCAGTGGAGATCGTCTACTGCGATATCGCTGGTGTAGTTTTTACCCACCACCGCGATGATGACGATCTGGTAGCTGGCTGTGGGACTGCTCAGGTCAACCTGCAGCTCGTGCCAGGCATCACCCTGGTTGCCGTTGACCGTCTGCTTGACTGTCTTGGTCTTGGTCGTGGGGTCCATCTGGGCCACCTGCATCTTGTCCACGCCTTAGAGCGATAGAGGTGGGACAGTTTTAGCAAGTTTCATTTCTGCCTGATATGCTGGTGGAATGAATGTTCGTTTTTGTGGGAGTTGTGAAGTTGAAATAATTCAGGCTCTGACTTTGCTGGTTATTTCCAACAGAACTCATTGAATGGTTAAGACGTAGGTTTACCTTGTCCGTACATGTGATACCAGAGGGTGAGGCAGTCGCCGGTGGTGGATGGTTGGAAGTGTTCACTCACCAGCCAGGCCTCGTCACCCTTGGTCGCCCAAGAGGTCTCCAGGAAGACGTAATAGCCTGCCGAGAGAGGGGGGTTGGCGATAAGACAAAGTTACAAGTAGAAGATAATCATCAACACTCTGGTGCAGTCTATATATGCCTCAACACAAATAATAACTGTGATGCTAATGTGAAATTTCCTCATCAAATCAAAGTTTGAAATTATGGAAAAAAGGGGCATCTTTTTTAAATTCACTTATTATCTTAATGTTAATTTTAACCTATATTGTAAACCAAATATTTTTAGTCTTGTGACTTTTTATTTGGTTGCTCTAAAATAAACCACACTTGAATTGAATTGTTACCTCTGCTGTCCAAATGAAAAAAAAAATTGGTCCTTGTTTGCTTCCCTACAGGCTAAGCACCCAGTTGTTGAGAATTTTCACAGCTCACTCTAACTGTGCACTTTTTCTTTTCAAGAAATGAAAGCGAAGACTGAATTGAACCCTAATGCTAACCATTCTGAGTTCCGTAAGTGTGGTCATAGGACGGCCCGGTGTTGTAGCTCTGGGTGGCGCCGCTGCTGCGTTCAAAGTCGAGTTGGTCATCATTCGGCTCATTGTACCAGCCGCACAGATCCTCTTGGAAATCACAATAACCTAGTTACAAATTTGAAAAAAGTACACAGTAAAATCCTGCAACAGAAAAACAAAAAAACTGTCTACAGAACTGAGACTGTGCAGTCAGAATAACAGAGGAAAGGCAAAGATGCTAAAGAGTTGCAAACGAACCATTAACCACTTGCTGCCGGGTGTAATTTGAAGCTGCATGACGTAAAACCGGAGATTTTCAAGATTTTGCATTTTCAAAATTCTTCAAAAAATCATAACTTCATTTACTGGATGTTTACAGTCAGGAATGACTGTCTGGTGGCTACTCTAATCTAACAGACATCTATTGATGCCCGAGTATTTCAGCCAGGCCTACCGCCTGGTAAAAAGAGCCCAGATTGTGCGGTGTTACTTAAGTTTCTTTTGTTCCCAAAACTGGCACAGTGCGCGGTTGGAGTCTTTTCAATAGGGGCCAGATTAGCATGCAGCAATATTATATCGCTCATTACTGGAGCGCTAGAGTGCTTTTGTCCTGGTACTCCGCTCCTGCTGAATACCACAAACAGTGGTACAATATTTCAAAACAATGACGGATTTCCTCTTCTACTGACAACTGAAATTTTTTTTAGCAATTCCCAGCAGCACGGGTTTTTGTTCCGAGTATGGTCTTTTGTTACAGAGCCCAGCCTATTTGCCCGAGACCGGGCTCCCCAGCAGCATATGTGTGAAAACAATGTTGAAAAAGAGAATCAACTTAAATGAAATAGAGGGTCTGATCAAATTCACCGAGTCAAAGTCACCCTGTCACCTGTCACCACAGTTTCCCCAAGACTGGCCAACACCATTGCTGAAGGTGAGCATTTAGTCAAGAACTGTATTTTGTCCATCGTAAACTAGACTGTAAGGTTCATTTTCACGTTCAGTAACTGTGAATTCTTAATACCAACCGGCATAATGGTCACAGATTTTGCCACATACAATTGTCAGTGTCATCCTGATCCAGTACATAATTGATGCTGGTTTCCTGAAATACTGTGCATGGTGTTGAGGTTTGTGCCTGTCGTAACAGCAGACATTCATCTGGTTGAGTTGGACATTGAGAATACCCAGGGGGTCGAAGTAAATGATTTTAGATTCAGAATTGAGCGTTTAACTCTCAAAAAAAAAAAAAAAAACAATTAAGAAAACATAAATACTTGAAGTGCAATTTCTACTATATTACTTTCCAGCCAGAGGACTAGGGCACAGTTTCAATACCTGGTGGCAGGCAGGCACCATCCTTGCGATCAATCTCGTCTATGGCGATGTCCCCATTGCCGCTGGGGTCCCCAACAGTTCCCACAAATGCCGGCTGGATTAAAAAAAAAAAGGATAATTTACAAAACTCAGAATACATACGTAACTATGAATACATTTTGCAGAATCTCACAGCAGCCAAACAGAGCAGGTGCTCTACCAACGCTGGAAAAATATTGGTCCATATGTACAAGTCCTCAAAATAACATGGAGAAAGGGTAAAAATCGAAACAAGTGAGTTTCATCTGAGTTTCTTGAAAGGCCTGTTGAAACAGGTACAGAAGTGCTGCAAAGTCTGCAACATGACAGCAAATATGACGTACTGCAAAAGTTAACAAAAGAAACATCGGACAACCTTCAGTTTCAATGAATTCTACAGCAAACTTTCTTTGATATCCACTTTGCAAATGGAGAAAAAAAAACCTAATACCCCCTCCCCGTGCACCTGAGCCAGCGAGGAGCTGGTGCTCTCAAATTCTACATACAACTTTATTTTCAGTCTGCCTGAATCTAATCTCGAACCAACATCCACGAGGCTTGATGTCTTACAAACACTGCTGATGTGGGCGAGAAATTCAGTAAAAGAACAGGAATGAAACCATTTCAGGGAATGAGTATTTCACATGTAGACACTGGTAAATGCTTCCATCAGAGATGGAGTGGATCCATAACCAATTTTTTTTATGGGGGGGAACAAAAATTTGGTGATTTGTATATGTCACATATTGCGGCCTTTTTGTTGGGTGAGGCTACATTTGGGGGCTATTAAATCAAACAGTACACCAAGAACTCCCCAGCTCTCAACTAGCAAATGTTTTGTCCTGGGGGATTACCCCTTTCCCCCATGGGCCTTTATCATAATGCTGCCATGTTTTGTACCCTGTAGACCCATTAACAACAGTACCACAATTTCACATGCTGAAAAGGGAACAGACTACATTCCCTTCCAGCCTTGGTTTGGTTATATTGCTTTGAATGGTTGAAAAGTAAGATGGCTGTCCCGGTGATTAAGGTCTTTTGATTGCAACTCAGGCAGAGAACGGAAATGCGACTCACAAAAAATGAAATGCTGCTGAGCAGCGTGACGGTGGCGCGGTGCCAGACGTCGTCTTGCTCCCCAACTCTCTCCCACATCTTGTTGCCCAGCGTCCCTGTGTATTGGTGCACGGCCAGCGAGCCCACACCCGTCCCGTGCAAGTGGTACCAGAAGTGGAGGCACTCGCCAGTGGGCGTGGCCGGGTAGTGGGAGTTGTACATGATGGCCTGGTCACCCTTGACCCGGGGCGGCTTCTCGCTGAGGTAGGCAAAGTGACCTGTGGGGCGTGAGGGGGTGGAAGAGGTAATTTCACAGAGCCATCGAATGGAAAACTTTGGTCTGTAAATTTGTTTACAGACCCAAAAAACTGACGACGGCCAGCCACAAGTTTTGACTGGCAAACCTGTTTTTGTTAATAAGCTGATATTTCCAGTGCTTACCAAATTTATTTGCCAAGTAGGGTAAGGAACACAGTGCAAGCTTTTTGTGAACAAGGCAAATATTTTGGGAAGAAAATGGTTCTTTTGTACTTCAATTTTGATTGTTTATGTTTATTGTCTTTTCTTATATGCTCCAACCCAACGTAGACCTGTGGATTCCACTGAATGGGTCATCCAGTTGAAATAAGAAAAAAACATAAATAAATGAATAGATACATTTTGTCACCACATTGGTAAATTTTGGTATGCTCCATTCTTGGGATTAAGAAGACTTTGGCACTGTTGGTTACTTTTTTCGGGATACATTTCCAATTATTTCTCAGAAACACTTATGGCTTCACCATGGTATGTGTTGAGGGTT
Organism: Acanthaster planci; assembly: GCF_054643075.1. Lineage (NCBI taxonomy): Eukaryota > Metazoa > Echinodermata > Asteroidea > Valvatida > Acanthasteridae > Acanthaster > Acanthaster planci. Next base: position 6,820,480 of record NC_141797.1, on the reverse strand, counting down.
ACTAGCTTGCGGATGGTTTAGGGATGGGGTAAGGTAAGGGTAAAAAGTATCACTGTGCAGTGTTCCTGTGTGTGAAGGTTATGGATTGGCGTTAGGGATGGGGTGAGGGAAGGACTACGGTAGCAGAAGTACCACTGCGCAGTATGACCAACACAAATAAGATGTAGCAATTTGGCCATTATATAAAATTAGGATCTTTCTTTTCCAAGTCCAGTTAGAACGCTTCTTTTATTCGGTGTTACTGCATAAAGCTGGCTTTCTATCCAACAAGCAGAGGTGGATCTGGTGGGAGGGGGGTTGCAACCCCACGCTCAGCTGCAGACTAAATGGAACTATCTGTGAAATGACAGAAAATGAGTACCCCCCCAAAAAATCCCGGACGAGGATTGCGCCATCCATCTATCCATCTATTGTTATTAAGGTTTTCTTTTCATCAGGGAACGATGCATGATGCTTTTGGACCGCCATAGGAGGGCAACCCTTCAGTACGCCCATCAACCCCCTCCCAACATTTCCTGAAAGCTAGATCCACCCATGAACAAGTTGACAAAAACCTGAATGTCAAATACACAGGTAGTTTATTCTATGTTGATTCGTGTTTCTGACGTTGGTGCAATCACCCTGTCACGCCTGTAGTCTTCTGTAGGGGAAGTACATGCCAAAGTAGGCACCAATTTTGACTTGAACTGGAGAAGTTTTGAAGGAGGTTGATTAATCAGAATGTTGAGTCTGTCAGTCCCGATTTTCTGTTTTAATACCTGTGGCTGTTTCAAAGGTCTTGTCGGGCAGTGGTAGGATAGTCCCAGAATGCACTTCATCGCCGCGCTTCCGCTCCCAATCAAAGTCGTCGGTCACGGCCTGAATCCAGTCGCACATGTCGACTTCGAAATCGCACCACTCTGTACGGAAAGAAAAAAGAGTGGAATAATGCCACGCTGATGGACTGAAATACCCGACATTTAAAACACTAAGCCTTGCTGCCAAATGGAATAGTGAGCTACAAGCAATGAAGTAATGCCCAGGGCCCCATTTTCAAGGCACTTCTAAGTACACGATGCGACGCAATTAGAGGCTCCACGTATTTCATGGGGACCGTAAGCATTAAACACAGAAAACTAACTAACTTTGGAAGGAGAATCTACTTTACTTAGTGATGTAAGAATGGAAACTTCTCTGCATACATTGTTTCTGCTAAGCACAGCAAACATGGCATGTTGCTGTGAAATACGCTTCCCATTAAGCAAATGTTTGTGCTTTGGTTAGCAAAATAATTTCCTGAACGTTGAGCAGTGCCGTAAAATTCGGGCCAGGTCACAAAAACTGTAAAACTGCAGAACGCCAACCATCTGTACACAAAATAACTTCAAACAAACAGTTCGACTGCGACTCATTACGGGCTTATGGGAGCGCGTCACAGAAGTTGAACTTTTCTCACTCTTATGCTGTTATGCATTTTGGGGGTTTTTTTGGGCACATAGATCTTCTCAACATTGATGCAGCAACACCCAGGCCAAAAAAACATTGCCTACTTTCAAGAAGGGCACTCACTCGTTGGAGGGCAACTTCCCTCATTGAAGGAGATGTCATCGAGGGCCATGTCGCTGGCCCAGAAGGACCCCATTGTCCCTTCAAACGTTATCTGGGGAAAGAGAAGAAAAATTAGTCATTTCATGCAGTACCGTTCCCTGTTGTCAGGTAGGTAAAGTGGTACTTTTCTCACCTTCTACCTACATAGTCCAAGGTTCGAATCCCACCTAAGTCGGCATATGGATTAGGTTTTCATCCCCTACTCAATTCTGTGGGGTTTCCCTGGAATGTTGATCCAGGGTTTTCCTTCTGGCTCAAAAAAATGAACATTTCTGGACTGTCTTTTCACTTTCACCTCATACTCATCCTGTAATTAGCATTTAGACATTATTACTTCAAGAGAGAAAATCCTTTGTCTGTCTGAAATCTCTTTACTTGAGTAAAACAGAGGATGGTTGGAATGCTTATGTAAACTGTTTGGAAATTGGGCTGCAAGTGTCATGGGAAAAGAGGAAGGGTGAAGATTACAAAGGTCAGGGTGGTGAGAGCCTGAGCGTACCGTAAACTTATTGCCGCTCTTAATGGTCCTCTGGAACATGAGCCAGTCGCCGGACTGGTCGCCTGAGCGTGACCACAGCTTGATGATCGACTGCAGCGTGAGGTCGTTGAGGTACATGCTCATGGTGCCCATGTCCCGGCCGGCCATGTGGTACCACCAGGTCAAGCAGCCGCCTGTCAGCGACGTGGGGTTTATGGTCCGGGAAGTGATGCGGCCCACTTCGTTGGAGCCAAGGGCGCCACTCCAAGCGTCCAACAACAGGTAATAACCTGCGGGACATAAAAAAATTGCATGAAGTTGAGGTACTATGCATGCCTCGAATCCTCTCGCACCAGAGATCCAAAGTAGATATCTTGTATACAGGTTTTTGCCCAAACTCATGCCCAAGACTTCTGCTCTCTGTGGGTGGTATCACCAACCTGTACCAGTCTGTACCCAAGCAGTGAACAATTAGTATCACTTGACTGAATAAGTCCAACAAAATACTAAAATCAAGTGAAAGACTGCTTAAGTACTTCAAAGTACCAGTAAAGTACTAGTGATGCACTCTTGGAGTACTTAAGCCATTGTAAGTACCAGGGAATAAAGTACTAGTAAAGTACCAATCAGGTACTTGTGAAGTACTCATCACTATTACAGAATATTGGAGTTGATTCCTGACCTTGGCCCGTGGTGTGGTCACCGTTTGGTCCCGTGTCCCATCCGAATGTTGGCCCGGATTGGCGGATCCAGTTCAGGTCATCGGACTTGTCCTGCACCCAGCGGCACGTGTTCTTCTCAAAGTTGCAGGAGATGTTGCGCGCCAGGGTGGCTGGATCGGCCGTCCTAGGCTGGACTGTCACCACAAGGAGAGAGAAAAAAAATAAAAATAAAAAGACATTCAGACATATAAGCTGATAAAAGTCAATCCGACAGATGTAGTCACACTTTCTGCTGGAGTCTCAAAGTTAAACAAACTCCATTTTCGTCATGCTCTTATGATGGGTCTGTGTTTCCACGGAGTGATACTTTGTTTAATTTTCATTGTTGAAAGGAAATTCCTTTTTTTTTGCAAGGACACCTGACAGATTATTGCTTCTATGTGAGGTGATATGCAACTACTTTGACAGCAAATAGATTGAGGATCAACGAGGGCGTGACTACAATCCTAACAGATCCAATGCCTCACCAATGCCAGTTCTAGTACAATGGCAAAACGTGTAACATATATTGGGATTTGATTTGGAGGAAATTTGGAGGATTGAGTACTGCCGATGTAACTTTGGTTTAGGAATGTCTAAATGTGATTTTTTGGACATTCAGAGAGAAAATAGTTTCTAAATTTCAATGCCAGACATTCAAGAATGAGGCCAGATATTCCAAACTCACATTTTCTTCTGAACAGGCCTATGCTCAGATGCTAAAATCACTCTGAACTTAAACACGTCGAAAAAGACTCCCCCAGGAAACTTGAGTGAAATCTCGTCCTATTCAGTTGATTAAACTTCACTCCAATGCGTCCCATGCCTTGTGTCAATCAGGAGTTAACTTCCACTCAAACCTTCTGGAATTCTGAGTGTACTGATGATGCCGCACCTTGTTTCCTACATGTGCGCTCTTTTGTGGGAGCTAGGTAGGGATGCCGGATTTGGAAAATTAAAATTTGTCGCTAAACATCCACTGTCACATTCTGTTACTGAAGCTGTTTCTTCTGAGCTTAAAATCAAACCACACCTGTTTCTTAAAGTGACCCTCTTAGCCGGTAATATTTCTCTTACAACTCTCGATATTAATAATATGGTTGCGGGGCAGCAGCTGTTTTTCAGGCAAATTAATAATAACTGCTCGAAATGTAATTGAGACCAGTCGACTCACACTGGCAGAATCCGGTGTGCGAGAAACTGATGTCATCAATGGCAATGTCGCCAAGGAAGCTCGTCCCCACGACACCTTCGAAGGTGATCTGCAAATGATGAAAAATATATACATTTGCTGGACTCGGAAAATGACATCTCAAGTGCAACATCGAAAACGTGAGAGGGACATATGGCCTACATTTCCGTGCTCGCAATTCCCAAGTCGTAAGATCATGGGGTTCAAATCGGCATCTGATTATTGAAGACTCAGGACCTTGGCCAAGTCACTTTACCCACACATGCCTCTTTCCATTGATGTGGGTATAATGCATTGGCCTTATTGAAACAAGAGATGCAAATGAGTAGATTTCAGCGGATGTCACTACTTATCATTTGAGACAGATTTCACTACTAAATGCCATTTCCACTGCTCCAAAACCCAATGCCCCAGACCCTAACCCCCCAATCAACCCCCAACTCCAAAATCCTACACCCAAACCAAACAAAACAAATGGGTACCCGAGAGGGTAGATGGCACACATGCCCTTATACTGGGCACAGAATGATCTGACCTGATGGATAGATGGCTTTTGTGTTGGGGATGTCAATTTTTTATGTGCTAGGTTTTTCCCTTGCACCAACATCAGCTCACCTGGGTGACATCTGAGTGCCTAACTTCCTGCTTTCTTGTGCCGACATCTCAACTATCTGAACCATCTGGTTTGCCGGGATCGACTGGCTGGCTCAAATCTAATGCAGCAGCATGTGATCGGCTGTTGCGTCAAGAGTGTTAATTTTACACTAGATTTTGGCCCAGGTTTGGGTAAGATGAAGCGCCACACATGTACTGCAATAGTTTTTGGGCATACCTGATAGTCGTAGTTGAAGTACAGGCCGACTTGACCAAACTTCCAGTCGGTGCTGTTGACGCTCTGTTCTTTTTGGAGGTACCACAGCGACTCCTCCAGTCGGGAGTTGTTCCCACGCCCTCGGGAAAAGATCAGCATCTCGCCGATGTCCGATCCGTACATGTGGTACCTGAAAAGGGACAAAATAATGACCGATCCTATTGACTATAAATTCAATCAGACGCCATAACTCTGGTGGTACTGCACTCAGACATTTTTCAGCTTGACACGCCTGTGCATTTGGCAAATCGCAACATCCTATTGGTCAAAGAGGCATGCAACATGCGGGTACCACCTGTCCGTACCACCTGTCCGTACCACCTGTCCATGAGTGTTATGCCACAGCACTAACGGCTTCTAATTCTGGCTGTCGAAGTACACAATACTACCCCACTTATTACATGTGCTCAAGGCATTACATCATTATCCCCGACCACCACCAAGAGAGTTTACCCATTAATGGTGTCCTGAATTCAGGAAAATCCTAATGGAAAATCCTGAAGGATGGAAAATCCTGACAAATCTCACTGCTGTTTCACTCTTTAACATCAGGTGGGAAGAGGGGTTGTCCAATGGCCCTTGCCCTCCTATTGCCTACTCAATGCACATGAGCTGACACTTCAAATGACCACAACACTCAAATCCCTATGTCAAATTGAGTTGGAACTCGAGCTGTAGTAGGGTTGAGGAAGATGTGATCAAATTCATACCAGAAGGACATGCAGGAGCCGGTGAGCGGAGACTTGGGGAAGACCTCGCTCTCCAGGTAGGCATAGTCGCCGCTGGTGCGGGGTGAGCTGGTCTCGATGTACATATAGTAACCTGAGGTGCAAGCGAGACAATGGCATTTATTCCATTTCTTTACCCAAGTATGCCCAAACAGTTTAAAACTGGTTTCCATCGGGACCCTGCATATTACAAACAATTAATTAAGGTAACCTCATATCACAAGACATACAATGAACACTGGTACCAACTAAAATAATTTCAACATATATGTACGTCATAGAATAAGCAAATGAACATGGCACTAGTAAAATAAAATAAATTGACTCATTTTCAACATTGTAAAACACAAATTGAATTGCTTATCAAGTTATTGAATTTAAGAAACCAATTGGGAAGAACAGGGAAATTCCCATCTGGCTCCAGTATACATTGTATAAAATGTTGGCATCCTTAGTACAGTGACTCCGTAGATCAGGTTTTGATTAAAGTCAATTTTCACAGTTTCAAGCTGGTTTTCATTGGGGCTCTGCATAATAAAGTAAATTAAGCAGTGGTAAACATTATTCTTTCATGCTTTCCAATGGAGGCAGTGGGGGTCTGTGGTCCACCCACGGATGCCCATAGGAAAGCATACACATAAATAAAGTCAGGCATCATTAGTGCAGATAGACCTATGGTGGTTGTGACATAGCAAACAACAATTTTATAGAGGTACAGTCGCCTCTCCATATAATGAACACTGCCATAACAAGATGCTGTTATAAAGAGCAAATTCTGAGAATCCCTATTTCTTGAACTCCTGTGTTTTATTTGTTTTCCCACTCCAAAGCCATTGTCTGGTCCCTCTGACTTTGTTATAACAAGAATTAAGTGTAATCCAGATGTCTGGTGCTCAAGGCTTCTTATGACTCGGTTCTAGGTTCTCGTTGGCTTGCCTTGTCCGGGAGAACATGACGACCCACAGGTGTGATCCTCGCTGGGGCCGGTGTAAGAACTCCAGGTGCTGTCCGAGAGCCGCAGCCAATCAAATTCGTCATCCTGGCTGTTGGTCCACGTGCAGATGTTTTCCTCGAAGTCGCAGGTGCCCTTCTCGGGGCAGACGCCGGCCTTGTAGCCCACGTGGTCGATGGCGATGTCGCTCATGTAGCCCGACCCGGCCGTGGCTTCAAACACAATCTTTCAACGGTCGAGGGGGGACAAACAGTTATCGTTACGTTGTGCATATTCACGACATGCAGGTAGCTCTGGCAGTCTCATTAATTGTCGGGATTCTCGATGGCCCCCTTTAATGGCAGAAAGCCCTGAATTGATTTTCTTTTTTTGCACAGTGCCAACTGCCATTAGGGGGAGCTGCTCCAAGCAACCAGTGATAGTGTTCATAGATCTACAGCACTGCTAATTATGTTACCAGAATCATGGCTTTGGAGCCATAAACGGAAATTGTGACCAAAAACAGAACACTCAAGGTTTCGAAATTTGTCACTGATACATTATGTTTTACTTCATCTGTCTTTACTCTGCCTTTGACAGTTCAGTCTCTTGTATAAAAAAAAAGACATCAAAATCAAGCGGTTGTATTAATGGTGGAATGAGGAACAAAGGGAGGCACATTTGCCTTGTCCTCTGGGGAACGGTAATTCACAATTGGCAGGGCATTTGCACTGCCTGAAAAAAAAAACCACACCGAATGCTGCTGATCAGCTATTATCAGAATCGCCTTTCAAAAGCAATATCGTTTGACACTGTCACTGGCACAGCCTTTTGGCATAAGCCTTTTGCGAGGTAAAATAGGAATGAAATCTGGTACACAAAGCTTTTTCAAATTCACATGAACATGATTTGAATTCTCCATACTAAAGACACTGTTGCTGTACCTTGTGATTTGGGTCAAGCTTTTGCTTAGTAACCTAAGAGATGCCTTGCAACAATACACTATTCTCGATGGATAAGAAGGGCACAAAGGAACCAGTCTATTCCAGAGATGGTGGTCACTATGCGAAAGCTTGCCTGAATCATGAAGTACTGCGACAGTGCCTTTAGTCTGGGGAATTCAAATTGTTATGTTAATGTACAATCAGATAACTCAGTGTACAAGATTTTATTCAAATATAACTCGCAAAAGGCTCATTTAATAAGAAGATGTTGCAAGACTACCTGGTAGGCAGTTTTGCTAGTGACTGTAGCCCTTCCCAGCAGCCATCGGTCGCCGTAGTTGTCCCCGGAAGCCGTGAAGATGGTCGTGTCCTGCAGGTTCTGGTCGCGCATCTGTGGAAGATACCAATGGCGTTGAAACGATCATTCATTAGACAAAAAGTTTTCAACAACTGAGTAAAGCTGGCCCAGAAATTTCAAGACTTCTTTGAAACTATCCAGAATATGCAGATCGACTTCCTTAAAACCCAACCAAAGTTTGAAGAACATACATGACATATTTGTTAGCTTGCATGACAAAATATGCACATGAGACTGACATTAACCCTTCAACTGTTGCCAAAACAGTCTTGCAACTTCTGATTCAATAGTGTACGAGCAACCAGAAGTTTCAAAACATTAGAGTCTTGAAGAGCAAGATCCCAGGACCCGAAGAAGGTGAGTCCGATTTAAGTGGCTGTGGCTAACTGCAACACTCAGGCCTATGGGAAATGGATACAGGCACTAGATTTTTTGCTTCCATGGGAGCAGGTGGCATTTCTAGCCATAAGTGAGTCATTTGGACACGGTCTAAAACCCAAACACCATTTGATGTAGGACTGCGCATTGGTAATGGTTGCCTGGGCTCCTGGTGCCTTTCCGTCTGGAACCAGTCCAAGACTGACTAAAGGGACCAGAAAAACAATTGCGGCTAATAAAAAATTACTTTATAGTAACTTCTCAGGTTGTAGCAAGGAAATGTTTCAGAAGTCTTTTGTTGAAAAGCTTCAAAAAAAGCAATATACAGTAAAATCTCGATAAGTCGAAGCTCAGGGGAATGGACAAAAAGTTCGAGTTATCCAACGTTTGAGTTATCGAAAGTTACATGCTTCAGTGCACATGCAACCTTACTGGCTTACGGCAGTTGGCATGTTTTTATGTGGTACATTAATAAACAATAAACCAATGAAGTTACGTACCGGTACCCGTGTCTACGTCTTGAGAATTCATTCATTTGCTTTGCTTGATCGGGCTGTTACCACATGACGCAGCGTGCGGGCCAGTCGGTCAGGGTTTCCGTGCTGGGTCACGTGATACATGTACAAAGCGCTTGAGGGCGCATCATTCGTGCCTGATTTATTTTACGGTTGCGGTTGATGCCCACCCATTGCTTGTCGACGTGACAATGGCAGCCCGTGTGAACATGATCGGCTCATCAAAGAAAAGCCGTACGCGTGACAGTAATGACTCCCAAGGAAGGCAAGCGTTCTTTCATCACTTTTTATTCTTCATTTTTTTTTTTAATTGGCCTGCCAAAACTTCGAGATAAGCGGCTTTAGTGGTATTGAAGTCTCGAGTTACAGGTAGTTTATTGTACTTAAAGACCTATTCTTTTGTCGGGAATACAGAAAGACGTCGAGGTAAACGGAGTTTCGACTTACCGGGCTTCGACTTATCGAGATTTTACTGTATCTGCATGTCATATATTGGTTACTTCTTAACTCGTGTTAACTTAGTAACTTGGATATTCAGCATCTGACAGTTTTTGAGGAGTATCTTTTAGAAAGACAAAATTGAATGCATTCTACGCACTGCCATTTTAAAATATTTCTTATCTTTCCTTTTTTTGGAATTGGAAATTTGGTTCCTGTCACAGCTATCAGCGAGTACCTATGTTTGATTTTTATTGGGCTTCCGGTTCACCCACTACCAGTAAATACACAGCCCTCAACTTTGAAGGGCTCTCCCTGCGAGACGTGCCTAGTCTTACCAAGACTTTGAGGGTGCCGATGTCGGCGCCATACATGTGGAAGAAGAACGTCCAGCAGGCGTCCTTGGTGCTCTGGTCAGGAACGAACACCGGGCTGATCAGCCTGGCTATGTCGTTGGGCCTAGGGGGACTGCACTCGATGTACATGTAGTAACCTAGGTGGAGGGTGGGGTTGAAACATAATGTTACATTATCCGCTCCGAGTGGGAACAAAACCGTGGCGTGTTTTTGAATGAAATTGACGGTCCTTCGGTATGAACTCACTGCACAGGTGCGAGAGTTTACATGCCTATGAAGTAGGGCATGCGGAGTATTAAGTGAAATGATTTTATGCCGGAATGCATGGTTCTCTGCATGCAAAATATGTGTCAAACGCGTGCAAGAACCCTGTTGGAAAACTTTGTACCAGCCTGTCTTTCTTTTGCCGGTAAGGGTGCACTTCAACTCAGGGCAGATAAGTTTCTCCTGCTGATTTGATCTTTTCCAAGGCTGAGTCAATCACAGTCACACAGATGCAAAGACAGCAAGATGGAACAATATTCAAAGTAAGGGATCAGTTAATTTTGAGACCATCAGACATCAATCATTAATAGACTGAGCTGTAAGTCTCCGCATCCCGTAAGCCTTTGAATAAAATCTGGTACACTGAGTTATCTGATTGTACATCAACAGAAAAATTGTATTCCCCAGACTATTAAAAGACACTGTTGCAATACTTGTGATTCGGGGCAAGCTTTTGCATAGTGACCACTATCACATGGACTGGTCCCTTTCTGCCCTTCTTATCCATTGAGAACAGTGTATTGGTGCAAGGCATCTGTTATGTAACTAAGCAAAAGCTTGCCCGAATCACGAGGTAAAGCAACAGTGTCATTAGTTTGGAGAATGTGAATTTAATAAAGAACTTGGTGAACAAGATTTTTTTCAAATTGTAACTCGCAAAAGGCTTATTACAAGGCTTGGCATTATGGGGGAAATGCCCCCCAGTCAAGAAAATTAGGGGCCACTAATCCCGTCTTTCCATTGCCAGTTACTCCAAGAGCTCCATACTGGCTTGTAACAGTTACAAGGATGACCATATTGAAATTAATTCATCACTTTTATCACTCTTTTCATGTTTTTCATTTTGCAGGTCTCTTCTAAGGGTTTCCGACAAGGTATGGTCATAGTACCTTCAGGTGTTCCATAAGAGTAGTCGGCGGTGGGACCCGTGTAGAATGATGGGGTTGGTCCCTTGTTGTGCGTCCAGTCAAAATCGTCATTGGTGTCTTGCTTGTAGCCGCAGAGGTTAGGGTCCTGGAACTCGCAGAAGTGGGTGGCTGGTCGGGGAAAATAAGTGGAAGAAGAGGTTATTTGTAAAAAAGGTTGATTAAGGTGATGCCGGGAAATGTGCAAAGATGAAAAAGGGATGCAAATGCACCATAAATATTCACTGGGAGTTTGATCATTTCACGCAAGCAAACGCCCAAACACGCAGGAACTGTGTTGGAACATGGAGGACATTGAAACACATCTCAGCAAATTCTGCATGTACGACCGAGTGACACTCGTGCAGGAGTGATTTTCCACTGAGTTTGTATACACACAGAGGCTCAAAACAGTCCATGGAGGTTGAGTGTACATGTGCATGCATGTGTCGCCGACAAGTGGCTCCGGGATAGCCAGGCATTGCAGCAACTATCAAAGTTTTGAAAAAGAGATGATGCAATAACAAATGTCGCACTAATCTTGAAAAAATGGCAAAAAGGGTCAGCAATTTGTTAAGGTCGGACTCTGTAAGAGACTGTGGTTGCGGTATCGTCATCTTAAAAGTCGACATTTTCGACTGATACCCACCACACCTCGGACAAGCGCAACAAGGAATAACACCCTCGGCAACTGCTTAACTTCTGATGCCAATTACAAGAACCAACCAGGCTCTCCAGCGTGACGGATAGTTTAACAGTCGTACCAACAAGAACCCTGCTTACCTTCACACTCGCCGTCGTACACCCGAATGTCGTCAAGAGCCTGGTCACCCTCGTAGCTGTTACCCACAATTCCTTCGAACACGTACTGCATGAGTAAAATGTAAGAACGGGATGAGGACTTACCGATTAAAAATCAGCTGTTAAACTGAACTCCATGGAACTAATTGACATAAAAAAACACCCAAAATTTTGTTTCTAGAATGAACTGTGCTAGTTTTCATACACCAAATGAAAGCTTACACGTGTATATTTCATCATTTTTGAGACATAATGCACCTTTTTTAGACTGGGTTACGTTTATAAGGGCGAAGGTGTTGTCTCGTGACCATGGTATATGCCCGATCAAATCAATTCCTCACTAACCTGGAAGTCCTCCGAGGACCTGACGATCTCCACCTGCGCCCGGTACCACTTGTCCTCCCGCGTGCCTACCCGCTTCAGGATGGGCACGCCCAGCCCTGTGCTGGTGGTGTTGGCGTACACATTGAACGTGTCGATGTCATCGCCGTACATGTGGTACCAGAAGTCCAGGCAGCGGGAGGCCGTCTGCTGAGGGACGTTGGGACTGACCAACCAGGCCTTGTCGCCCGCCTGGCGGGGGAAGGATGCCTCGATGTAGATGAAGTAACCAGCGCCTAGAGAGGGAGAGTTTAGTTTCCACAACTGTCTTATATACTTATTTTGACCTTTATTCAATGCCAACATTTGTATGCAATATGAAGAGTTAATTTCCATGAAGAGTGTATTTCCAAAATGCTATATGGGCCATTCTGGTATCTTTCAGGATCCTACTGCCTCTCAGTTGCTGCAGTCACTTTCTACAGCTTTAAGACTGCTAAACACAACTTTAATGAGTCAGAATAAGGAAAAAGAAGTTAAGGGACACATGGTACACGCCTAAAGCTCTCCCATCTTAATTGTGGGAAAAAATGCCTGTTTTTCGAACGGATATATCTCATTTGGAAAATAAACCCTTATATATACTTCGCATCTTTCGGCTGGAGTAGTGATTTGCATATGAAGCAAGCTATTGCAAAGGCTAGGGGGTAATACACATGTGGAAGAAGTGCTGGAAGAGATCGGGGTTTTCCAGGTGTACACAGGCCGGAAACTCTCTTTACCCCTCTTTGCCCCAAAAATCTCCCCCACCACAAAAAATGTGGTTTTACCCCCCCAAAGAAATCAAAGCAATGCACATGGAGGGAGGTACTGGTACATTGGGGTAAAGTGACCTGCCGAAGGACACAGCAGGTGGTGAGGGGCTGGATTCGAACCATCAGACCTTTGATTAAAACCTCCAAGCAATGCACATGGAAGGAGGTACTGGTACATTGGAGTAAAGTGACCTGCCCAAGGACACAGCAGGTGGTGAGGGGCCGGATTCGAACCATCAGACCTTTGATTAAAACCTCCAAGCAATGCACATGGAAGGAGGTACTGGTACATTGGAGTAAAGTGACCTGCCCAAGGACACAGCAGGTGGTGAGGGGCCAGATTCGAACCATTAGACCTTTGATTAAAACCTTGGTGATTTTACCTGATCCCAGTGTGTGATCAGTGCTCGGCCCAGTGCTCGAGGAAGGGGTTTTCTGGGCTCTGGTCCAATCAAAATCGTCGTCGATTGGCTGAGTGAAGCCGCAGAGATCTGCCTCAAAGTCGCAGTCGAACGCGCTGCCAACTTGTGGAAAACAGAAATTTACTGGTATGATTGCTTTTCTTTACTTGCCAAACAAGCCAAGATAGTCAATTTCAATGATATTTTAATTTTTCAAATTACAAGGGGCAGATGTAACAGGGACACAGAAGAAATGTCACACTTGCTGACGCCCTCATTTATGGAAAGACCCAGATGCACTTTTGTGAAACTTGATTCCTTTTACAATGTACAGTAACTATTGTTGTGATACCTGGTAACTACTTCTGTGAAAACTATTTTGTGAAAAACAGTTTAGGAAAACCTGTTTTGTGACAAACATTTTACAAAAAACTGTTATATGGGAAGTATTTTTTATAATAACTATTTTTTTACAACTTTTTTAGGAAAAGTACTTTAAGGAAACTGTTTTTAAGAAATCTTTTTAGGGAAACTAATCTTATGACAAAAACAATATATTACACTCCTTGGGTTCAGTAAGCCAGGTAGAAAAATCTTGGAACTGTGCGTAAGTTTACCTTTGCACTGCACCTGGTCAAAGGCCACGTCATCAACGGCGACTGTGGCATTGTTGTTGGTTCCCTCGATGACCTCCATCACGACCTGATGCTCGATGCCGCTGGCCACATCCACCTGCACCTCGTGCCAGAAGCTGCCCCGGTCGCCAGTCGAGCTGAACTTCTTCTGCATGGTGCCAGAGGCTGGGTTCATCATGTAAATATTGATGGTGCCAGCGCCTAGCGTGTCCAACAAGTAAAAGAAAAAGGGGTGTGAGTGGCCACACACAAAATAAAGCTGACAACATCTGAGATTTGAAGAGTTCCCAGAGCAGTACATTCTACCAAAAGAAATTCAGAGTAAAAGTCTAAATAAAAAAGCTGAAATTGGCTGAAAAGCTGAATTCTCACCACCACCCCCAAGAAAGATAAAAAGACACTCAAAACGGAGAAAGTGCTGCAAACCGCTAATACTAACTAGAACAACATGAAAATTACAACGCTTACCTCTGAAAGAACCAGGCTTTTTGGGGCCATTTCATTGCTGCAAGGGTAGGAGAAAGCCTGCCCCCCTCCAAAAAAAATAATCTTTACGGTCCCGTATCCCATCATTCTCAACCTTGGAGCGTATGTAACATCCATTGTGAATACAGTCAAAGTTTTATATTCCATCCGTCATAAATTTTAACAGTTTATGCCCTGTCACATGTTGGCCAGTGAGTAATGAGCACGTAACAGCGGGAGAGGTCACATTTTGGGGTGACCTGTCTTGGAAAATTGGACATTCTGCGAGAACATGCACATTTTGATTTGGGTAAAAATGAGTGTCATAACGATTGTCACTAATAAAAAGAATCCTGAAGGCTTGACATGCAAACCCCCCAAAAAGTTCCACTGTGACAATAACAAATAAAAAAGTACAGGGGTGAATTCCGATCCACCAGTTCTTTGGAAGAACGGTTAGAGGAGAAGTAAAGAGCAGGAGACTAGGCCCTGGTCGCTGTTTGAGTTAATGGGGATTCCTGAGTACTCACCGGTGCCATGCATGTACAGCCAGAATGTCAGGCAGGCTGGGTCGGCCTGCGGCAGGTGCTCGCTGACAAGCCACGCCTTCTTCCCGCTCGGGAACAGCGTGCCTTCTATCAGCATGTAGAAACCTGTAAATGTTGCACAGATGAGAACATTTTAATATAAAGGACGTGATCTGTAAAAAGTGTTTCGTGCAGCGGAAAGAGCCAAAATTGCTTGCAATTTTGTTGGTTATAAAATGGTCAGTTATGCGGACGAGTACGTTGCTACCTTTTGTTTAAGCTTGTGGTCACATTGAGACTTGGACAATGCTCAAAATAAACCATGTCAGAGGTCATTTGAGTACATCAATACGCCTGTGCCAGGTCGGCTAATGTCAGTATGGCTGTACGCAATCTCACATGTACTGAGCCTACTAGAGCCAGCCTGACGTGAGGTGTTTTTCTCTAATGACGCTGCATTTTAAAAATGGGACTGGCTTGCTGTAAGCTGCATATGGAGAGGTGTTTAAATGTGCAAACAACTCTGAGGACGTGTGATGGAAGGTGCTGCAAACGGTTAACACTTCAACATTGAGGTTGGTCTTGAGAGGTGGTTAGATGGACAGCGGAAATGCAGCAGGTACCTTTGTCAGTCAGCGTGGTGTGGTCCTGTGGGGGTGACAGCCAATGCGTGGCATCCTGGCCCCTGGTTCGAACCCAGTCAAAGTCGTCCTTCTGCAGTTCGTTGGTCCAGCCGCACATGTTTCTCTCAAAGTCGCAATAACCTGCCCATTATAGAAGGGAAAACAAAAGAAAAAAATCATGACAAAAAGTCACAGATGTAACAACTGAAACAATGAAAACCCTGAAAGATAAAAACAGACACAAGACTATCACAAGACCCCACAAGACCATCACAAGATTCCCCATCAGACTATCACAAGACCAACACAAGATCTCCAGTCTGAATTCAAGTTAGAAAATATTCAGATGAATGACAACAAAAGCATTCCTTTTAATAGTCACTTTTCACCCTGCTATCTGTGACTGGTCTTGTGACTGGTCTTGTGACTGGTCTTGCAACTAGTCTTACGACGAGTCTTGCGACTAGTCTTACGACGAGTCTTGCAACTGGTCTTGCAACTAGTCTTACGGCGAGTCTTGCGACTAGTCTTACGAGTCTTGCGACTGGTCTTGTGACTAGTCTTGCAACTCGTCTTGTGACTAGTCTTGTGACTGGTCTTGCAACTCGTCTTGTGACTGGTCTTGCTACTAGTCTTGTGACTAGTCTTGCTACTAGTCTTGCAACTAGTCTTGTTTCTGGTCTTGCATTTGGTATTGCGTCTGGTCTCACGGATGGTCTCAACCACAACACTAGAACTTGCCCTTTGGTTTAAAATTGAAGTTAAGGAGATTAAAGGTGGGGAGCAAGATTGAAAATGAAATCATTGTGCCAATCCCTTAAAATGTAATAACGACAATCACAACAATGAAGCTGTCGTTCTCTAACACATCATTTGAGAAAGAAAGAGTTACACTTGTAGCAAAGTGTGGGGGGTTTAGGAGAAACTGACCTACTGGGTCGCAAGGGCCAACGCGGATGTCAAAGTTATCCAGAGCGATGTGATCAACACTTCCAGCACCGTGCTTGCCTTCAATCAGAATCTACAGAGTGAACAAGAAGTCACAACAAATGAAAAACATATAAATATTGTTAATTGCTGAGATGTTTGACAAAGTGTTTTAAACACCCCTAGAAATTGATGTCACCTCACGGGGTAGCAAAGGATTGAAAAAAAAATTCTCCACAGCAGTTCAATAAAACAAAGGTATCATTTGAATACCCAAGTTAAAGGATTCTTTCCAGGGAACAACTTCTACTACTTTGAAATGAAATATGCACAAACAACTTTGTGATTTTCATGTTAAGATAAGAGTAGTGACTACAATACTTTTGCAAGAAACAAACTGAAACATGTAACTAAGGAACCTTTGAAGCAGAGCCAAAGTGCTTTGCGCTATATTTTGACAGCTAGGACTCACTCGGTACTTTTTCGTCGTGGGCGGTATGGAGGCCGCGCCGAACCGCCACATGTTTCCCTGGTTCCCGGTCTTGGTAAACACAACGGTGCTGGTGGCATCCTCCGTGACAGTCAGGGTGCCGGCGTTCTGGCCGTGCATGTGGTACCAGAAGGTGGCACACTCACCAAAAGAGTTGGGGTCAAACTGGGAGGTGTACATGACGGCGCGTTGGTTGACGCTTCCCTGGGTGGGGTCGAGATACATAAGATAACCTGGACAAAAAAAACAAAAAAACTATTGAGTACTTACAGACATCCTTATTAAATTTGTCAGGCGTCTGTACAAGATCCAGGCCTATCCAGATGTGTCACCTAGGCTCCCGTGTATCCCATGCAGGAACTTAGTCAACAAAAGATCAGCTGACGAAAGATGGTGCTGGGATACCACCCAATATTCCACATTCCAGAAGTGTTTCCCAATTTTTAAAAACAAGAAGTAAAATTTTTATTTAAAAGACAGACGTCTTTATTGCTATATTATTTTATGCAAATGGCTAATTTTATCGGGACCAAGAGAGGATGCCATTTTCATAGCAACGGAGGCTCCTTTGTTGGGAACTGCACTTTACTGGTTCACAAATAATTATGAAATGTGCATGTTTACAGTCGCATCATCACTCCCACACAAATCAACACTCCCCACCATCACGGCTATTTGCAACTGGTGATGAGGGGTTGCTTCTGCTCAAGGTGGAGAGCCAGGGCGTTGTTTCTCCCAGCGTAGCGTATTAAAATTTTTGTCTTGTTGGGTTTAAAATTGAAAATTAGGCTATGAGGACACAGGTTTGAACAACTTTCCAATCTAGTTTCACAATACTGGTTTTTATTTCAGATCACTTGAATGCCCCAGTTTTGCACTGATAATTCAAAGGCTGTTCCAGTTTTACTTCTATCAGTCATGATTCTACTCAAGAAAATTCTCAAGCAACTCACGCCACTGGGTTCAACTTTCACGTCCAAAGGCTGAAGTACTAGTTTATAATTAACCACATAAAGTAATGGTAATGCAGGGGAATGCGATTTAAACAACAGCGTTTGGAGATTTTTACGGCATGTACCGTTTGCTGTTCCCGTCGACTTGTCCTCGTGCGGGCCGGAGGACGTTGCCAGCGCAGAAGCCTGGACTCTCGACCAATCAAAATCGTCATTTTTGTCCTGAATCAGTCCGCAACTGTCCAATTCCACGGTGCAAACCCCTATGGGAAAAAAAAAAGAACAGGAAAAAAAAGACGACAAAATTACATTACATTAAAGAATATTTTGGCTATGCTGTTCGCAAACGAGGACATGTGGATGCAATCTGGCGGTCCGGGCTGATGGGTTAAACCGCCACTCTTGCATCAGCTCGCCTCCAGCTAGCTTTGACACATAGGAAATAAGAGGCCATCTGTGACTGAGTGGTGAGCATGAACTTGGCAGCAGTGCTTGGCATTGTTGAGGTACCAAAGATCACTTTGTCATTTTGTTGTTTGTTTGTAAGTGCACTTTCTTAATAATTATAATAATAATTTATTCATTTATAAAGAGCAAGCTTCACATAGACATGTTCAAATGCGCTGTACAATGAAGGCATTAAGCGTGGAACAATGAATACATTTAGACATGGTTGAGCCGATGGCATCCAAGGGCACCTTGGGCAGCCGCCAAACGACCCACTATCACCAACATCAGTAAAGGGGAGACAGTATTCAGTTACAGTTTTAGAGGTGGGAGGAAACCCCAGAGGAATATTCTAGGTAAAACCCACGGAATCAGGTAGGGACTGAAAACCCGATCCACATCTGGACCGGGCCGGGAATCGAACCCGGTACCACAGAGGTTGAAGGCGAGGAAAGAACTACCTTGCCAACCTGACTCCTCTTATAGGGTCCATAGGAAATTGTACATGTAAATAAAGGAAGATGTCGTTAGTGCTGAGACTTGTTCCTTTCAGATTTGTCTGCAATGTCCAACTGAGGTCAGCGCACTGTCTGATGACCCATTTCTCAGGACATCACATGCATCACTAACTTCTGCAACTCAGCTCCTACAGAGGCCTATTTTTGTCAACCATGTTTGTCCATCATGTCAAACTAGGGACAACACACTGATGGAGGACCTATTTCTACCTACAATGTTAAACAGTGCACAGACTGAGGACCTACTCCTGTGACCTTAATGTACATAATTACTAAGCATGTGCAACAAAAAGCTCAATTCTTACGTCTTGGCGGGCAATCCGCCTCTGTGTACAGTATGTCATCCACGGCAATGTCACTGGAGTAGGTGTTGCCACGGATACCTTCCAGAACAAGCTGCAAAAACAATCGCCTCAAAGTTTACATTCACCCTCTTCTGTGAATAGCATCATGAAGCATTAAACGTCTTCTGCAAGTAGGCACTGTTTCTTCTTAGGAAGAAAAATATTGTTCTTGAATTTGTTTCTCCATAAATGAAACTTCAAAGCATGCATCTTACAAAGCTTATCGACTCTGAGTGGAAAGTACTTCAAATTGGCATCAGCGTTGTAATAGCGTACCTTTTGAGTACCAAGTTCATTGCCAGATATTGAACTGGCTGAACTGAACAATGCTGGGCGTTTGATGATACATTTACCAAGGTAAGGTTGAAAAATAACTGTAATACTTCAGAAACTTCCAGTGTTGTACTCGGCCACTGTTGCTAGGTTTGAAAGGATTATATACACACTCAGAAAAATTTATAAAAATCTGTCCCACAAAATTGGAAGAAAAATGTACCAACAAGGTCTCTCACAATTCTCTCACCTTGTATTTGGTTGACATGGTGATGGTGAGCTCTGCCCGGTGCCACCGGTTCCCACTCTGTGTACCAGTACGACTCCACAGGGCTGTGTCTGTGGTGCCCAACCGGGAGAACAGGTTGAGGGTGCCGACGCTTGTGCCAAACATGTGGTAGTGAAACTCCAGGCAGATGGCTTGGGCAGGGCTGGGCGGCGTGATGTCGCCGGATATCAGCCGTGCTCGGTCACCCGGGCTGCGGCCGGAGGACTCGATGTAGACGTAATAGCCTAAATGGTGGATAACATTGTGGGTCTTTCACTTTCATACAGGGTACTTAAATGTAAATGTTTAGATAAAAATCACTTTCTAAGATAAACTGTCTTTACACAGTGCCTTTAGCACTCCACATTTCTGAATTTTGCTTTTATAAAAAAGGGAGTGGAAAAAGTAGTCTGATGTTTTGCAGTGTCTTTTGTTGCTGTGAAATCAAACATGAATCTATAAAAGTAAAGCTGTTTCCTTATATGCCTGAGACATCTTTATGTGCAAACATTCTGTTCATACGGCGAATATCAACAACATACATTTTTACCAGTTCTGGCTCAGGTAACCAATCAGAAGAGCTCTTTTACCAAGTCATAATAAATCCCTGTCATCTGATTGGTAGTTCACTGATCAAGTACCACTGATTTATTCACTGAAATGCGCAGCAAGTCACATGATAAAAATTACGTAAAATGAATCAATTTAATTATATCTGTTCATCCAACAGCGCATCTAGCGCCAATTACAGGATGAAGGGATAATTAATAAGACAATGAAGAAATGTTTAGTTTTAGAGGTTGGAGGAAAACCCCAGATACATATTCCAGGGAACGCCTACAGAATCAGGCAGGGACTGAAAATCCAATCCACATGCTGACCTGGGTGGGATTCGAACCTGGGCTCCAGAGGTGGAAGGCAAGGAAAAAGCTACACCAACCTGACTCCCCCGATTTTAGAGGTACATGTACAGTCCATCATTTTGCAGTTATCCATAGATTAACTGACAAAATTACTGTTTAGAAGCATACTTGGTTTAAAGATGGTTTAATAACTGCCTGTGAAATTGTTCATTCTGGCAAGCTGTCATTTTGAAGAAAACACTCAAAAGATGGCCATCTCCAACAAACATGACAAAAGTCTCTAAAGACGATTTTCTGGAAAATTGTCATTAGGAGAGCACACAAGAGTTGACACGACACACATACATGCATAATACAACTCGTCAGTTCAGGGCACTGAATCTGAGAATGTCTCAGAGGCTGAATTGAATTCTGAAACATTTGATCTGAAATAGAAAACCCTAGAATATAATTTTTCCCCGAATGTAAAAGTATTCACAGAGCAGAGACTTTATCCGGTTTGCTCTTTTGATTAGGCACCCTACTTTAGATTTGGAGTATGTTGCCTCAAAGATGCATGATGCACAAACGTCAAACCCCTTTGTAGAAAAGAATTTCACTGTGAACGTCCATTGTAATGGATATATTGCGAACATGTAACATTTCTGTTTGTAATAATTATGATTATGCTCTAAATCCAGTGTAAACCAAACCAAAACAAAACAAATCAAACCAAAACAAACCAGACCAAACCAAGCCAAAATGATGGACTGCAAAGTTCCATCCAGTCATGGCACGGCCATCTTAGTTGTGTCAAAAGAACCACAAGATGTTGTGGGAAAAACGCCTGAGAGCTTGGCATAGGGGAAAAAATGTATGATGGCGATACCTGAGAGAATAGCTCTTTTTGGGTTAACATGAGTTCAGTGTTACCCACTGAACTCAGGTTAGGCAGTTTGTAAGAGGAGCGTCCGTACCGTTTCCTGTAGTGTGATCCCCACTGGGCCCCGTGCCAGAAGATGGTGTGCTGCCTCTTTTTCGCGTCCACAGAAAATCGCCCGACGGGTCATCGTTCCAGGAACAGAGCGGGGTCTCGAAGTCACAGGAGACGTTACCGGCATAAATGCTCGGATCGGCTTTACTTGGCATGACTGCAAGACAGAAACGTTTCAGATCAGTTGGGGTTTATTTAACTTTAATTTCTGTTGGCTTGAATTTGGAAGTTCATGGCAGCTTCTTGATGGATTTGGGTTGTAACTTTGTTTCACGTCAGCTTGGCCTGCTCAACCTGACCCTTGCTCAACATCAGTCAGCAATCTCACCTGCACAGTCACCATCTGCAAACAGCAAGTCGTCGATGGCAATGTCTCCTTGGTAACTCCCACCCACAACACCTTCAATCAAAATCTGCGACAGAAAAAAGGCTCTGTGTAAAGTTTTAGTAATGTGTAATTTGTTGAAAAGTGAAGCTCTATGTTGCAAGAAGGTTGAATGGCTGGCAAGACTTGAACCAAGGTACGAAGAACCATCATCCCATCTCACCACCTCTGCCATTTCACTGCTGCAAAGAGGATGAAAAAATGAATTTGAACCTTGGACCAACAAAGGGATACTCAACCTGTATTATAACCACCAGTATCATGTCATGGGTAAGCAAGGTGGTGAACCAAGGTCCAGCAAAAATATTCACAAGCTGCATCAACATTCTTGTGTATCATAACAGAAATCGAACCTAGGTCCGATGAATTGATAGTCCAAGCTTAGCAACTATCTGGTATAGCATCTGTATAGGCAGCATGATGAATAGAATTCGAACCCAGGTCAAAAAAAGTGATAATTCAAGCAGCAGTGACTCGAAAATATCACAGATGAGCACAGCAACAAACAGAATTCGAACCAAAGCCCAACAAAATCAACATCCTAGCTAAAGAGAATTATAGGCAGGTATCGAGGCACTTCCCTTATCAAAATGCTGTACAACTTTAATGGGAATTTCCACAATTGTTAAATATTATGAGCAAACCCACATTGTGAATTATTTTACAAAGTCGCAGAGCAAACCGAATTCGAACCCCCCACCTGGTACTTCTCGGTCTCTGGTACGCTGAACTGGCCATGCAGCCAGTCAGTGGAATCGCTGCTCTGCTGGCCGAAAAGTGCCCACTTGAGTACAAAGGTCTCGGCTGGCGTGTTGAACTTGGTCACGTAGGACACCTTCAGCAGGCCGATGTCGCTCCCGTACATGTGGTACCAGAAGTCGAAGCAGCTGGTGGCAGCGGTGGCATTGGGCTTCTGGATGCCACTGCGTAGGCGTGCCTTCTCGCCTTCTGTTCTTGGACTGGAGGTTTCAATGTACATGTAGTATCCTGACAAAAAATGAAAAAAAAAGGGTTGAGGGTCAACGAGAGAGCCTTTTCTTTACATGGGATGCAGTCTGTAAAGATTTCTCCCACCTTACGTTTTGGTATGGGCTATAAAGATATGATCAATGGAAAGAGCCTTGTCATCGAGCAAGAAGTCAACTTTATGTACTCATAGGTGAAAGTCAAGTCCTCGCGTAGTAATTGCAAGTCCTAAAAAGTCATCACAAGCCAGTCACAAGGCCAAACTGTGATAAATGGGATTCCTCTACTGACAAACTGCCATACAGCCAGAGAGCAAATTGACTGAACCAGAACCCTGCAGTTGGGAGACACCAGATTCTCTTACCATCTTTTGTGCCATAAGTGTGGTCGATGGAAGGTCCTGTATACGAGGAGTACGTGGACCCCTTCAATGTCACCCAATCAAAGTCGTCGCCCTGGTCGTTGGTCCAGTCGCATTGGCCAGACTCAAAATCACACATGGCTAAAATGGAAAATCAGCAAAATTTCTCAGGTTAGGGTAAAATTCTTGATACAATACAATACAATGCAAAACAATAATTACATTTATATAGTGCTTCACAAACTATAAGTTTTTTCACAGTGCTTTATATCAAAACGGAAAAAAAAAATTATATTACGGTTGATTCAATTTCTGAACGAAAAGTAGAATTTTAAGATGTTTCTTAAAAACCTCAAAAGAAGGAGACAGATGAATGAATCTATGAAGCTGGAAAGCATTGTCACCAGCTGTGGTGTATGTCCGAGGAACATGGAGCAGGGCACTGTCTTGTACTAGAACAAGGACCACGACGCATAGACTGATGTGGAAAGATGAGAGAGTTCATGTACTCTGGAGCTTTGTTTTAGATACTCTTGAAGACAATAGTCAGGATCTTAAATTTGATGCATTGCTTCACTGGAAGCCAATGGGGTGACATCATCACGCTTACGGGACTTGAAGATCAGCTCAGCGGCACGATTCTGAACTCTTTGAAGACGTTGTATTAGAGACAAGTTGATGCCATACAGTAGCGAATTAGCAACCAAACCAGGTTCTCTTGATTTTGTTGTATTGTACAAAGAATGTTCTACATGAACACGGAATGCCGGCACTCGGAGTTGAACTTTTGAAGTGATTGAGCTATTATCAAGAAAGGTTGCATCAACCACAGTTTTGTCTTGGGATTATGGTGAACATTGAGGGAGACCAGCACAGTTGAAGATGGTTAAGAGGGCCATACATACTGTTCTTGGGACAGCTTCCGATGCTGTGACTGATGTCGTCGATGGCGATATCGCTGCGGGGTCCCGACCCGATCACAGCCTCAAAGATGAGCCGGAACGCCAGGACCTCGCTGACCTCGAAGTAGTCCTCGTACCACTGGTCCCCGTTGTTGCCCTGCTGGGACCAGACAAGCTTCTCGGTGTTGAATGTCTTAGACTGGCCGGGTGAAAATAAGAGGAGAAATTTTTGGAGCTAGTTTCATAATCAGTGTTTCAGATTTTTACAGGATTTAGCAAGGAGTAATTCCAGTCGTTTCCGATTGTAAAAATCATTTAGGTATTACCCGCTTGCATGCTGCTGCTATAAAATGTCCCTTGTTGTTTTGTGGTTTCTTTTCTCGACAATATTTCTTTACAGGTTTTTTTTCAAAGACAGCACGAAATATTAACTTGGCATGAACATCAACCCTCATCTGTAGATGTGCAAACCAGTACAATGTCTTGGTTACATCATCAGGCATCAAACTCCAGAGTGAGTTTAATTAAAAAATTATATAACGAACTTCTTTCCACACAGAAATATGCAAGAGGCATTCAGTGTCTATCGGATCTCATGATCTGCGATGTTCATGAGTTGAGATACGACAGACACTGAATGCCTGTTGCATATATGTGTGAGGACAAAGTTGTGTAGCCTTTCCATCTGGGGTCAATGGAAGGTCACAGTTGAGTAGACTGTAATTGCTGAAAGAGAGACCCCACTTCAAACCAACTTGAGAAAAACGTGAAACCTCTAACAAGCACCAATCACAGTACAGAAATGTGCACATTTTTGCCAATTCACCGAGACATTATCACATAGTGTCTGAAAATGACAGACTTTCCTCTGGATTTTTATACATTTCAGGACAATTACTTGAATTACAATGAATTTCAGCTTGACTTTTCCACATCAGAAGGATGTTAAGTCAATAGAAAACTTTGATTTTGGGAGGCTCGACACAAGGCTTGAGGATACAGCGGCAATTATTTTTGGGGGGGCTGGGGATTATATACCTTGATGTTAAGCGTTCCCATCTGGTCGCCAAACATGTGATAGTTGAAGGTGAAGCAGTGGGTGTTGATGCCAGTTTGGATCTTGTACTCGGGGGAGATGAGCTGGGCCTTCTGACTGATGTGGCCCTGTGCCTGGGCGTACATGTACTTGCCTGTGAGGTGAAGAGGGCGTAACAATGATCACAATCCACTCAATCGACAGAATGCCTCTTTTATGGCCGAGTTGAGTAGCTTGTGACTTGAATTGAGGCAAGAGGTCTTGTGCTGGTCCAATGGGATCTCGAGTGCATCACTGCAGTGAACAATTCCCTGTTTTCTCTATCTCTCTGATAGACTTACCCGCAGCAGTCTGATAGGTGTGATCCACCTTCGGTCCCGTGTTGGCTGTCGGTGTGGGACCGCTGTTCTGTGTCCAATCAAAATCATCATTGGCAGTCTCCTGGGAGTACTGACAGAGATGGGTGTCCTCAAACTCACAGAGATCCCTCACTAGAAAGGGAAAAGATCAGTTTTGTTTTTTCCAACTGAAGATCAATACACAGGGTTTTGTTACATACAAGACAAACTAATCCTCAAATTCATTCAAACTGAATATCTACCTAACGGTGGTATTCTGGAGTTTATCACAAGTCCTTATATCTGAGTCTTTTGACAAGACCCCAATAACCCAAATGTCCCAAACCAAAAGGCCCCTCACCCCAAAATACAAAAGCCTAAATCTCCAAACTCCAACTCCACCCCAAACCAAGAAGCCCTAAACCCGAATGCTTAAAACCTTCAAAAACAACCCAAATGCCCCAAACCTCAAAAAAAAACCTAATCCCTAAAATCTCTGAAATGCATATGCCAGGCCTCCAAACCAACCCAAATGCCCCACACCTCAAAAACCAACCTAAATATTCAAACATCCAAAACAACCAAAATGCCCAAAACATCCAAAACAACCCATATGTCCAAACTCCCCTTAACCCAGCCCAAATGCCCAAAATCTCTGAGACATACTCCAAACCTCCAAAACCCAAATGCCCAAAACAACCCAAATGCCCCAAACCTTCCAAACAAATACCTCAGGCCCCACAATGCCTCAAACCCGCTTATACAACCCAAAAGCCCCTAAACCCCAAAGTTCTACAAATCTTAACGCGAACCCCAAACTAAACCAAACACCTGTCAACTTAAAGGTCAAGTGACACGGTAGTTACTTAACCTGGACATAGGCCGTTGGTGACTGTAATGTCATCAAGGGCGATGTCGCCTCTGTAGCTGTTTCCAGCAATGCCTTCAAAAATAATCTACGGGATAAAAAAGAGAGAAGAGAAAAAAATTCCTTTTTTCATTCGAACCTCATCTAATCGAGATGTGAACTTCCTTAATTTGAATAGGCATCTTTTTTTTCTTGAAACCACTCTATCAAAAACAGACTTGCATCAATGCAAGTTTTGTTCTCAATCCAAAGACGAAAGGCTCCATTTACGGGAATAATGACGAGAAGATGGAGTTCATGGCGAAAGCAGGGACAAGATGTTTTTGATTTACAGCTGTTTGCAACGGTGCGACAGATGTCGACCCGATTCTAACAAAATTGTGCATGTTTCCATTGATCTGAGCCTAACTACAGTTTAGTGTTGTATTTAACTGCACATCCACAATTATTAAGGAGGCTAGCATAGCTTGTTCAAAACTATATTATGACGTCAATTTCTAAATATGTTTGTAGCCTGAAATGAAACACGTTTCTTTGAGAGCAAAACTGAAAGAATGTTTGCAGCCGTTTCCAAGCAATCTGATCTTTCTAAGTCTGGAGATTACTTAATTCAAGTGACAGACATTTTTAAGAGTTTGGGTTTTGGCAGAAACTGAGACAAGTGAACTCGATGACAGGCTCATATTGTAATTTGAGGGAACGATAACCTTAGAGTGCAAGTCAGAATGACACCAGGTGAACATAACGAAAGCTGCCACAATATGTTTTGAGCCATGAGGCTGATTTTGTTGAAACATCATGATAGCTCCGCAACGAAGGCTTACTTGGTAGCCGGCAGTCGACGTGCCCATCATGTCCCCAACGTACCACTGGTCGTCCCTCGTGCCTTTCCGTGTCCACTTGGCGGGGCCCAACGCGGTGCTGCCCGCATCACGGGTGTACACGTTCAGCTGGTTGATGTGGTCGCCATACATGTGGTACCAGAACGTCAGGCACTTGGGTGTGGTTGATGCCGTGATGATGGGGCTCTCCAGCCGCGCTTTGTCGCCAGAGGACTGGAAGGACACCTCAATGTAGATATAATATCCAGCACCTTCACGAAAAAGTGTGTTCATAGTAATACTTAAAACTATGTTGTTGCAGTGATGTGTCTTGAAAGTACTTTTATGACTTTAGACAGACCCAAGGAAGTTAAGGCAAACCTATAGAACAAAAGATCAGGACCTAAACTCTTCCTTGTTGTAGGCAGAAAGTTGTATTAGCAGTGCTCTTGTTAATGAAATTTGATAGCATGCAATTATTTGAACTGTCCCAGCTAATTACAGATGGCTCATTGTGTAAACTCACTGGTTCCCAGAGTGTGATCAACGGAGGGCCCAGTCTGAGAGGAACCGGTGGCACCGCTCAGCCGCCTCCAGTCAAAATCGTCATCGGTTGCATCTGTGTAGCTGCACATGTCCTGTTCAAAGTCGCAGTCGTAAGTAGCTGGCCCTGACAAATGTAAGAAGAAACGAAAATCACATCTTGAGTAATGACAGAGAGATCTGCGTCCGAAAGTCACCAAATCTCCTGGTTTGTCCAGTTGGCTACCTATCCACCCCAAGCTGAAATGCACCCACAATTGGCGGAAAGAGAGACGGGTGGTTACAACACACGTCCTGCATACACGCAAAGACCATACATGCCAGAGTAAATTAGTTAGGCGTACTCAGCATGCTTTGCGTCAAACGCGCATATACTTGTGAGCCTTGTGGCGCGCCTATGCAGTGAGTACCAAAAGACATGCTCTCTTCTGTTCTGCTCAGAGTGGATAGCACCACAGTCATTGGCTTATTGTCCCTAATTGCATGGTTCCGTTGGCTGCCAACTTTTCACTCTTACTGGCAGTCACTTATAGCAAAATTATGGTTGCGAGCAGATGCTTTGTGGTCTGACGAACCCATTGTAGGTATGAGCACCTTGCCAACAACTGGCCATCTCCCCACTGAATCCATCTGTCCACTATGTCTATTGTGTCTGATTGTCCACTGTGACTCTCTATCCATTTTTGCCAAATCGTCCACTGTGACCACCTGCCCGTAGTGGCCATCTGTCCATTCTAAAATGTTGCCATTTCTATATATCTATTTGTGGCCAGCTGTAAATCCTGGCCATGTGGCCACATGTCCACTGTGGCCCCCTGTTCATGATGGCCATTGGTCTTTTATGGCCCCCCTGTCCACTGTAGCTACAGTGTCCGTTGTGGCCACCTGACCACTGTGGCTACCTGCCCATTGCTCCACCTCTTCATCATGGCCAGTGGCCACGTCTCTTTTATGGCCACTGGTCCATTTCACACAGAACAGTCTTCATATACATGTACGGATAAAATGGTCAGGTTGTTCAATCTACAGTTAAGCGGGCACTCACACACTGTTGTTGGTGGAGGGGGGTGCGTCGGCAACGTCGCTCCGGTGTCAGCATTACTGGGATAAACTGCAATACAAGAAAACAGACATTGCACAAAAAGTCTCACTCTGAAACATATTTACATTTCCTGTATTAAACCTGTAACCTGCTGAATGGGATGGTGCCAGACACTTTTAATTTTCGTAACATAAAGGAGTGTATTATATTCCAAATTTTCTAGATCATTCAAAAGACTGGGCCGACATTTGTAAGAACATTTTAGTTCACTGTTTTCACTTTCACTTTACAATTTAATAAAGTGAAGTGTTCTCCTTGCTTTGAACTTTACCTGGCCAACCTGGGAATATAGGATATTATTAATAAAAAGAATTAGGATGTAAATTGTAAATTTCTTAAACTAAATGCAGGAAAAAAGTGTTGCCACTGTTTTGTTATTATGATTATTTGAGATTTACCTCCGCAAAGAGTATCTTTGAATTCAATGTCGTCCAGGGCTATATCGCCCTCGTAACTTGCTCCAATAACGCCTTTGAATTGCATCTGAGGACAAACAATGAGAACAACGTTTAACAGGTGACTGGAGCCCCAAAATGGGCAAGCTACTTTGTCACGTTCACACACCTGATGGGTCACAGAAATACACCATGTTCAGTCTTAACCCTCCTTTAGTTTTACAGCACAAATATGCACAAGTGCCCAAGGTCACTCTCTTGTATGTTGGTGCAGTGCACAACACAACACAGCTTCTTTGAGGTGTTTACCAAGTGACCCGAAGAGTGACTTCAGCATGGGAGGGTTAATGCTGATTGTTAAAGATAGAAAAAAGGTGAAACTTGTCTCAACAGAGAAGGATCAATTTGGATCGAGAAAGTCTTTAGAATAAAGAGGATGATTTGGTGTCACAAACTAGCACATAATGCCACAATCTGTGGAAGGGCTTCTAAGCTACAAGCCACTGAAGAAGTCTTGAATTGTGATCTTTCACCAACCAGAATATCCTTATTAAAGCTTTCCTTTGTAAATCGTCACTGTCTTCACAAAGTAAAACTGAAGTGATGGTGTTGCACGTTGTAAAATCTGCACATTGGGCAGGGGTGATATTGAAAGAAAATGAAATATCCATGAAATACTCACGACAGGTTTTGTGGGCCGCACAGGTGTGTTGGGTCTACATTTATATAGACATTTCTTGTGTTCTCAAGCTCAAAGTTGAGCTTGGGAATTTCCAGATTTCAACAGAGATTGTTGGACAGATTCTGAAAATCAGGAAAAGCCCTGACAAATCTCCTGCCTAATTTTGGCAACGTGAACTGACACAAACCTATATGTGTGCGTAATTCACACACTGAAGATTTTAGCTTCCACAAACACACAAGTAAGTTTGTGGACATTCAATTCAAAGAAAAATGCCATGAAAGGTTCGACATGAATTCACTTCGTCATTGTTCCCCAAAAACCTTTGTAACATGGGATATCAAGAAAACTTTCAGTTCCTGAAAGCAAAACGGTCTACAGTACACATGAAAGGATGTGCATGTTGGAAACGAAAATCACTGCAAAATTGTCCCTGTGGGGTGCATACAGTACCTCAGGCTGTGATGTCTGTGATAAAATGGACCCCAAGGGGACGGCTGTACCCCCATAGCTTGTGTGTGTGTGTTTATTGTTCCCTACGCCCTGACCTCACCTTGTATGGATTGGGATTGGACACGGGCACCTGGCCCTCCAGCCAGAAGTCGCCCAGGTTCTGGCCACCCAGCTTCCAGAAGGTGGTGGTCAGTCCGTCGGCGGGGTTCTCCGAGATCACCTGTAGCTCGCCGATGTCGTTGCCGTACATGTGGTACCAGAAGGTCAGGCAGCGGCCTGAGGAGGTCGTCGGGGGTAGGGCCTGGGACTTGAAGATGGCAAAGTCCCCTTTCTTCTTGGGATAGGACGCCTCGATGTACTTGTACAAACCTTGACAGAATCACGACCAGAAATAGAAAACGTGCATGGAAGCATAAGATTGTAGACAATGTGGTGTAGCCACTCTGAGTGGATCAAGAGAGGGCGCAATTTTCCTATTTTAACGATACCGTTTATTGATATGTTTAGTAACGATCATACAGTTTGTTTGCTTTCGTGCTTGGGAGGTCGGAGGCAAATAAACAACTGTGTAAACACTTGGTACACAGTCTCATCTCAATGGCGCATAATACCAAAACAGAAAAGAAAGCAAAAACTCAGACGAACTGAAACACGAGCGGGGACAAAAATCATCAATTAGCTCGACATGACCTCAGAATGGGCCAGTTGGGTATTTCAAGCGAGGTCATTCGCGCACAAAGCAGGCATGCAAGTCCGCTGGGGCTGCACTGATGAGGCAGACCTTCCGCACGCCTCAGAAACAACCTCAGACGCATGCACGCACATTTTGGACATGCACTGTTGCAATACCAAACTTTCTCAATGACCTCCCCTCTCCTGCTATTTACTGTCAAATCAGTTTGCGGCTGACGAGTGTTTTGTCTCCCCTTACCCATACATTTTCCCCTCCCCCTCGAAGCTTTGCAAGCTCCCCCGTGAAAATCCCCGCCATGCTTTTGTAGCAAAACGAGCAAAAATGAGGAATGAACACAAACACTGGAAGATAATCATCTGTCTCGCCTGATGGCAACCTTCTATCGCGGTGGGTGAAACAACAGGAAAATGGTGGCAATTGAACAAGACAGTGGAACTGCAACAAGACTGTTTTCCACCGCGAATTCGCCTCACGAAACTATGGTGCCATCCACCTGCTTTATGATATTGTCTTGACTGACTGGCCCGTGCCTGGCTCGCCAAATTAGCTGAAATCATAACCCAACACTTGGCATGCTTGGGCACGCAGTTTATCATCACTCTTTCCTTATGAATTTCAAGAGGGGATATCATTCCTCTCGAAGGAAAAAATGTTTCCCAAAATTAAACCTTTATTTATTGTAAGACAAATATCTCTCACTTTAAACAATATTCAGAAAAAACAAATCATAGACCCTTTCGTTTTGACCAGCAGTCTGAAGTGGCCTGTTTATGTGGGAAACTGTAATTTGAAGGTTTGGGATAGCACCATTCTCGTTTTGTAGGTACATGCAGTCTACTGATGGCAGACAAAGCATTCTGCCAAAAACGCCGAGAATAACAGTTCTTTTCAGAGCCTGCATGAAAAAGACTGGCGTGGTGCCACCTACAAAACCTTTAAACCGGCACATCATAGATTACTTCATTGTACCTTGTGCCGTGCCATAGGTGTGATCTACAGAGGGTCCGGTGTTGAAGCTGGGCGTTCCCCCAGCGCCGTCGATCCAGTCAAAGGTGTCAGTTGTCAGGTCGTTCACCCACGTGCAGGAGCTTGCATCATCAAAGTTGCAGCTGTCTGCTCGGTTCAAAGAGCAACACAATTCGTGATGTATGTGTGCACAGCACACTTAATTCTTTATCTGCGACAAAAATTCTGCCGAGATTGAAATGGCAGTGTCTTTGCATTTTTAATATGTATATTGTAGGCTACTGAACGGTGCATACAAAGTTGGGGTTTTAGGGGTGCACAACTTCTGGATTTAAAGAGGTAGGCAACTGCACTTTGTAGATTCTAAAAAAATAATAGAAAGAATGAATGATGAAATTGAAAACATTCAGTTTTTCACCTATACTAAAATAAAGAGTACACATGCTTTCAAACAACACACAATTTTGGAATTGCCAAAACTAGTTTAAAAAAATGATTAAATTTTGCAGCTTGCGAGCTTTTGCCTTTTCAGAAAGAACTTATTAACCAAAATTTCCTGGAGCCAATTTTAGAGATTGTTTAAAAAACAAGTAACATTAGTTACCGATTGGTGGACAAGTCCCCGAGAATATCTCGACATCATCAATGGCTATGTCGCCCTGGTCTCCGTTCCCCACGGTGGCCTCAAAGACGACTTGGTAGTCGCTATACGCAACAAACGGGAAACGACCCACGTTCCAGATCTCGCCCAGGTTCCCATTGATGGTGAAGTAGTAGTGAGAGTACTTGTCATTTTCCTGGCAGAAAAGCAAAAAATCAATAACATCAGATTGACCTCGGGATTAATAAGCCCACAAAACAATCTTTGCCCATCTTGTGAGCTACAGTGCCCAGGACACTTTTGAGGAATCCTTGGTGTCATTACCAGAAATGATTAATAACAACTCTGGTTTTTGGCGAGGCCTATCTCTAATTAGCCACTGTCCCCCTAAATGTCACTTGGGGGATAAAATATCGCTAAGTGCCAACCTGCACACTGAACAATAGGTATCACTTGACTGAGCGATGTGAGGGGTACATGCCCATGAAAACCTGGTTTCGGAGGGAGCCACATTTTTAGCAGAGACATTTGCCTGATCAACTTTCCAAGTCCCACGCCGGGCTCAGCAGTTACCTTAAGGAAGACATTGAGTCTGCCAATGTGTATGCCTCGCATGTGGTAGTAGAACTCCAGGCAATGGCCCTGCGCAGGTGGGTAGGTCCCCGTCTTTATCCAGGCCTTGTCGCCATCTTTCTGGGGACTTGCATTGATGTACAGGTAGGTGCCTGGAAGAAGGTGGGGTACAGGGAAGGGGTGACTTCGTAGTAGCTTAGAATTTCTTTTATTATTAATCGTCAGCTGTGCTTAAGTGGAGTGAGTAGCCAGGCGTGCCATTTCGGTACAAAGGACTCTGATTCCATGTGACAGCTCTGAGTCTTGCGTTATTTTCACTAGGGGCAAGGTCCGCTTTGCACATATGCTGATCTCAAGCCTTTCTATAGACTGATTCACTGACGAAGATCATGAGCCATTACACTGTGGTGTCCCACACTTGTGAAGAGATGGCTGATTTCATAGAGCTGCTTAACCACTACCAGCCAGGGACTCCGGGATCGGAGCCGTATGGTTTATATGTGTGGCCGGGGTCTCCAAACTCGGACAAAGGAAACAGGGCCCTGTAACAAAAGACCGTACTCCGAACAAAAGACCAGGCTGCTGGGCATGACTGGCATTTTTCACTCTCAAAAGTGGTGATAATCCAGCGTTATTTTGAAACCGTATACCAGGGTTTGGGGTATTTAGAGCAAGCGGATTACCACCGGGGACAAAAGCTCTCCACCACCGCAGCGATGAGCCACACAGCACCGCTGCATGCTAATCTGGCCCCTATTGAAAAGAGGTCAGCAGTGCACTGAGCCAGGTTCGTGAACAAAAGACAGCTGTATAACACCGCACAATCTGGGCTCTGTTTACAAGGCTGCAGGCCTGGCTGAAATATTCGGGCGTCGATGAAGGTCACCTGTCAACTTAGAGTAGTGCCTGAAGATTACTCCGTGCGGCTATAAACGACTGTTAAATGGAATGATGAATTGTTGAAGGATTTTGAAAACGGAAAAAATGATAGTCATGCCGGCCCAGCATCCTCAACGTTGAAAAATGCCCCGGTCCGAAGTGGTTATAAGCACAAAATTTGTTTCAGCATAAAAAACCTTGCTTGATAAATCAGGTTACCAGCCAAAACTCCATGTGACATTTATTACTTTGGAATGGTCTTTTGGTTAGGACAATCACACAGAGTTTGAGTGTCAAAAAGGATTAGCGGGGTCACGTTTAGGACTGTGTGCTAGTGAGTGTCAGGGACGCTGCAGTAATTGCTCCGCCGAATCGGTCCATGTTTCTTATCAGATCACATTGCTTCATTGTCGTAGTGAACAAGGCTTGGCAGTAGTATACAGCTAAATAGATGCACCACGCAGTGATGAGATATAGGAAGTCATGGTGAGAAACATCATTATGTGCAGTATTCAAATGACTAGCCTTGCAGATCAGTACCTGTGGCATTATCTTTGGCTGTACTGTATATAACAACTCAGGTTGGCTGCTATATCTTTTCTAATGTAAAAGTTAACATTTTCGGCACCAAAATGACACTGTCAGCAAGCGGTTGGGAAGTTGGTCACAAGACTGTTTCTCACCGCTTCCGGTTCCCAGGGTGTGGTCAAAGGCGGGGCCGGTGCCAAAGGTCACTGTGTTTCCAGAGCCGAGCCCCCAGTCAAAGTTGTCGTTGCCTGAAGTGGAATCTTCCTGGCTCCAACCGCAAGGCACGAACCCTTGCTCAAAGTCGCAGGAGAGCGGGTGGCCACCTGGTGTTTTAGTAGCTGCAAGATGATGGAATATACCCAGTGCATAATTATGTGTACATTATATGACATAGTAAATATATTTTGGCAACATTACACTTACTGTTTTGTTGGTACTGCTTTACAGGTTGCATATACCAGACACTGACTGGAAATTGATGACAGCTAGTGTAACTGCCTGTATATTGACAGCCTGGTTATGCCGTCCATGTAATATTTCTGCAAGCTATATACTGACTGTCAAAAATACGCACTAACTCTCAGCTTCACTGTTGTGACAAACAGCTGTACATTGTTAGGTATATGAATCTCTATGTTCATAGTTTAAACTGGCAGATATTAAAGGCAATAGTGATATATACATCTACCATAATATCGCAAGTGTACCAGTGTTTTATTTTAAATTTGGATGAGCACATCGTGATTGTTGGTCAGAGGAAAGATGGCCACATGCATGTGGCCGAATATTTCAAGTGGCTGCAAAATTTTTCAAATCCCACTCACTTCAAATCTTGTTCAGTCAAAAATGTGTCCGCTTTTGTGTTCTCGATACTATAATCGTTCTTTTTTGTTGCATCATTCCAAAAGTGGATCTAGGGGATGGGGAAGGGGGGTGAATGGTGGCCATGCCCCCTCCCCCCAGACAAATTTGGGTCTAGCTACTTCCTTACATCATTCATAAATATTGTCTGCATATTTTTGTATTCCTTAATTAATATCTCACCGGTTGCTTTGTGATCATGTATCATGAATTATTCATTCAGGGCCAATATTTTTTGCTACTTACGAATGGGGCAGGCATTGGAGGCCACCATGATGTCATCGATGGCAATGTCGCTGCCAGAACCCTTCCCTGTGACACCTTCAAAGACAACCTGCGCAGATATTAAATACAATGACGATCTGAATATGCTAATTTATGATATAAATAGAAATATGACAAGGCAGGTTTCACTTGGTACCCTTTTAACGAGCGAGGAACCTGGTGATGACAGTGAACAGGATAAAGTCCATCATCCACGGTGGCATATCCTGCATTCATTGCGGGGGGTCTTGAGCCAGAATTCATCCCACCAGATATTGCTCAAACTCCGCCCCCCCTTCCAGACTGCTCACCGAGGACTGTGATATATGGCTATAGGTGTATGCGTCTTCGTTTTTCAGGAAGTAAAAAAAAGGAGAGAGAGCCTTCAGTGGGATCTTTTCAAATGCGTGCACGGGCTCACACACACGCGTCACACTTTTTGCATGTGTACTGATCGATTTCTGTTTGAACATTCGGTCTTTGTACAGGCTGGCTGATCATACGTCCGGTCAAACAAATTCTCACCAGGCTGTCTCTTCTTTGTCAAGGAAGGCGCAATTCTGCTTGAGGTGGACACTGCAACGACACCCGTGCGTGCACCACATTTCGTCCCACGTGCCCGCCCTAAACCAACCTTGTACGTGTTGGTGAGTTTGGCCAGCTCCACAGATGCCATGATCCAGTGCTCGCCCTGCGAGGCGGTGCGCATCCAGAACGGCTTGCCCAAGCCCGAGCCCTGCTGCTGCAGGTAGACGTTCAGGTTGGCCACCCTGTCGCCGTACATGTAGTACCAGAAGGTCAGGCAATTATCCGAGCCCCCAGGGCTGGGGACATCCCCGCTCATCAGTCGTGCCTTTTTGTCGAGGTTCCCTGAGGCGTCGGCGAGGGCGTAGTATCCAGCTGTATGGTAAATTGTAATTTGGAACAAAATTGTCAGAGTATTTGTGAATATTTTACCTAGGTTTTTTTTTTGACAACCAATTGCTCTCTACCAACATTAAAGATGGGACATGTTCCCTTTGGCAACAGTAATACAACTGTGCACATTGATAAAAGGGAACAGACTATTTTTCCTTCTAGCCTCAATTAGGTATGGCACATTGCTTTGACTGGTAGAAAAAGCAAGATGACTGCCCGGTGACAGAAGTCTGTAGTCCTGAGCAAAACGGCATAAAACTCACTTGCATCCCGCTTGGTGTGGTCGTACTTGGGCCCCGTGT
This sequence comes from Acanthaster planci, assembly GCF_054643075.1. Classification (NCBI taxonomy): domain Eukaryota; kingdom Metazoa; phylum Echinodermata; class Asteroidea; order Valvatida; family Acanthasteridae; genus Acanthaster; species Acanthaster planci. The sequence goes on along the minus strand of NC_141797.1, from coordinate 6,783,752 downwards.
GGCCACTGGTGGAGGCGGGCCCCTGCCTCAGCACCCAATTGAAGTCGGCTGTGGAGTCGCTGGTGAAGCTGCAGAATGTCCCCGCCTCAAAGTCGCAGTTGGCCGGTCCCGGGGGTATGACCACCGGCGGGTTGGTTGTGGCCGGGGACGGAGTGACTGGGGTCCCAACCCCGGCTCCAGGGGGCATAGCTACAGGAAAAAGACAGGCACAAGTCTCCGTTTTTGTTTTTCTCACAGACAGAGGGGAAAATTTAATTGAAAAACTAATCTTCTTTTCCATGGTCAGATGTATGTTCACCCAATGCTGCTGATGTATCTAGTTAATCACTCCCTGCTGGGGATTCCGGATCCGGACACGTATGCTTTATATGTGTGGCTGGGGTTTCCAAACTTGGACAAAGGGAACAGGGCCTGGGAACAAAAGACCGTACTCGGAACAAAAGACCAAGCTGTTGGGAATTACCGACATTTTTCACTCTCAAAAGTGGAGATAATCCAGCCTTGTTTTGAAACAGCATACCACAGTTTGGGGCATTTAGAGTGAGTGGATTACCACCGGGGACAAAAGCGCTCCACCACCACATCGATGAACCACACAGCACTGCTAAATGCTAATCTGTAAATCTGGCCCCTATTGAAAAGAGGTCAGCAGCAGGCTGAGCCAGGTTTGTGAACAAAAGAAAGTTATATAACACCGCACAATCTGGGCTCTGTTTACAAGGCTGCAGGCCTGGCTGAAATACTCAGGCGTTAATAGATTTTGTCTGTCAGGCTAGAGTGGACACCAGACAGTCCTTCACGTTTTTGTAAGTGTCCAGTAAATGAAAATTAAAGAAGAATTTTGAAAACAGAAAAAAATGATAAATATCCCACCCCAGCATTATCAACATTGATAACTGCCCCGGCAGGAAGTGGTTAATATGTAGGGTACGGAACTGCATGCTGCGACAGGATGGTCGAGGCAGTATGTTCCAGTCCCGACGCCATAGACTCGAATTTTGATTGGCAGTGGCACAGAGCCGTAGCAGGTGTTCAACACTTGCAAATGCTGTAGTCTCGCATGGAGACACTACACGTACAATGTATGGAGTGCAACATAAACCCCCGGGTGCAAGAATGTTAGGATTTTTACAGGAACAGCGAAAATCAACAAATCTCACAGCTTGAAAAAGACTACAGCCAAGTTGATCACATTAGATCAATGAGTAATATGAGACATCTCGTTTCCATGACAAAAGCTGGCTGTACAGCCCTGAAAAAGCCAACCTAAAAGCTGAAGAAGGAAACATACAACTGGCCTGTGAGGATGAGAAGTACTGAGGACTTCCAAAAACCTACCTCTGAGGACATCTTGACCTTTTGAGGACAACCTGAACAACCAGGTCATGAACAAAGACTGTTGGTAGTACTCTAAGGAAAAAAGCTACTTACTTGGACAGAAGTTATCGGTGAGGATAATGTCATCCACAGCAATGTCATTGCCAGAGCTTAGAGTTGAGGTGACTTTACCGGCAATGATGATCTGAAATTACAAAAGGAAAAAAAATTCAACTTCAGCTCAGCAATGAATCCACTGGAATGAGGGAGTGTGGGTGGGGATTTTAAGTGGGAGAGGTGTGTGTGAGCTTTTGCATTCACTTGGGGACCCTGAACAATAGAGGACAATAAGGTCCCCGACTGACAGAGGGTCCCCGATTGACAACTGTGTACAAAACATATGGGTGGTCTTCTACAAAAGTTAGAGTACAAACAAAAGAGGAACAATAGGGGGTCCCTAGTTGCAGGCAAATACACACTTGTGTGTGTGTGTGGGGGGGTTGTGACTTGTTTTACTAGAGGGGCAGGGGTTCAAATCAAGCAGCCGGCCATCGGTTGATCTCCTTTGAGGAGTCACTTCACTCCCCTTTGACTCTCTCTCTTCCTGAGGGCAAATTGGACCTGGCTGTAGCCACAAGCCAACGGCTTTCCCTAAGCCTGCATGTTACTCTAAGCTGTAGCCTTAACATACATACACAGCTATCCATTAACACAAGGGTGACAACACTGGATAATAAGCCATGTGAAACCCAAGAATGATTATAAACATCAGAACTTTGAGCAGTAACCCAGGAGGTAGCAAGGGCATCTCATCAAGGGGGTGGCAAGGAGGGTTCCATTAGCCACCCCTGCCCGGTAAAACAAATTTAAAAAAAAAAAAAAAAAAAAAATAAAAGAAAAAATAAGGAAAAAACAGATAGATATTAAAACTGCGAGCTGAAAGGAGATGAAATTCACAAAGTTGCTTAAAACCAAACTCAAAACCGACTCAATTCAGTTGCAAATTGTTTAACTCTTTAGCTAATAAGCACTTTGCCACCCCTTCCCCCCAGAAATTTACCCAACTGAAAAAGTTACGGTCCCCTGGGACAAAAATCGTGTCAAAGCAGGTAGCAGCTACCAGGACATCCCTGCATTCACTCCTAAGTGATTGTGAGTATGCAGGCTTGTAGTTTTTGGTCCATAACACCGCAAGACATAACAGATGAAACTTGATAATCCTGGGATATCATGCCTCCCACTTTAACCCTTACCTCCCAGGGTGGGTGTAAAAATTTGTGGATTTGGGATTATTAGGGTTAATCAGAAACCACTCCATTCAGCTTACGATTAAAGAAACTGACTGCTGAATGGTGATCTGGCCGAAGTTCCAGCTGGAGCCTTGTTCGCCAGACAGCTCCCATTTCACGTCGGTGGTAACATCCTCGCGCTTGATTGCCAGTGTGCCGGTGTTGGCCCCACTCATGTAGTACCAGAACGTCAGGCAGCGGACGGTGGTTGGGTCCGCCACGCCGTTCTCAAACCATGAAAGGTAGGCCTCATTGCCGATCTGAGCACTGGCGGCATCCAGGTAGATGTACCAGCCTGGGTGGATCAAAAAATATGCCCAAAAAAGGAAGACAAAATGTGAGCCAACATTCCAAAACCAGCCTGAAAAAATTAATATTCCAATGGACGACGACCCCCCCTCCATTGCTGTTAATTGTTCACACTTCAAAGAGAACCACTGTAAAACCATTTCCTGCAGGAAACTTTTAACATGGACAATAAAAGTTGTGGAAAGCACACAAATCAAGTGAAGCATTTTCCAGCCTGCAGGGTTCCCACTGAAATCCGAAAACCAAATTTTGTGACTTTTCCTGGATTTTCCAGAGCTGAAAGTTAACAAATTTCCATGACATTTAACACCATTTTGCAGACAGAGATTGTTATATGGTATTATATGAAGCGCAAAAGCTGCAACACTACAGACTGACAAGGCCAGCCTGTACATTCATCATTGTTACATTATCACATACAAAGCAGCCCATCAAAAATAATCCTCGCATTATCTTGATTTCCATTGTGGGGGGGAGGGGTGAGCGAGGACAAATACATGTAGGACCCGGGGGTGGGAACAATAGTGAGGCGGACCCCCAGGGTCTTTCTGAGGTCTCTCTCCAGCCTGAGGCCGGAGTTTTATTGCTGTGGCTATCAGAGGCAGCACAGGCCTAGGCCTGCACACATTGACTCGTCCACGGCCTTTGTCCTCTCACAACAGGAATCCACAACACCCTATTTTATCTCCACTTTGACACAACTCTTTCCACAATTTCCGAGGCATTTCCCCTCGGGATTTTTCATGACCATAGAAGCCCCTGTCTGGTTTTCAAAAAAAAGGAGCAATCGGAAGTATCTCACCAGTGTTGTCTTCCATTGTGTGATCGCTCTTTGGCCCGCTCCCTTTGGCCCCAGTTTTCAACAGCCAATCAATTTGATCAATGGTGTCCTGGATCCAACCGCACAAGCTGTTTGACTCAAAGCTGCAGTCGCCTGAGAACGTAAAGACCAGATGACGACAGATATGTCACAAGAAAAAGAAGAACATGTCAAAGCATTACTCATCTACGAAAATTCAGAGATAATCCTAATTTAAAAATTAATCCTAAATTTATTAAAACTTTTGGGGAACATCCCCAGAGACTTTTCATGTTTTTTCCCCTTAGGAGTCTCTTGAGAGAACTAATCTGACACAACCTGCTTTCAGTCAGGTTCTCCCCATTGAAAGTTACATTTTTTCTCTGATAATCTTTCACTTACTGTGAAATTGGAGGCAAAAGTGTCCCAGCACAGCACTAGAGGTGAAAAGTATGCCATGTTAGAGGCTGTGGCATAAACAATACTTTGGTACGACACGCATCTCAGGGTTTTTTCATTCAAGGACATTTTGGTCAATTTCTCCGGGAATGCACAATCGTTTCAACAGAACAAACTAAATTTGATTCAAATAGCTGTCACCTGTCTTCTTCCAGCTTTCACATCTATCCCACTTAATTACATTTTGTTTCCCTATGTCTGGTCACGTTTGATATAAGTTTGAAGAAACAAAAAAATAGAGAGATGATTCTGACCGTGCATCTGACAGCTTCCGCTCACGATGCGTAGGTCGTCGATGGCGATGACCGCCAGCGAGGTGCCCCCAACTGTGGCCTCGAGCACCACCTGGTAGTCTAGCGTGGTGAAGGCCGCCATGCGGGCCATCAGCCAGCGGTCGTCCTGGTTGCCAGTCCGAGTCCAGTCGGGGATCTGCTTGGTGGGGTCGCCACCCTTCTCCACCAGGTAGATGTTGAGCGTGCCCACGTTGGCACCATACATGTAGAAGTAGATTTCCAGGCACTCGCCGTTGGTGGATGGGAAGAACGGGGAGGAGAGACGGGCCAGGTCGCCCACCTGTCGGCTCTGGGAGTCGATGTACATGTAGTAGCCTGTAGCACAAAAACCACAGCAATCATGCACAGAGGGATGCCACCATATGTGATATATATTCATGATTGACGGCTTAATTCTCAAGGGTCCATTCATTGTCACGTGCATGTACCTATTTATTGCTGCTAACCAGGTGCAAAGCATCTACCAATAAAATAAGCAAGCATACTATTAACTATTGCCTGGGAGGGGTATAGTAGAACTGTTGCCTAGTTGAAAAAGTGAAGTTACATATGTACACAACACATGAAATGATGGTGGTTACACTGCCTTTCCCTTGCTTATGGAAATTTTAATGGCCGCTGAATAGGTCTTAGGTATGGTTAAACAAGTGTGACATGGCTCATTTTGGGTGGGTAGTTTCTACTAACTCCTCTTCACCCCAGAAAATAGGTTTTCAACTTCCAATAGCCTGGGGAGCTAAACTCGACAATCCACCCTCAAACCATGTCACATTTGAACTATAACACAGCTGTGTGTCAATTTAACGAGCTGTTAAGCCTATGCCTCATATTTGATACAGAGTGTGTCTTAGGTGGGATTATGACAGGTAGGGTGAAGAGTGGAATGAGGAAGGATGGGGGGGGGAAGGAGGGGGGGATAGGGTAGGGGGTAGCGTGGGGGTGGCAGAGTAATGGTTGGGGTAGGAATGCAGGAGGTAGACTTAGGGTTGGGATGGGGTATGGTTGGAGGGTGGAGATAGGGAAGGGGTTGGATGGGAATATGGGGGTATTGGGGGTAGTGTTCAGGGTTGAGATTGGGGGGAGTAGGACCTACCTGCAGTTGTTTCGGTTGTGTGATCTGTCTTGGGCCCCGTCGTGCCAGATGAGGCCTGCCCGTTCTTCCTCTGCCAGTTGAAGTTGTCGTTGGTGTCCTGTGTGAAACCACAGATGGAAGGGTCTTCGAAGTCACACTCCCTTAAGGAGGGAATGGTGCTAGAGGTGGGTGTTATGACCACTGCACGGGGATACCACAAAAAAGGAAATCGAAGTGCATTTTTTGCTCTTTCTTCAGCAAAGATTAAGACAGATTAAAATGGAATTTCCCAGAACTTTAACTTTCACAAAAAAGAGGAAATTCCATCCTTTACAAGACTTTGTATGGATGTTTTTTCCAAGTTTCAACAGCATGTGTGTGAAGTACAAAAATGAGGAAATCTGTTGGTTCAACAAAAATTGCATGCCTGGGCCCTGTTTCTTCAATCACAACTAAACTTGCCTCCTGGTAGCTTAGGAATTTCCCTTAATATCCCGAATTTCCCACTGTCTCTTTCGAAATGTAATTTTCTTTAGCCAGCCCACTGAGGTTTCCCAGTTGGAACTTAGGCACATTTCAAGCAACATGCCAGGCGTAGAGGGTGGGTCTTATGTTGGTTAATAGCTCTGCATTGTGAATTAACGGCAAGACGGCATTATCAGGTGGACCACGTTATCATATTGGGAGGGGATGTAACCACAGATGCAGATTACACATTTTGAGAGTCAGTTGGAGTGGATTGAAGGCTTGAAACCATGACCATCAGACCATTTTGCCCATTAGAGAGGGTGGGTTGGTCAGGGTAAAAAAGGGGGTTAGGGTAAGAAAAAATGTGACCTGCTCCACAAAAAAGGTAGTAAGTCGCAAAATGCCAAACACATAATGGCCTGTTCTATTTGGAGACGGAAAAATGTCTTCAAAAATGTGATAGTGTTTTTTCATTTAAAAGCTTCTATAAAATTTATTTTTTGCAGAATTTGTGACTACCAGCACAAACAGGGATGCTGATGAAAGATAAGATGAAAAATTGATCAGTCAGTAGGAAATCCTATATGGCACTGTGTTTCCAAGCGTTACACTTAAGGAGCTTTTTTCAAAATGTGCTTTTATTGAATTCGAAAATGTTCATGTACAAATGCCTATACATGAATATCTCCGCAATGCAGCACACTACGGTAGTCATTCAAATATCAAATTGTAGGTTTTGATGTACAGAATCCAGCCATATCAAAAACTTATTTATAACCTGAATCGGGTGACTTATTACCCTTTATTCTAAAGCCAGCCACAAATTATTGCTTGTCTACAGAAATCTGTAAGATAATCTAGTTTTCTCTTTTTTTTCTGGGTAGAAAATTCGAGACAGGGTCGGCAGCACAAAAACAGTTTTTCCTCAGTCGCAGCCAAGTAAATGTGGTTGGTTGACTCAAATGGAAACCATACAATTAATTACAGGGTTTCCAACACAAAATTAACCCTGGCCCCTGGACTTTTTTCCAATATCACTGCAGTGCATTTTTAGCATGAGCTGAGCCTTTAAGATTATTTTTCAGTCACTTTTTGCGGTCATTTTGATGTCCTTTTAAAAAAAAGTGAATGTACATGTACAATGTACCCTGCTGGCACAGTGCCAATTTTTCCCAAGACAGATCAGCCAAAAATGTATGCTTTTCCACTGCCATGCTCACTGCATGTGGACTGACAAGCATGTGGACTTCAACTTCATGTGACAGTAACAACGCAACCATAATGTTAGAGTTGAAACCTCATATCTGTACTACAAGTGTCTCATGTACATATGGTGTTTCGAAACTTGAAGGGAGGGAGACGGAATACCCCCTCCCCGGCTGTGAGATGGTAAAAAGTAACCTGACTTAGCTAGGGTTAATAGCATGACCATGTCCCTTCACTCCTCGGGAAGCAATGAAATAAGTGGTGTGCTCAACAACCCAACAACGTCACTTGACCATGCCCTGTCTAGCAACCTTACCCTGTGAGCAGTAGCCGTCCAGCAGCTCCACGTCATCCAGGGCGATATCGCTGGTATCCAGGAGACCCCGCTGAGCCTCAAAAACCACCTTGAAGGGCGACACCGAGGATGTGACATCCAGTGCCGCCTCGAGCCACTGGTCCCCCTGGCTGCCGATCCGCTGGAAGATGGCCGAGCCCAGGTTACCGGCCGTACCGTCACTGGATGTGTACACGTACAGTGAACCTGGCCCAAGACAAATAAAGGAAGAGGTTTTTGAGGGGGCAAAGCTACGACTTTGTGGCCTTCTATAGAGTATGTTTGCTTGGACAGCTGGAGAGGCTTGGCACTGGGTAATGGGCCAGATCCAGAACCTTAATATTTTTTGGGGGGGAGGGGGAACTTGGTTGAGGACAAAAAATTTGGAATTTGTTTTCATGTAAACCTTTCATGGCCTTTCTGGGGGGTGACGCTACATTTGGGATGCTTTTGTTGGCTTTTGGAAGAGAGAAAAACAAAATTGAGCAAAAAAATCACTTTTTCTCACTGATTTTTATTTTGGAAAATATTTTGCGTCCCTAGGGTTCTTGGCCCAATTGGGCCCCCGGGGAACTTTCCTTGGTGACAGGGGATGGACCTGGGACTGGTGCTTATATTCAAAGAAAAACTAAACCTCTTTTAATGAATTGAGAAGAAATTGATGTATTCTACTTTCTTCTGATTATACCTACAAGGTCCAGCTTTTATGGGCTGAGAATGAGCAACTTTCGGGACACTTACAGTCATCGTTACAATACAATAAAGATGAACGCCAGATTGTGTCAATTTAAACATCAAACCTCTCAAAGGGGTGATTCTGTTTATACGTTTGGGAAATGTGTAAACAGATTTGGGACTTTTTTCATTGAAACGTGTAAACGTCCCACCCTTAACTTCAAGGTAGTGCAGGGTTAACAAGAAGAAGGTTAGTACAGGTTGTAGGGCCAGGCATTGCCTAAGTTTTTTCATGGCAAAGCGACAATCCTAGATCTGGTTTGCTCCAGCAATGTCTGTGGGCTTGGGTTTGGAGTCCAGGGACGAATGGAGCAAATTCCTCACCTGAGAGAACTCCGTAGATGTGATACCAGAATCGCACGCATTTGACGCCGCTGCTGGGCACGACCGTCACATCTGGGCTGACCAGTCGCAGCTTGTTGTTCCAACCTTTGCCTGTGCCCTCCATGTAGGCATAATAGCCGGCTGTCGATTGCAAAGACAGAGTGGGTAAAAAGGGGAAAATAAATCATCGCATGCATCGCCCAGGGAGGAAGTGCAATGGACACTCCTCACATAAATGAAAGCAGTGAGAAATGTGGCTCAATTCTACTGATGGTTTTTTCTCTTAATAAATCCAGTGAATGCAGCACAAATCCTCGATTAACCCTCCTCAATCCTCCAACAGGTGAAGGATTGAGGAGGGTTAGGGTTAACATTGGCTGGGTGCCATGCATTTTAGCTAGTGTCTTACGAGGGACAAGCTAGGGATGAGTCAATTTGAATAATTCAATATTCAAATACACGACCTTCAATTTCGATGGAATATCCCAATATTTGGCTGTACCACCTGGGAGATTGTTGAACAAAACATAAAAATTCAGTTGCATTAATGCACACATTTGTACACTACATTTAGGAGTATCTCCAGCCACAATTTATCAAGATTTTAGTGACAAACAATACTTCTTGCCCTGTTGAAAATTTCAATTCCTTTTCAGTTTTTTATTAATGAATATTTTACTTTTTAATTTCATTGCAAGATTTCTGTTGCTTTCATTTGAATCTGCTTGAAACAAGTCTCCATAGTGCAATTTTTCTCACTTCAAACAAAGAAAATTCTCCCTTCTTTTCATGAATTTTGTACTGGAATACATTTAAATTTGGAAAACAATATTCAAATATTTGATAATCAATCGAATATTCAGATATTCAGCACAGCCCTGGGACAAACACTACAATCCTTTTTAAGAACGCTCAGGGGGCACTTTGTAAATCTGGGAAAGACAATGCTCACTTATTTCTCTGAATCTCTGTTCGATTGGTTAACCCAAAATATGGCCGCTAGAAACACTTCTACAAAAGAAAAAACATTTGGCTTTATTGCCTTTTGCTCCGACAATGAACCAGTACAGAAAAAGGAAATTTAAAACTGTAAAATATCTAAAGTTCGAGCAGTTCTGTTGCAACCAAATCAATAAAACATTGAGATTTCTCCCTGGAATAACATACAGTTTACTCAGGAGAGTGATGGAAATTTACTTCAGCATCAAAACCAAAACATCACAGAAATACATCTTTTAAAACAAAAAGGCAAAAGTTAAAAATGAGGGTCATTTTAAGTCAAAGGGACATCTACATTTTCAATGTAGTAAAAAAAATGCATTCCTTAACCCTTGAAGATAACTTACTCCCTGTGGTGTGATCCGAGGATGGCCCGGTGTTCCACGTGGGAGTGGACCCCTGGTTTCTGTCGAAGTCGCCATCGTCATCCGTAGCCTGTGCCCACCCACAGAAGCCGCTCTCAAAGGCACAGTTGAATGTGTTCTGTGACGAAGCTGCAGGTTGAGGACAAGGATACTGACTGATCATAAATTATCAGGGAAGCACAGCCTAGGACGGTGATCATGCTACACCCAAGCTGTGACTGTCACTGCCCAAACTGGGGTGAGCCCAGCTTTGTTGACACGGCCAGGGAGGCCCAACTTTGGCTGGAAAAAAACTTTAGGAGAAAAGGCACTCGGACAAGCAGTGAGTATCGTGAAAATTGTGTTGGGATTAGATAAAAGAAAAGGAACAGTCGGCACACAAAAATGACCGATTCCACAAAGAGCCAACAGTTTTTGGTAAAAATGGAGAAAAAGACAATTTCTGGTTTACTTCTCCTTAAATGCACATGCATGTAAAAAGCACTGCAAGGTACAATGTAGCCTTACCCCTCAGAAAGGCCAATTACATGAAAAATTCTAAATTTTTGGCCCTTCCAAACTTTGGCCATTAAAAAACTCAGTTCTGGATCCGCTATTACATGCCGTAATGTCAACTTGGAAAAAGCAATTTACATGTAGTCACCCCAATCATGGCCTACATGTAAAACCTAAATTAAAAACTGCAGGCACAGCCTAGTGAGAAATATCCAGCACTATCCGCTCCAAGCGGAACAAAAGAGGGCTCGGTTTTTTTTTTACTCACCGCATGAACAAAAGAGGGTGCACCATGAGGCGCACAAGTACATGTACTTAAGCATTTGACTCGGAGCACACTGAGTACACGCAACTAATTTATTCTGGCATGTATGGCCTTTGTTATCATAAGCCTTATCATGCTTATAAAACTGTAGACCAAAAGGGAAGGGCGGTCTCACTTTGAATGAACACCTTGACAAACAGTGGCAAGGAATTGCTTTTTGTAATTAATACTACTTCGGAAGACTCCATAGAGTATGATTTCCAGTCCTTCAATTAACAGTATGCAAATGCTTTAATTTGGTGTCACATGTGACAGTTTTGATGGGCCTACTGATTGTCAGCCATTGTATCTCAGCATCCACAGCTCTACTAGTCTCAACTCGAGTTACATGTAAGCTGTTCACGTATGTGCAAATTCATTGTACTCCCTCCTATGAATGGATTTCATTCAAAGGCAAATCAACTTTGGCAGGAGTAGGCCTACAAGTACAAGGAATTTATGAAACATTCAAGATTGCACTGATGAGCTCCTTCAAGATCTGTAAGGTTGGAAAGACTTATAGGCCTACAGACGACACTAATTTTCCATTAAAATGTTATAACAGCCGTCAGAAAGTGATAATGTCCCAAAAAGTGAAATTAAGCACAGAAAATTCTTAAGCATTTAGCCTACATGTACTGAGATACATGTAAGTTAGAATACACTTTTTTTTTTCCAGACAAGTCTTGACACAGGTCTGTACACAGGGGGCATCAAGTGTTGTCCGTTTATTGAACTCTTTCCGTAAGGTGTTTTGTGTACATGTATTTGTCTGAGTTAATCATGCAAATTACTAGTAAATGGGCCTACACGTTACTTTATTTCTGGAGAAGTAGCACCGTCGGAACATGCACAAGACCTTCAAGAAGTTTACCTCTGTGCATCATGCATGGTCTGTGTAAGTTACACCGTAACAAAACCATTGCCGGAGACTCTGTAGTGCAATGCATATCGTCTTTGTTAGGCATACAATTTTGTAAGAAGGCGGGTGACTTTACGCCAGGATTAGGTACCAACCTTGCGAGGCTTTCACATTGCACATTCACAGTTCTTGAATTTGCACAAGTTTCCCGCGTCACTCGGACTCACACTCACAGTTTGTCTCATTATTGTCCCTTGTAGTAGTAAAGCGCCACCAAGCGTTCTCATTTCGAACACAATGTTTGATCGGAGATTGGCTTCTCTGCTTCGCCGTAGCGTCCTTTTGTTTTACCCCAGTGAAAGTTGTGTTTTGCTTTTGAAGTACTGAACAGCATAAAAGTAAGCTAAAGATTAACGTATTTTTATTCCGTTCCAAGATTTTCAGTCAACGAGCAGTTTCGATGCAGAAACCCTAGCCGACGAAAAGGCTAAAACTTACACAGGCGAAATAGAACACGTGTGTCGGCTCCGAGTGAGTCTGAATCATATAGGCAAAGTCTCCATCAGGAACTTGAACATCACACCAACCTAAGAAGTTAGGAAGGAGGTCCAGTTTTAGAGGCAGGAGGAAACCGGAGTACCCGGAGAAAACCTGCGAGAGCGAGTATGGACTGGCAATCACATGCACTTAAAGCCTTGACCAAGCCAAGACCCAAACCCGGGCCTCATTGGTGCAAAGCGAGGAACTTGAAGAAGCACTACGCTAACCAGCTCCCCCAGAGCATCGAGAAAAAAACACCCGTCATCTGTTCTTTTGCTTTCTTTGCAACTGCGTTTGGAAAACGGGACAACTTCATTTTTAAAGAAGTTAACACCCCCCCCATTTTTTTCGAACTTTTGTGGATTTCTTTTTCAGGCTCGAGTGTGTTAAATAATCGGCACTTCGAGTCAGAGGCGGAAATCAGTAGTGTGTGGCGATAATGAACCCCCCCGGCGCACCCACACTTGTTTTACATACGAAGTGTGGACATTCCTTTGCTCTCCTGTCGTTAAGGTGAATGCTCCTTTTTCTCCAACTATGATAACTCCTTCGAGCTTGAGTTTTGATGATGATTTCCTGGACTGTTCCTTTTCGTTTTGCCACGGATAACCTTAACCCCAAAACTGTTGTTCAGAGAGGGGAAAACATTGTGTGGACGTGTGCGAGTCCACACAAAGTCACCGAACTCTGCATTATGTGGACTTCTTTTGTGCAGAGGTCCACACTATGTATGACACGCCTGTACACTTTTCACAGGGGCATGAGGTGTTGAAACGTATCCCAACATGTTCGTGGAGATAAAAAAAATAATAATAATAAGACGCCAGACTTTCGGAAATTCATCTAACTTTCTATTTCCTCAAGCCAGAATGTATTCATTAGCACTAAAACGAAAAATGAAAGCCAAAATTACATAAGATCCTTAAGGTTGTTATAATGATGTCATCCCCCACCCGCTTTTTAAATTTCCATGGCCAGGCAAGTTTTTGATTTAGGCCTATCATCCAAACCCCCATTCCCTTCCCCACGGACCCGTTGTCACAATGCTTCTGACTGTTTCGGTTTCTTGTTTTAATAGAAATGGGCTACCACCCAAGCAACACGTGTTTGCCAGGATCATTATTAAAACAAAAGACTAATTGCTATTTTCATTTATCTTGCCATTTTATATACGAAAAGACTTGCTTGTTGCTTTTGACGGCGAACATCGAAATGAATGACAGATTAAAGTACCGATGGTTCTCCGCCATAGCTAACCTGTCCAAAGAAAAATCAAAGTGACAGAAAGTTTCGGGCCTGCACTCGATGAGAAATTTGCCGTGATGTTGAAGTCCTTTCGGTGCTCACACGGCGTTTGCCTTATCTTATCAAAAGCCGCTTGCCCAATTTGTCTTTAAGGTAATTAGCGCGGTCCACAGGGTCGCCTAGCAGTTCCAAGTACACACAGAACGAAGCTCACCCACCCACTTGAGATCACACTAACGAGGGCCTTATCTTCAAATGTATGTAAACTGGTACCGATCGCCTGGAACGGGACCTACCCGCCCACTCGAATGGAAAATTAATGACCAAAGTCGAGAGCTTCAAACAGAAATATTTTATTTCGGAATTTGTGTGGCATAACCTTTTCATAAACTTGTTTTTTCCTTTCCTGGTTGACTCCATCCAAGACACGCGTGACACAAGTTTCACGCGCAGTGGTCATGGGTCTTTCGTGGTATCTGTCCTCAAAACTCTTCAATGTTGACCATCTCTCTTTCCGTCACAGTTGGGTGAGTTGGTTGGGGTAGCGTTCGGGAATTTTGGCCTGTCCGGTCAACCGCACCAAAACAGAGGAGAATAGAAGAAAGAACTAGGCTCATGCGCAAAACCAACTCTTCTCTGTCCGATGGAGGTAGTGCAGGAGTATAAATACCGTGAACTCTTGCGCCTTATGTATAAGGGGAGACTTAGGGGTGGGGTCAGGGGCACAGGAAAATAACTGTGGTCTGTGCACAGGCTTTGTACATTTCAATGCTTTTAATGAGGGAACAGGGGGTGCACAAGACTTCCGCGGAGAAGCACGTGCCTACCATTCTGTAAAGGGGAGCGCTATTAATATACCTTCAGGCCGCTGTGAGCATTTGCTGCTCTTTACGCCTTCTGATCTGATGGGCCTGTAATTTGAAGGATTAATTAACAAGGGAGATGCAGTTGGGAAGTTTCCCCCATGGAAATGTTGCATTGCTTTAGGAATTGAAAAGGACAACGCCTTTTTTGAAACGGTGTACACAGCAGGCACGGATGGGGGGGGGTACCGGGTATAGGGGTCGAACCCCCCTGCCCGGAGAGCCTCCCCCTAAAAAAAGAGGGGATAGGGAAAAGGTATAAATTCACCAATACCATTGTACGCAAAGTATGCCATGTATAATGTTTCGTCATCATTTCTGCTTATCCACAAAAATGAGACATTAAGAAAATCTCTGGCCTGACCCTTCCCCTCCCCAGAAAAACTCGATCCACCCCTGACCCGTCCTTTGAAGAGGTTTCTTTATCGATGAAACAAAATTGGCACATTGTGTAAGAATAAAACCCACTTATGCCGACTTTTGGATGTACTGAAATGTTAGATATAACATGACCATTTTATCAAAACATGACTTAGAAAAGTAGACGTCCATGAAAAAGCAAATCTTTTTGACAGCACAAAAAATAGAATTTGTTTTTCCTGTAAACTTTTATGGCTTTTCTGAAAAGTGATGCTACATTGTGGGTCTTTGAAGCACTTTTGTAAGAGGAGAAACGAAATGGAAAAACTTCCTTTCATTATCTCCCCCTCTAAAAGACCCTTCTTTCTTTAGATCCTTCATGTTTGGGGTGGGATCTGGGAACACTAAAGCCCACAAAACTGAATAATTACTTAATCAATCCTTAAATTAAAATATAGGGTTAGAAATTAGAATTTGTTTACACAAATGAAGCTCTTTTGGAAGAGTAGAAACGAAATGGAAAAAATTCCTTTCATTATAACCCCCTCTAAAAGACCCTCCTTTCTGACGTTAGATTCTTCATGTTGATTTTTTATTATTAAAAAAGTACAGGGACTACGAAATATTTGGAGGGTTATGAAAAATATTGCGTCCTGCAAAACACACCATATCTCACCACAAACCGTGTAAACCTGTCCAGGCCAACGTTAAAAAGGGCCTTGGAAAGGTAGAGTAGGATGTTTTTGGCTATTCTAAGAAATTTTCGATTCTCTCAATTGACTATGATAAATTAATTTCGTTGGATAAAAATGTCTGTATCTATAAATGGATTGTAGACTTTTTAGACCGTTCCAAGATTATCAGAAATGGTAATAATCACTCCAAACATTCGTCCATCAACACTTATATACGCCTAAAGATTGTTATTAATTTTGTCTATTGTTGTACTTTGTCCGTTGTTGTTTACGTACATGTGTATGATTGTGTTTCTTCTTTTGGTGATAAGTTTATTGTCAGATATGCTACTTACACGACTGTTGGTGGATCAATTACATGTGACAAGACATTATGCCGAAATGAAGTGCAACCAAACGTTAACTGTTGCTGTAAGAATAATTTAGAATTTAATGTTAACAAGACAAAGGAAGTGATGGTAGACTTTTGCAAGACCTAATCAAGTACTGTTTCCTTAGTTATAAAATGGCTCAGAAGTTGAAAGAGTGAAATAATTAACTTTAGTATTTCAGCCGATTGTGGGGTTTTAATACGGATTGTATTGCCACCGTTACTTTAGTTCTACCAGGGAGTGATTGAGGGGTGTCTTGACACAGTCAACCATTGTCTAGTGGGGCACTGCTGTTGATGACACGATCAGGAAGCGTCTCGGCCGAATCGTCGTTCATTTTGCAAGTATAAGATCACTGGATGTCAACTTCCAGCACTTGATGATTTGCTTCATTTTCGTGTCAAAAGGAGACCTCAGTGTATATAGTGGAGGACAAGTTTCATACGGCACGCGACCTCTTCCAGCCCATGCAGTCAATAGCCGATATCGTTTCAAAAATTTGGGCTCTAATAACCGCACACCAGTGAGTTTTTTCCACAGCTATCCGCATACTTAACGACACCACTTAACTCAATACGGGTGAGTCACAGTACACCTCCAAGAGTTTGCAACGCGTTGGCTAATCACAAGGCTCGAAATATGTCGACCCTTCCAAACGCGTACAGGCCGACAGATTTCGCGCACTGTGATTGGTCAATGCGTTGGGCAAACTTTTAGAGGCACACTATATGCCCGTATTGGTGATTTTTGTTTTTAAAAATGTGCTGCTTTACCGGTTAAGTCACACTTGGAGTATTTTTTATTATCCATAGATGCTTATCTATATTGTATATCTTTCTGAATCGTTATTATACATTAAATGTATGTAATTTTTGTATCATTTTGCAATAAAATTTTGATATTGCAAAAGTTTCAGATTTTAAGACGTGCAAAAGCGAAAAGCATTTCTCAGAGAAGTAACAATAAATCTACGGAAGCGTATTGCTGCAATTATTTCATCTCGGTTTAAACGACAGGGTTATCCATTTTAAGGACTTAGTTATCAAAATATCGGTGTTACTTTTGACACCATCCAATGCATTGTGGTCCTCTGCTAAAAAAAAACCCAAAGGGCTGTTACTAACAGCAGAGGTTTTGCAGTGCACGGCTTAGCATCATCACCACACAATGGAAGGCTACCGAGGACTATCCAGACCAAATGTGGGGTCTGTAATAGCTGACACTGGGCCCAATTGGCCCAAGGACCAAAGGGGCGGATCCAGAAATTCCCAAGGGGGGGGGGGTGAGTGATCCAGGAAATCCGAAGGGGGGGGGGTTGAACTAAACCAGCAGCTTATGCTCTCACGGTCTCGTTCACATTGTCCTTGTGTTTTTGTGTTGGTCGGTCCATGTCCATTGCAAGCCACAAGCCAAGCCTATTTATAGGCCTATGTTAGTCATTTACAACTTTTCATTGTTTATCAACTCATTTATTTACTTCTCTGTATAATTCCATGCTTGTTTTTCTCACTTTGCCGTGGAAGTAAATGCGAGTTTGAGTGGAAGTGAGTTTTTGAAAGAATATACTCACTGTAAGCCAGCAGCATCAGGAGCACTACCAGCCCTAACAGCTTGTCAAGCTTCATCCTCGTCATCTTGGCGACTAAGTCGGTCGCCAACGACTAATCTGTAGAGAAGTTCTGGTGTGCGACCAGCGCGTTCTATTTCTTGCCTCGCTGCGTTGAACCGATCGATCCGATTCACGATCTGCGGCAAAACTCGATCAAAAATGCCCAGTCGGCAGCAACGGGCTTATTCATCCGACCCGCTCTCCGAACCGACTATTTTGGCGTTATGAGGAGGTTTCCGAAAGTTGAGTGATGCCGTCAGCAAGTGACTGCCAGTCTCTTAACGTTGCAACATGTTTTTCTCACTGGTGGTTGAAAGCCCCTACCACGGAGAATAACAAAAAAGTTGCGCACAGAACCTCTAGGAAAAGTCAAGTGTGTCGGCTGGCGGCGTGTTGGTACCGCACCGTTACCCGCTGAGGTGATAAGAAATGAGATACGCCCCCTTCAAGGCACGACCTTTAAAAAAATCACCCCGATGTATTTGACATTAGTGGTGGAAAAATCACTCAATCAAAAAGACCTCCTATCTCCCACTGAAATGGAATGGTCCAGTTTCGAATCATTTCATAAAACTTTTGGAATAAAGGCCTAAATTCTTACGACTGTTTACTGACATCTTTGCACTTTACACAGGCCCCATGCTATTTTACAGACACTTAGAAACCATTTTCAAAATGGTAAAATGCACTGTCCTAAAAGCATTCAATGCATTAAGATTCGTCCATTGCTTGAAAAAGGGTGAACTCAGTCTGTGTCTCTGAAATCTTAATTTATCGACAAGTCACCCAGCTCTGGTGACCTTTATGGAAGACGTGAGCACAGGTTGCAGGGCTACTTGTCCAATATCAAACACACTGTGTACATACGAACTTTAAACGCAATTATCGGCAACTACTCTTCTTCAGTTTATCAGCGATCAACGCACGCAAACCCGACACTGAACAGCTGAACAGCACTGAACTTTAGCATAAATTAAAAACAGATAACAAATAAATTAATAAATCAGCAAAATAATTACGTATCCGATGTAGCTAGAGAGGTGGAGACAGGCACAGCGGCGATATCACGCCTCCCAGCTTACGCAATATTCTTGTTCATCCTTGCCGCTCCTGGTACACAGTGGCACTTAGCCCAGGGGCGGGACCCAATTAATTTGCTTTCGATTGATACCGTGCTTTCTGACGCCATGATGGTTGTTCCTCCACAATTCCAAGATTTGTGCAAAGATGCGCAATGGAAGACTTTGAGACGCCGGTGGCAGCAGACATGTCTTTATTATTATTTTGTTTTTAATAGTATTGTGCGGTAGCACCATAGCAGCACCATGGATCCAACTGGCGCGGTAACCACCAGTTAGATCCAGAGTTAGAATCCTCTCCACACCTCACTGCCCTCTCAACACCATGTAAGCTGCTTCATTACTGGACCCTCTGCCGTCTCCTGACGACAGACAGAGCACTGTCCGAAACGCTGAGTACCACCGGTTCTTTTCAAAACCTGACGGGTGCACCCTCGTATTTAGGCTAGGATATCCGCCGAGCTCATTAATAAAAGTTATACACTCAAAATATTCTATATTAGAGGGTCCTGAGAGCCATGGAACTGGAGAATTGAAGAAATATGAGACTGAATCCCTGGGCCGGACTCAGGCTTCCAATTCTGAGCAATTTGGATGCAATTGGGTTTGAAAGTGGCACTATTTGAGCCATTTTGCAGAGGGATGGTTCTTTAAAATGGTTGCTTTTCTGGACAGGGACATTTTCTGCAGTTTAGGGGTGGCCTGTTTCTGGTGAAAATTTCTCAAAAATTCACTGGTCAACCCCCCGAAAATTGAAAGGAAAATGAAAGAGGACATGTGGAACATCATTTTTCTGTGCAGCCTGAACACCTGTGAGAATTTTATTTTTAAAATATTTGTGAAGTATGGGGATTTATCACTGCTGTCTATGGGAATTTATTTCTAGTGGTGCACCCTGACATGCGTAAAGAAAGACCGATGTATTCATAGTGCTACAGCAAACCCATGTAGTTTAGTATTGCACGTATTCAGAACTAAGCATGCATACTTTCAGAACAAGGACCAGTATCATGTTTGCCGCCACCAAGCGTCTCAAAGTCTCCCACATGTGAAATAAAATAACCAAACTTATTTATCCGCGACGAGCAGGAACAAAAGAAATTGATAACCCTTTACGCATTCACTGCATACGCCCACGTTTATGAGAATTTAACGCAGAGCACACTGAGTACCTGCAACGAATTTAGTCTGGAATGTACGGGAATGTATTGCTGCAAATGCGAAAAATATGTTATCTCGTTTAAACGACACATGTCGTTTACTAAACGAGATATCTAAATTCATGTCGTTTAAACGAGATACTAATGTCGCTTAAACGAGATAACTATGTCGTTTAAATGAGACAACTATGCCATTTAAACGTGATTACTATGCTGTAAAAACGTGATAAGTCATTAAAACAAATAAGTCGTTTAGGGGGTGCGACTTAGGCCCTAATCATGATCATTTTCTCTCAGCTTTTCTGGCGTTCAATTTTTTTCTTCATAAAATCCCATTTAATCGTTTTTGCTGGTCTCTAATCTAAGCAAGGTTTTTAGTGCTCTGCAGAAACCCTTATAATCGTACTTTTTTATTGTGCGTACCAGATCGCCGTGTCTTAGTATGGCCCCCTCCCATCGTAGTGTTCTTGGAACCAACCTGTGCATGTGGTATACACGTACTGATGTTCAATGTACAGTGCATGTACTGCAGTTTACCATTGAAACTGGTAACTCACATAAAGTAATACCGAAAGAAATGGTCTCCAGTTATTGTGTTTGGGGTTGTACAAGACAAAATGCAGATTCCAAAGAGAGAGGGATCTGGTTCTTCAGATTTGCTAAGTGCAGCAGAAAGCAGTGAAGCTGGCAAATAAGTGGTGTTGGAAAAGGCAGAGCCTATGTGTACATGATATTGGGGTGGATGGTACCCTGAAGGAATAAGCATCTTGATTATAAAACAGCACGAAAGGTGGGCGGCTTAGATACGACAATCTCGTCAGCACAGGAAAACTCACGATTATGAGGTCTTTTTACAGAGCACTAAAACTCCCGCTCAGATCTCCTTCCTCCATGATTTGATACCAACAGCAAAAACGATTGGAGTGGATGGGGTAGTCTCTAGAAACAACTGAACAAAGCCAGAGAATACAAAATATGGCCCGACGCTTTGATCCTAGCAGAATCTGTCTCAAAGAAAAAATGAAAAGAAAAGAAAATAGTCTTCAAAGTCGCACCCCCTGTACCTTTTCAACCGCCCTCTCACACGCCAAGGCCATTTGTGCGCATGCGTGCATAATTATATATGAATTTCTATCCTGCTGGGTGTATGTAAATGAGGAAATGTGCACAAATCAAGCAGGAGGTGGTAGCATATTTTGCCTTTTCTTTTGCGTTACTGACAATAACTTTACCATAAACTGTTCATTTATCTAAAACTTAACACAACCACTGATCTGAAATAAATTGCCGTAAAATGATGTATCGGTGATAATTACCGATAAATAGATAACCACACTGTGATCAAAGGAGGCTTAGCAAAGATAATTGTGTTTTATTCGTCTCTGAGCTGAAATGTATTTCATATTAAAGCATTGCTACTGGCCTGACAGAACTTAAAAATTCAGCATCCAAACTGACAGGGCTAACCGCACATTTTAAACCGTAGTTAGCTACTGGCCCCTGTGTAACAGGGACGGGGACCTGTCCAAGCCTGTATTAGCCCTCCTACCTTCGTGATGAGCAGAGCCAATTTGGCGCCAATTGCCATACTATATCGTTGTGCAGAAGTTAAAAAAAATCAAATTATTTGAATTTAGCGCGACTACAGCAGGGCGTACATGTATATAGCCCAGGTCTTAGTTAAAATCTATAAGAAAATGATAAAATACGTGGCTCCCATCCGTCAGTCCTTGTAAATGATACTACTTATTGTACAATGATGAAAAAGGAAGGTTGGAATTTTTTTTTTGGGGGGGGGGATTGTTTTGCAAAACTAACTGGATACCACGATTTCAGGATGCTGCGAATGACAATTTAGGCTAGGCCGCGTGCAATAAAGGCATATTGTCAGTCGACGAAAAACTTGTTCGTGCATTTAAAACCAACCAATTGATCTACTGAACCCAATAATTATAGGTTTGGCAATTCAGGCGTGGATTACGGATAAGAGTAATACCCGTTTTTCAGGTTTGCTGAGGTAGTTGCAGTTGGTTTCATTTCATCCGTAAATGTACAGCACTACTCGCACAACATGCACACATTTTCCCCCACGTGCTGGAAATGGCCAAACCCAAATATGGATTGGCAGGGGGGGGGCAACAGAGGCCACCCCCCAAAAAAGGCACGGTGAGGATATTTAATCAATAGGAGTGGACATTATGAGTCATTAATGGAGGTTGTTTTGTATGGGGAGAGCTATTTTGTTCAGGAAACTGTTTCTGAGCAGCTCTTTTAACTGTGACTGGTGCAATTAGTTAATGCGGCAAAACTGCACCATGGGATGTTGCTTGTTTTGCGCCCCCCCCCCCGTCAGATGTATATCAAACACCTTTTGGTTTCAATTCAGCTAGATATCACCTCTGGGTGATATTCTCCACCACAGACCATGCCCTGACTCCAGGGGTTCTTGAGTCACTGGAAACCCCACTACCCACTTTGCTCTTCAATGTTTAACAACTGGGAATAAAAACATAGTTTGCAAAAATGACAAATACTGACGCTAGTGTGAAGGTTAACACATTTCTTAAACATGGCATATGGAATAAAATATAAAAATATGAGATAGTACTCTCATCTCACTAATAACTCTAAAATTGTTTTCCAGATGTATTTTTGCGTTGGGGAGATGTTAATTTAAATAATGGGTTTTGCCCTTACCCAACGTGCATATTGATATACGAGTGGGACTCGAACCCACGATTCTCGATCAACGACCTTCTGCTCACTATTGCACCAGTTAGTGGAAGGTTGTGGGTTTGAGTCCCACCCGAGTAAGCTTGTGATTTTTTTGGCAAGCTCTCGAACAAGCACTGAGCATACAGTGTTTATCAATACATACATTGGGTAAGGGCAAAACCCGCTATTTAAATTAACTCTATACATGAATGTTGCATGTAATAAAAGAATAAATGTGACCTGCTGTCACCACAAAATGAGCTGAAAGTCAGAATTTTCAGAAACTGAGATGATATTTTGGAATTCAGCAGAAAGAGAGCTTTCCAATTGTGTGTACATAACACTTAGGGTAAAAGTACAAGGTGACAATGTGACAGTATTCTGGCAATTTGCGTCTTTGTTCCTGACATTGTTTCAACATTTCAGGTCAGGCATGAATACTATACTTTTGTTGTAATTGCTGAGAAAATGACATTTCTAAATAATGTGATTTTGCAAAATATTTGGAATTAAAAAGGAGACGGTTCACTCTTTCCGAAAATTGCAAAACCCAAAAATTGACCTTCACTTCAATATGACATCCAACCCTCAAAATGTAGGAAAAAGTGGGATGCGACTTAACTCTCATTTTGTCATGACAGGTCACAAATTAGTTATGTCTAGTTGTGTGTGTGCTGTTCACAACATGCTTTTACTAGGGACCCCTGACTTGACTCAAAGGTAATAGTCAGGAGGGAAGGAAGTTTTATGGCAGGAAAGTCCGACAGTTCTACAGGGGAATCTTAAAGAGGTGTTTGACTGGTTTCCTGAGGTTTAATACTGCAGCACATGTTGAGCAAAAACACTGCATGATGGTGGAAATTGAACGAAACTGACATTTACCACAATGATAAGCATGCACTTTACATAATTAATACTTCACCTGTTCTCATGCAAATATGACATGAGGCTTATTACACGATCCAGGAACATTTGGCACATTTTTTTTTTAAACAAATGCATAATTTCTTGTCTTTTGTATAAAATTTTCACACAATATTAAAACTTGATATACATTTGACATTAAAATTAACTAAACTGAAGTAGACTAAAATTCTGACATTTAGGTAAAATATACAATATTTCTTGGACCACAATGATCTTGTGTACACGCTGCTTACCCTATCTAGTTTACTGAAGGACAGCGCAAGAAATCATCTACGACATTCAAAGGGGGATAAACAATTTTTGTGCATTACGATAATGCACTGTGGTGGCCTTGGGCCAAAATAGCAATGGCACTATTCAAAAACAAGGGAAAGTTATTTCAGTTTGCAACAGTGGTGCATCGTATGCTGTCAAGGTGATCGATAGGGTCACCAGGGTGATACCGGGCCTTTGACCAGGGGAAGGATCCTCTCCATGTAGTCATTCAAGAACATCCCCTGTGGATCCAGGCGTTGGCGGATCTCACAGAATGCCTCAAACTCTGGGTAGGCGACCTTGAGCTCTGATCCAGTCAGCTCGTGGGTCTGTGATGAAGGGGGTGCGTTGTAGACAAGAGGGAGACATGCTGATGCAATTGAGAATGAGGGCCTTATAGAGGGATCCCAATACGACGCTTTTAGTGTCGATCTGCGCACTTCCGCGTTTGAAAATGAGGCTGTGTGTATCAGCTTCAATTCTTAATACGATCAGACGATTGAAAATAAGGAGTCAAGACACAAAATACATAAAGGGATGTTAAATTCAGACTTTTCAAGCTGCAAATTTTTGTTGAAGAGTCTTTCAGGATGACCCAACACGTGAAATCCAAAGAAAAAACAATGGCAATTTACTGCAAACTAACGTACCTGCCATGGCCGTGTATCTTGTGCAGTGGACATGGTTTAAACTGAAGTGGTGTCACACTTACGAACCGCATACTGCATGTACTGTGTCGACTCTGCGGGCGCGCACGACGAAGTTCAACTCAGAGAACCTTGGTTTCGATGCGAATATGCGCAGACGGCGCTAATGTGAAATTCATCTATTGTGTTTTCATTCTACTTCTGTCACATCTTCAGCCAACGCAGCAGTAACCAGTTTGAAGTCGGCCCAGCACGATTTACATGTATGTACAGTAAACTCCGGCTAAGTCGGCACTCTTGGAACTCAAGAAGTTATAACGACTTACGCAAATGCCAGCTTGTGTTGCAAGTCATCATTTTGCCAACTTACACGTACACATGTATTGCCTGTGTAAATTATGATTCGTTGTACTAATTCAATGGCTTTTATTTACCATGGTTTATTTCTACCTCCATGGTCGATTTCAGCAAATTTGTTCTCAATTACTATCCTGCAAATTCATAAGTGATCATGTGCCCCTAAGGACGAAGCAAGCCACTGGCATATCTCATCACGACTCGACAGTGTAGTACGTATGTACATGTACAGTACATGTACGTGATACAGTTACTGTACAGAAAACATCCACATGTACACACACGCATTGGTTAAGTTCGTTCCATATTATAGTCTGGATACCAGACCCTATGATTCTGACTACCTCAATAAATCTTTATCAAGGGTCGTCTGGGAGTCTTTGGGCAGGGAACCAGACTACGTTCAATAAGGCGACCCCCAAAATGGATAGAGCGCATGCACGTAGCACTAGAGGGGTAACTGGTGCATGTATTGATGTACTCATGCTGGCCGCGCACATACTGGACCTGTCACTCGACACTTCTTGGCAACCGCGGTGAAGGAAACTGATACAGAAGCATGACTTTTAAAATGCTGACTTACACAAAGGAATTTTTGTGGTTTTGTGGAAAAGGGACCGAGAAAAACATGCCGTCATATACAAAATGATTACTAATAAACGCCGACTTAGAAATGAATTTTTCAATGGAAATGCATTACAGACGATCGGGACTTTTGTCAAACGGCCGACTTGGATGATATGACGGGTTACGCGATGTCCACTTAGTCGGAGTTTACTGTATGTTCAACCAGCTGGTACTCTGACATACTGCACACAAATGCATGCTTCAACCATTTGTGGTCCTTCACCCAGTTTACTCATTAGACACTTTCTGTATCAGTACTGGTACCTGCTTGTAACCACTCCATAATTTCCTAAGCCTTAACCCAGTATGGTCTTCCGCCCATGTTTACCCATTAGACACCTTTCTATATCAATACCAGTACCTGCTTGTACCCACTCCATTATTTCCTAAGCCTCAAGTCAGTGTGGCTATTTTCCTTGGCCTGGTGCCATCTGCTTACATGGCTGGTACCCTAGCACCCAGAGTGGTACACACATGGACACAAATGCATCCTTACCTTAGCCCAATGAGGCCTTCCTCCGACACTGCACATGATCCTCTCAAAGGCTGACCAGAACTCGTCATGTGGGATGAATTTTCCCAAAGGCCTAGGAAGGGATCGCAAAATGCCATCATTAAAAGTTAAAAAATATTACAATGTGATGTTGCCGTTGGTTGCTGTTGTTGGTTATATTGTGGTTGTTGTGTTCAGTGGTGTGAGTGGCCACTTAAAATAAAATATAAAATACATAGGGATAGCAAACAGCTGAATTATAAAAAGTTCCAATAGTATTGTACGGACCAGGTGTACAAAAAAATTGAAATTCAGGGTTAATAAAACTGAAAAAGCTGAAATCTGAAAAACTGAAATCAGCTAAAAAGCTGAATTCTCACACCCGCATGTTGCTGTTCTTGTCATTTTTGTTTTGTCTGATTTGTTGTTGTTTACTCAGCTGATAGTAAATAACACAAATACAATGATAAGATATTACATATTAAAACAGTGAACAGAAAAAGAAAAGGACATAAAGTAAAAAAACATGATTAGCCAAAATCGAAGGATTGAAGGGGGCAAGAGTTTTGGGATGCAGGAGAAGGGGATAAGGCATGGAGGGCAGAATGGAGAACAATTAGGCAAAAGAAATTGTTTTTATTTTCTCCTGCTGAAAAGAAACACCTCAATTGACTCGAGCTCACCTGTTCATGACTGTGTTGATGAAGCAGGTCTCCCTCCCGTAGGCGGGGCTTAGCATGATGTCATCCTCCTGGACAAATCGCAGGTCAACCCCAATGTGGACATAGACGCCTTTATTGGCAGCGAGCCAAGATTTCAACTCTCGCAACACTGCCGCAGTGTGACTTCTGTCAAAAGTCAAATGGGCAGAATTCAATTGGAAGAACATCGATGCTCTTTGCATGACCAACAAAAACGTATCCCACCTGCTCCTCACAGCTGTGGCCCCCATTAGATAGTTCAAATCTGCCCTGACCAGATGTCCAAATTCACACTTTGATGTTCAGGCCACACTGGCCACCTTGACCATGGTCAGATTTGTCAACCTTTCTATGAAATAAACAGAATACAAAAAAAACCTGGCCATTTCAAAAGTTTCTTGGGTATGCTGGACAAGTAACTGGTTAGGCTATCAATAGTGATAAAACATACAAGAGAGCGGAAAGACCTACATGTAACCATCGTTATCCGCCTTGAGCAGTTCACCCCCTTACTGGTTAATAAGAGCCATTTTTGGGGGGAGTGTTCACTTTGTTGTTAGCAATGCGACCACATCCCATGCTTTTCAGTTGTTTGAGAAATGCAAAATGAAGGAGCCTCCATTAATAGGGAAATTGTGCCCTCCCTTGGTACCGTTCAGGGTGAATACACTTAGCTGGAAAACTTTTTGAATCCATGCAGTTCCACTGGTCACTGGACAAACAGAAAACTGCCTTCTCTTGTCAGAAATTCACCTTTGAGTAAACACATTAATGAATGGGGTTTTTCCATTTGTCTTTAATTTAGATACTCATTTCCACAATCCCCATGGAAACGTTATGAAAGCTCAAAGGGATGAAAGTTGCAAAATGGTGCAGCAAATTTCAGGCCAACTCGTGAGCGGATGGGACAACGTGAATTTTGGAGTCTCTACACCACCAAGATATCAGACATTTTAGAGTTCACATCTGCACTTTTCACAAAAACCAAACTTCAGACAAGCCGTGAAATGAGAACTGCCATAGACCTGGGAATGGCCCACTCAGTGACATCGTGCTTGAAGCGGAACGAGATAGCAAAGTTTGCGTGGCTCATGGCAATGTCGTCACGGCAACCTGTGAAGCACCACTTGTAAAACAGCCTGTTAATGGATGGGATCAGCCCTGGCAGGAAGGAACTGAAAAAGAAAACAAAAATAGTGAAAACAAAAAAATTAAAGCGGCAAGTTTTCACAGCAGTATACTCACCGAAAAAGGGGCTAAAAATGGACATTATTTACAGGGAAGCCATTTTGATGTTGTTCCCAGAATTTATCATATTTGATGTAATCTGGTATGTAGCGGTGCCAGACTATTTCAGGCTCCAAGCTTCACTTTCAATGTTTCAATGTGGCTTAGAACAATTAGATACAACTTTTCACAAATTTTAAGCTATTCTACATATAAACTGGCATGCATTTGTAATAAACTTCTTTTTCATTGCTGTTATTTTTACACAGGCCGTGTCCGAAACAGGCTTCCAGAGCTACGGCTAGGTCTATTGTCTACGCATCTCCACGCATTTTTAATGGAGTGAAAACCTAGACCTAGCTCTAGACAAGAGATTCGGATGCAGCCTCAGGTTCCCACACTGAAAGGTAACCTCACTTTCAATTCAAGATGGCCGACACATGAATACAGGCTCAAGTTGCCCTGTGTCTCACCTGAGCCAGTACAGGAACTGCAGGGTGTAGAAACCGAGGAAGCAGTCACGAAACCAGTTGAAGCTGGACATGACCGGTTCCCGGGTACGGTCAGTCTGGCTCATTATGGCGCCCTCTGTGTGCGGGAACCATGTAACTTGGAAGAACTCGCTGCTTGCCACGTGGTTGTCCAGTTTATCCAGGACCTTGAAGGAAGAATTGGAACAACAGCAAAGAACATAAAAAACTGAAGCTGTGTCTGCAGTGAGCCTTTCTCCTCCAAAACAATAAGGGAATAAATATGTGTTTGGCTGGTCTTAAACATGTCGGCTCAGGAGAAATGGACACTTCTTATGGACACTTCAGCGTTTGTTCTCCTGAGCAAAGTTGTAAACATCAGTTTAAATCAGTTCTTTAATTCAGCTTTTAATGTACAATACCTCGTCCAAAGTGCAAGACATTTGCCTCTTGTGGAGTTTGAACTCTGGTTCGCACTGGATGGTTACCGTGACAATGACGCCCAAGCATCCAAGGCTGCAAAGCGCGGCACGGAACAGGTCCTCGTTCTCCATCCGGGAACATCGCAGGATCTCGCACTGTGCCGTTAGCAGCTCCAACTGAACAACCTACAGACAGTCAACTAATCAGGACCAATAGACTTCATTGATTTGCTAGCTTTATGTGGTTTGTCATGGTTTGAGTGCTGTAAGGTTGGTGGGGTTCTGTTGGGTTGATTTTGGTCAGGTTAAGTGAGTTGGCTAGGTCGACTTTGTCTTTGGGTGTCGCCGGGTTGGCTTGGGATGGGCCCGGCTGGGTTTGTTGGTTTAGGTTCATTGGCTTGGTTTTGGGGTCAGCTGGGTTGACTCCAGCTGGTTGGGTTCATTTTTGTTGATTAGTGTTGGGTTTAGGTTTAGATTATTTGAATAGGTTTTGCCGAGTCAGATTCACTGGGTCAGGATGGGATGGGATCTGGGTTAGATTTTGGGTAGAATAGGAAACTACATGGACGCCATGAAAGTGCACGAAAGAGCCCTTTCAGTGTAAACAATGATAGACTGTTTTAATGTGATGGTCATCTTGAATTAAAAACATGGGCATAAATCCTGGGGGAAGGATGAGGGTACATGTATACATTCGTGTCCGCTTAATGTTCGAAGTGAGGGGATCGGCCAGTGAATCACCCCCCCCAACTTTTTTGTTGTTAGCCCAAAAATAAAGTGGATTTTGGACTTGCCAATGATAATGCATTCAATTCAATTTTAAAAAGCCATGGTATTTGCCATCTTGATTGATGTAAGATTCTGCATGAATGTAACAGAATTACAGATGTACTATGAGCATCCACCTCTGTAAAAAGCATCAAAATAAAAGTTCAGACAAATTCATGCCAGATTTTGTTCACAATTATTTAAAATTTGTGATAAATTATACCTAAATTATTAAAAATGAGTACAAGTTTTCACTTTGGCAACCTGAGCGAAAGCATAAAAGCATCAAAATAAAAGTTCCTGCAAATTTATGACAGCTATTGTTCAGAATAATTAAAAATTAGTGACAAATTATATCTAATTGTTTTCAGCCACATTTAAAACAAACTATAGTGAGGTTTGGAACCCAAAATAGTCTGGCACCACTAAATATGACATTGGATACAATAAATTCGGGGAACAAAATGAAAATGGCTTACCTGTGATATAAGGTATGCCTTCATGGTTACCAACTTATTTTTGCATAGGGAGAAGCAGAGTTATGGGGGGAAGGGAGTATAATTACCGGTACCTGTTGTGCTTTGAACTGACCTGTGTTGCTAGGATACCATGCTTGGCTCCGGTACCATGAGTTCCTGTGCTAATTGCTCCAGCGACAGTAATATTTGACATGGCTGCAAGGCTACGGAAAATCACAAAGATGGAAAGTGTTAAAAAATCTCTTTATCAATCATTCTAGACTTCCGTACATCTGTTGATGTTAAGTGTGTAAGGGACATTTTTGTTGTGGTTAAAAACATGCATTCGAGACCAGACATGAGGTCCGTGTTGGTCTTAACTCTTAAGAGGTGTCGACTACTACACTGTGATGAGATTTTACACAATAATTCAACAAGAACCATTCAAACGTTACTGCATTGAGCCCGCACATGAAACTAATAGGCAATTCACCAGAAGAAAAGGTTCACACCCTAAATTGCTTTGTGTTTGTATATTTGCTTGAAATCCACTGTTGATCACATCTGTTCTGTGCCTCATAGTTTTGTCTTCTATGGTGAGTGTTGTTGGCTCCTAAACATTTCAGCCAAAAAGTAATAAAAAATGGAATCCACCCTAGTGGTCAATTTACACATATCTGTACAGCTGCACCAGAGCAAGTAGTTTGAATATGCTGCTATTCCCACATGGGGCCTGTTAAAACTCACTTGCTGAGAGCCATACCATACAAGGGGAGTATTTTGGTGTTAAGGTCTTCCATGATGCAGCCTCCCTCCACGGTGATCTGACACTTCTCCTTGTCCACCTGTCCATAATGGATACAAAGAAATGTGAAGCTGACCTCGGAATGCCTGCCAAATGCCAGAGCTCACCAACATTATCAGCGTAGCGCTATTTGAGGGCCAGGCCTGTGGACCGCTTGTTGTTGCGAGCCTACAGTGTATGTAATACCGATTTCTGTCTTCTGTCTGTCCGTCCGGCGGGTGTCTGTCCGTCCGCCTTCAAATGTTAAAGTTTTTCCTTGCAGGTCCATAGGTGTGCCATTGAGTGCTTGTTTGCTTCTTCTTGGAATACCATCATTATTTCCATGTACATGTTATTTGTTAAATAGTTTCATCTGGCATTAATGCTTAGAATCTTATGAATTTAATGAAAGAATTACAAAAGTTGAATGTTAAAGTTTTTTAGTTGTATTGTGTACTTGCCCTGAAGTACATACACGTATGTACTGAGCACTCCTGTAATTTACATGTACATGTATGTATGTACATGTATGTATTGACAGTGTTCAGACACATACAAATGTACATGTACAGCATGTGGGGAAAATATAAGGGATGGGGGGACCCAAAGTGACAGATTGGGATGTTTGTTGGGGGAGGGGTACCTGTAGGAGAAGGATCATGGGGACGAAGTACACGTATGTAGAAAGTGGATGAAATGCTGGGTAAGGTTGGTGTAACGGCTGGGCTGGATAAGTGGGATGAAGGGACTACCAGAGCAGGAAGTGAGGGGAATGATGGGTGGGGGTGGAGTAGGAGATGGATAGGATGATTGGGAGGGGAAAGAGTAGGAGATGGATAGGATGATGGGGAGGGTGGGTTGAGTAGGAGATGGATATGATGATGGGGAGGGGGTTGAGTAGGAGATGGATAGGATGATGGGGACGGGGTAGAGTAGGAGATGGATAGGATGATGGGGAGGGGGTTGAGTAGGATATGGATAGGATGATGGGGAGGGGGTTTGAGTAGGAGATGGATAGGATGATGGGGAGGGGTGGAGTAAGAGATGGATAGGATGATGGGGAGGGGTGGAGTAAGAGATGGATAGGATGATGGGGAGGGGTGGAGTAAGAGATGGATAGGATGATGGGGGAGGGGTGGAGTAAGAGATGGATAGGATGATGGGGAGGGGGGTTGAGTAGGAGATGGATAGGATGATGGGGAGGGGCGCGAGTAGGAGATGGATAGGATGATGGGGAGGGGGGAGTAAGAGATGGATAGGATGATGGGGAGGGGGGAGTAAGAGATGGATAGGATGATGGGGAGGGGGTTAAGTAGGAGATGGATAGGATGATGGGGGAGGGGGGGTTGAGTAGGAGATGGATAGGATGATGGGGAGGGTGGAGTAGGAGATGGATAGGATGATGGGGAGGAGGGAGTAAGAGATGGATAGGATGATGGGGAGGAGGGAGTAAGAGATGGATAGGATGATGGGGAGGAGGGAGTAAGAGATGGATAGGATGATGGGGAGGGGGGAGTAAGAGATGGATAGGATGATGGGGAGGAGGGGAGTAAGAGATGGATAGGATGATGGGGAGGAGGGAGTAAGAGATGGATAGGATGATGGGGAGGAGGGAGTAAGAGATGGATAGGATGATGGGGAGGGGGTTGAGTAGGAGATGGATAGGATGATGGGGAGGGGCGGAGTAGGAGATGGATAGGATGATGGGGAGGAGGGAGTAAGAGATGGATAGGATGATGGGGAGGAGGGAGTAAGAGATGGATAGGATGATGGGGAGGAGGGAGTAAGAGATGGATAGGATGATGGGGAGGAGGGAGTAAGAGATGGATAGGATGATGGGAGGGGGGAGTAAGAGATGGATAGGATGATGGGGAGGAGGGAGTAAGAGATGGATAGGATGATGGGGAGGAGGGAGTAAGAGATGGATAGGATGATGGGGAGGAGGGAGTAAGAGATGGATAGGATGATGGGGAGGGGGTTGAGTAGGAGATGGATAGGATGATGGGGAGGGGCGGAGTAGGAGATGGATAGGATGATGGGGAGGGGGGAGTAAGAGATGGATAGGATGATGGGGAGGAGGGAGTAAGAGATGGATAGGATGATGGGGAGGGGGTTGAGTAGGAGATGGATAGGATGATGGGGGAGGGGCGGAGTAGGAGATGGATAGGATGATGGGGAGGGGGGAGTAGAGATGGATAGGATGATGGGGGAGGAGGGAGTAAGAGATGGATAGGATGATGGGGAGGAGGGAGTAAGAGATGGATAGGATGATGGGGAGGAGGGAGTAAGAGATGGATAGGATGATGGGGAGGGGGGTTGAGTAGGAGATGGATAGGATGATGGGGACGGGGTAGAGTAGGAGATGGATAGGATGATGGGGAGGGGGTTGAGTAGGAGATGGATAGGATGATGGGGAGGGGGTTGAGTAGGAGATGGATAGGATGATGGGGAGGGGTGGAGTAAGAGATGGATAGGATGATGGGGAGGGGTGGAGTAAGAGATGGATAGGATGATGGGGAGGGGTGGAGTAAGAGATGGATAGGATGATGGGGAGGGGTGGAGTAAGAGATGGATAGGATGATGGGGAGGGGCGGAGTAGGAGATGGATAGGATGATGGGGAGGGGGGAGTAAGAGATGGATTGGATGATGGGGAGGGGGGGAGTAAGAGATGGATAGGATGATGGGGAGGGGGTTGAGTAGGAGATGGATAGGATGATGGGGGACGGGGGTAGAGTAGGAGATGGATAGGATGATGGGGAGGGGGTTGAGTAGGAGATGGATAGGATGATGGGGAGGGGCGGAGTAGGAGATGGATAGGATGATGGGGAGGGGGAGTAAGAGATGGATAGGATGATGGGGAGGAGGGAGTAAGAGATGGATAGGATGATGGGGAGGGGGTTGAGTAGGAGATGGATAGGATGATGGGGAGGGGCGGAGTAGGAGATGGATAGGATGATGGGGAGGGGGGAGTAAGAGATGGATAGGATGATGGGGGAGGAGGGAGTAAGAGATGGATAGGATGATGGGGAGGAGGGAGTAAGAGATGGATAGGATGATGGGGAGGAGGGAGTAAGAGATGGATAGGATGATGGGGAGGGGGTTGAGTAGGAGATGGATAGGATGATGGGGACGGGGTAGAGTAGGAGATGGATAGGATGATGGGGAGGGGGTTGAGTAGGAGATGGATAGGATGATGGGGAGGGGGTTGAGTAGGAGATGGATAGGATGATGGGGAGGGGTGGAGTAAGAGATGGATAGGATGATGGGGAGGGGGTGGAGTAAGAGATGGATAGGATGATGGGGAGGGGTGGAGTAAGAGATGGATAGGACGATGGGGAGGGGTGGAGTAAGAGATGGATAGGATGATGGGGAGGGGTGGAGTAAGAGATGGATAGGATGATGGGGAGGGGTGGAGTAAGAGATGGATAGGATGATGGGGAGGGGGTTGAGTAGGAGATGGATAGGATGATGGGGAGGGGCGGAGTAGGAGATGGATAGGATGCATGGGGAGGGGGGAGTAAGAGATGGATAGGATGATGGGGAGGGGGGAGTAAGAGATGGATAGGATGATGGGGAGGGGGTTGAGTAGGAGATGGATAGGATGATGGGGAGGGGGTTGAGTAGGAGATGGATAGGATGATGGGGAGGGGCGGAGTAGGAGATGGATAGGATGATGGGGAGGAGGGAGTAAGAGATGGATAGGATGATGGGGAGGAGGGAGTAAGAGATGGATAGGATGATGGGGAGGAGGGAGTAAGAGATGGATAGGATGATGGGGAGACGGAGTAAGAGATGGATAGGATGATGGGGAGGAGGGAGTAAGAGATGGATAGGATGATGGGGAGGAGGGAGTAAGAGATGGATAGGATGATGGGGAGGAGGGAGTAAGAGATGGATAGGATGATGGGGAGGGGGTGAGTTGGAGATGGATAGGATGATGGGGAGGGGCGGAGTAGGAGATGGATAGGATGATGGGGAGGAGGGAGTAAGAGATGGATAGGATGATGGGGAGGAGGGAGTAAGAGATGGATAGGATGATGGGGAGGAGGGAGTAAGAGATGGATAGGATGATGGGGAGGAGGGAGTAAGAGATGGATAGGATGATGGGGAGGGGGGAGTAAGAGATGGATAGGATGATGGGGAGGAGGGAGTAGAGATGGATAGGATGATGGGGAGGGGGTTGAGTAGGAGATGGATAGGATGATGGGGAGGGGCGGAGTAGGAGATGGATAGGATGATGGGGAGGGGGGAGTAAGAGATGGATAGGATGATGGGGAAGAGGGAGTAAGAGATGGATAGGATGATGGGGAGGAGGGAGTAAGAGATGGATAGGATGATGGGGAGGAGGGAGTAAGAGATGGATAGGATGATGGGGAGGGGGTTGAGTAGGAGATGGATAGGATGATGGGGAGGGGCGGAGTAGGAGATGGATAGGATGATGGGGAGGGGGGAGTAAGAGATGGATAGGATGATGGGGAGGAGGGAGTAAGAGATGGATAGGATGATGGGGAGGAGGGAGTAAGAGATGGATAGGATGATGGGGAGGAGGGAGTAAGAGATGGATAGGATGATGGGGAGGGGGTTGAGTAGGAGATGGATAGGATGATGGGGAGGAGGGAGTAGGAGATGGATAGGATGATGGGGAGGGGGTTGAGTAGGAGATGGATAGGATGATGGGGAGGGGCGGAGTAGGAGATGGATAGGATGATGGGGAGGGGGGAGTTAGAGATGGATAGGATGATGGGGAGGAGGGAGTAAGAGATGGATAGGATGATGGGGGAGGAGGGAGTAAGAGATGGATAGGATGATGGGGAGGAGGGAGTAAGAGATGGATAGGATGATGGGAGGGGGTTGAGTAGGAGATGGATAGGATGATGGGGAGGGGCGGAGTAGGAGATGGATAGGATGAAGGGGAGGGGGGAGTAAGAGATGGATAGGATGATGGGGAGGGGGTTGAGTAGCAGATGGATAGGATGATGGGGAGGAGGGAGTAGGAGATGGATAGGATGATGGGGAGGGGGTTGAGTAGGAGATGGATAGGATGATGGGGAGGGGCGGAGTAGGAGATGGATAGGATGATGGGGAGGGGGGAGTAAGAGATGGATAGGATGATGGGGAGGGGGGAGTAAGAGATGGATAGGATGATGGGGAGGGGGGAGTAGGAGATGGATAGGATGATGGGGAGGAGGGAGTAGGAGATGGATAGGATGATGGGGAGGAGGGAGTAAGAGATGGATAGGATGATGGGGAAGGGGTGAGTAGGAAATGGATGGGATGATGGGGTTGGATACAAAGTGCAGAGCTGTACATGTACCTGGTACTTCAGAGGAATTTTAATTATGCACCATCCATCATACTCACAAATGTACTACTTATATAATCATTTAGGTCTAGTCTAACAGTACATGTACGAGCTAGACCCACATTCCGCATAGTCATTCCTCTCCCCTGTTAAGCGCTGTGAGCCTTTGTACCTATATCTCCCTTGGTGGTAGTCTTTGTTGATTTACTTTAAATGACAGGCACCTTTCAACACACGTACACGGTCTGCACACAGCACTGACTAGTTTTTTTTTCTCCTAGGGTACAATGAATTGTATTGCTAAGGTCAATAAAATAGCTTGTACATCTAGCTGTATTGCAGTTGTATGTCAACCAAGTAAATCTTGTAAAAAAGTTTGATGAAGCTTTGTTAGTATTTACTTGTTTGATTTAGTAACTATATAACTTGGAGGTCTCTTTCCTGTTATTACAAGAAAGAAATTCAAATTCATAGCAAGCAGTGAGCCATGACGGCTTTGCCGTTCTAGTTTCTAGGTTGTAGAGGACACTGGTGCAAATGGCATACCATGGAGGAAGGAGCAACTGTGCCCAGGCCAGGCGCCTATGGAATACCGGTTTCACAAGGCATGTGCCTCGGGCCTATGGTGCCCAGGTACCTAAGGAATATGGTTCTTTGGTTCTACTAAACTATCGCATTTGCTACAAACTATTGGACAGAGAGAATTCTTTCAGACAATAGGTTGGAGTGTGTATAGGGATTGGACTTGTTGAGGGGGTACCCCTCTGCCCATTTCGTGCCAGGAATAAACAATGGTGTCCAGGGGCCTACACGTATGGAGCAATGGTGCCTAGGGGCCTACAGAACATGCCCAGGGGCCTACGGAACAATGGTGCCCAGGGACCTACGGAACAATGCATGGTACCTACATGCACATGTAGGGCCTAAGTAACAATGTTGCCATGGGGCTACGTTTAAGTTCAATGGTGCCAAGGGGCCTATGGAACAAACCCAGGAACCTTTTGAACAGTGCCTACTGAAATTATAGAACACTTAATTCGGCTCTCTAATTTTTCTACTTTGGTCAATTTCACGGGACCTCATGTCTTCCTGCCAGTTTTCAAACAGAGTGTGTAGTGAGACAGCCCCTTGAGCGTAGCTTTTTATATTGATGCTAAGCTATGAGTGACTGGTTTGGAGCTTTCCGTATCCTTATCTTTGAAAGTTCTTCTATGTGCCTATCCATGGGTGAATGTTGGTACTTTGTCCACCTGCAGTATTTTCATAGGGCGGCATATTTTTCACAGGCCCCTGAATTTTTTGTTGGAATTATAAGCACACAGCCTACTGTGCCTACAAGCTGGTCCTAAGTGAGTGGCTATTATATAACACCCGAGTATGAAGCACCGTCCAACCATCGGTGGGGTCATCAATCACAAGTCATTAATGTATTTGTTTGGTAGAATGTTGGCTGTCCGACATTCACCATTTAAGGAATGGTTATACCACGGACCATTTATCCAGGAATGTGCAACAGCGAGCGGCTCCAATGCAAACACATCATGTGCATCACTCAGCTTCAACTCATAGAACACAGCATTCAATCTGTCACCTTGTTGAATTATGCTTGCCTTTCCACTTACATGCACAAACACTAATTATTTACACTCCTGGGACAGATAATGTCACCGTGGGGGGGGGTGTCACAATTCATAAGGTAATAATCAGGGTGTGTTGCATCCCCCTACGCGTTCCCGTGTAAATCCATATTCTATAAACAATTACCAGCACTGCAGGACGACCTCCTGATAAAACAAGAAATACATTACACACCTCGATGACGTGATTGAAGTTCTTCATGTTGATCATGTAGCCGTCGGTCATCGCGATGTTGGACGGCGAGTGGAACTGGCCGCTCATTCTCACGCGCTTGCTGGCCTTACGCGCCGACTCCAAAATCTGTGCCATCCAAGAAAAGCATTACTGTACAATTTGAAGTCCACTACCTAAATTATATTACCTAAACAAAGTTTTTTGTACTGGCCCCCCTTTTCTGACTTGGGGGTTATGATTGGGCCCCCACTCTTGGCAAGTCCTTGATGGTCTGGCAAATGCCCCCTTTCCTCCAAAGTTTGCAAACCTTTCTGTCCACCTGTTGATCATTACCATCTTTAATTTGATGGACTGATTGTCTGTAAATTTACAAAATGCGAACTGGGAAAACCGATCAGAAGTTGCCAAAATCATTTTGGAGATAATGGCAATGTAGTTTTCAATCTTTTTTGACAATTCGAGATCTTTTACCATTTCAGTGGTTAATATCCAAATAATTCTTTGTTTGATGCAAGGAAACTTAACTTTTCAATCCTTCACGTCGGTCAGTTTGGGGTAATTTCAATAGAATATTTACTCGGAACTTTGAAACTTAATTTCTCAAAATTAAGTCAGCTGGTTTTAATAACTTCCTGAGAGCATAGACAACTTATTGGTACATGTACAATTATGAATTTAACAGTTTTGAAAACAGAACAGCGCACAAGGTATTGATGTAAATACATTTGATGAATTTCCCCAGAATATTATCACACCAAAATTTCTGAAAATGAAGCAAGTCAAATATGTGTAGTTGAGGTAAGTCGATCACGAGCATAAAAAGCCCTTGAGGTTGGCAATGGGCAACATTGGTAAAAAAAATTCAAAAAGTGTATAGTTTTGATCCATGTTCTGATAGAATAAAGTACATGTAATGCTTGACCAGTATATGCTGTGCAAACAAGTATCATGCGCACACCGAGTACCACGGCAAAAACCTTACAGGTCCACCTGTCCATCTGTGGTATAATAATATGAATGTGCTCTTCTGACATACATGTACATGTCGCAAGCCAAAAAATTGATTGGAAAATGGTTCTCAGTGATGTCCCTCCACTGGAATATGGAGAGAACCAGGGATGTACCGGCAGTTCTCAACACTGGAAAATATGGACACAAAACCTTTGTACATGTAGATCTGTTGATTGTACATGCACATGTAAGAAATAAATTTGGACAGTGACTAAAGTCCATCTATTCAGATTTTTCCTGACATTACAGAGTGTTATGTACATGTAGGGCGATCCAGGCATTTGTTGTACATTCATTTTGATGGGGTCAGGGTGTACATGTAGAACGTTCACTCAACTGTCTGTGGTGAACAGGTAACCTGCTTGCTAAATCCAAAATGGGAGGGAGATACCTTTTTATCCGGGGGCCCTGTTCAACGTGGACAGTGCCAGACAATATCAATCTCAGTGCCTGCGTGAGGTTAGGCAAATAAAAATGGTACAGCAACAAAAATGAACTACAAAGGTAGCACAATCCAGATCTGTTTTGCCATTGTCAGCTTTTTATAGCAAGGCCTTAAGAACTCACTCACCCAGTTCATTGAATGTCACATAATTCCAAAGCCAGAGTATTATCTTTTATTGTTATTTTACAGTAGTTGAGTACTTTCTGAGTACCTACGTTCTCCGCAAAATACTGAACTGGGTAAGAGGGAATAAAGCCTGGGTGCACAGGCATTTGATGGTACATGTGCAAAGGTAAGATTACAAAATAAATGTTAGACTTCAGACACTCCCAGTTGTGTAAAATTTAAGTTTTAAGGTGAAAAGTACTTGAAAAGTACTCGGCCAAGTACTTTCTGAGTACTTTTGTTCTAAAAAGTTAATTTTAATCAAACAGTGATGGTCTGAAGTCATTATGTTGTTTTGTAATCTTACCTTTATGCATGTACCTTAAAATGCCAATGTACTTAAGCTTTGTTCCCTCCTAACTAGTTAAATATTTGGTAGAGAACTTGGTTCTCAAAAAGTCCTCGACTACATCACTGTTATTTTAATTTCTGGTACTGACACCAAGGATTCCTTAACTGAGTGCCCTGGGCACTGTAAGCTCATAAGCCTGAAGGAATGCTGTAGAGAAGAGACAATGAGAATCAGTTACTGTTTTAGAGGTGGGAAGAAAACCCCAGAGAAATATTCTGGGAATAACCCACAGAATCAGGTTGAGGCAACCCAATTCCCGTGTGGACTGGGCCAGGAATCCAGGACCACGGAGGTGGAAGGCGAGGAATGAGCCGCTACACCAACCTGACCCCGCCACCATTGAAAGGATTTTGCTTTGGGGATTTTTACATGTATACCCTGATATTCTTTGGGCTATCTTGTATGATATGATATCTGCTTTTGATCAAATACCAAAAGCAGTTGTGCATAAACAAGGCAGATGTGAAATTACGATGGGACATCTATGTCCCGCCGTAATTTCACGCCATTTTCTCATATAAAAAGAACATCAATGGTGAGATGTAGGCTACTGTTGTATTTTATGAATGTTTTCAAGGAATCAATAAGATTAGGGTGCTCACATGTGAATGAATGCCGAAGTCCATGTGCCGATAATGCCAAAGGTATGGGAAGGCTGTGTCTCGTCCAGTGGACAAACTGCATGAGCCCATTTATTTCACACATCATAAGCACGCACCTGTTTGATTTCGTCAACAGAGCCAGGCTCAAAGTAGAGCTCAGGGGTACATGAGAAGGTTCCGGCCCACGTGCTGACTGTCTTCCCCTCCATTATGAATGATGCTTGCTCTGGAGCTCAATCTGAAGGAAAAAGGGAAGAAAAATCAACCCAATTTGTCCATCCTATGGCAAGGTCACTGCAATCAGCTACATGATGGTACATGTCCTTGTGTAATCATTTCATATATTATTTCGCAGAGTGCACACAAAGACAAACATACAAAACAATATGTTACAAACATTAAATACAGGCAAACAATAAACAGAACGGAGCATAAACCTGCCGGATCACTACAAGTGAACTTAATCACTATCAAGACGCTCTGTAAAGCAAGGAAACAATTAACCTGAACCAATAAACACAATGATGTAAAATTATGGCTTTAAAAAAACTACTCTTAGAGTCCTAGGCATAGATAATGGCATCTTGCTTTAACATGTATGTAAGTCCAGGTATAAAATCGAAGTAAGAAAAGTTCTTGTAAAGTATATAATTAAGTAAAATAAATACTGGACTGAGTATACACACACAAGTACTGTAATTAATACAAATTAAAAACAGATGAAAGAAGAGATACAAGTTAACTGAATTAATCAAGCAAGCTGAGTACACACTGAAAATGTGTGGATGCATGGCACAAAGCCAGATGTCCACAAGTCTGCACGTACTGAATAATCAGGGTGTATTACATGGTTACCACCAGTAATCATCAAATGTCCCCCTACACGTTATCACTACCAGTGTAAATTTATTCATATATTCTATAAACACTCCTAACCAATTGCAGCAAATATATATTCTGGTTTATTAACATCGAATATTTGAATAAAGTGGTCGGTTCCTAGAACCAAACCATTCAAATTTACAAAAAATACACATTTCATTTAAAACACTATAAATAATAACAAAATCAATAAAAAATTTGGACAGAAAAATGAACTACTTACTTGAAGTCAACGATTGTTGAGAGCCTGTTACGTTCAGTGTTGCAACGTGAGAACTAGCTACCCAGCAGCGTTATGGTTATACATACCATTCATGTACTGTGATAACTACTACCGGTACATGTACAAGTAGGTCTTGGCCTTTGGTCTGGCCTTACCCGACAGTCCCTACATGTAGACAGATCTGCCACCACAGCCCTTCGTGTGGGGCAAGATCTTGCCAGGGCTAAATCGACATTATATTGTTAAACTATAGCTACTGTACTGACAATGACTGACATTGACAATTGACATGATTCGACCATTTTCTGGCCGTTGTCACTCGTTTAATCAAAAGATCAAGATGTTGATAGCAGATACAATGAATTGCTCATAATGCTGACCTTCGACAGTTGCTACAATTTCCCCATCAAGGTCACTTTGGAGAGAAAATCCGCAAAGAAGAGGTACATGTACAATCACGGGAAGACGCGTACCAAAGATTGTATAGCGCCGCGCATCCATGTGGTGCATAAATGGGTTGGATTTCTTCGCGCGATCTCCTTATTATTTTGTGATTTCACGGGGTTAAGTTTGGGACCGGTAGTTTATTTCCAGTTCGGGAATTTTTTTACAAAAAGCCCTAAATTGCAGGCATATTTGGGAGAGAAGCGGAGACCTACATTCAGAATTGAGCTGAGCTCAATTTAAGGCCCATTATTTTGGGGGTATTTTCGGGGAAGGGCGAATGAAAGATTTTTTTTGTGCCTAACCCCCATAAAAATTGAAACGAAAAGTGATCTTCTGGCCAAAATCTTAATTTCCAGTTTAAAAAAAAAAAGGAAGTCCAATCACTTCCAAAGAGTGGCAGAGGGCGCTATTTCGGTCTGGTTTGCAAGGTTAATCTTTGGGCGGCAGCCCGAGTATCAGACAGGATGGCGGCGCCCATGGAAAGTGATAAAATGGGGCGCAATATCCCTTTTTTTAGTGCTTTCTTACATACGGAAGGACAAAATGAGCCTTTTCGTTTTTTGATAACTGCCTTTGGCAGTTATCAAAACAGTAAAGATTACAGCCACATATCTGAGGAATGTAAACCGAGTCTCTTTGGAGAGGCTTCAATTTCGACTACCGTGGCAGTCCTATACTGAAACTGAGGGCCTGAATTGTTTGTTCATAAAGTAAAAAGTTACCGGAAAATTCATAACTTCAAGATCCGACTGATGTAGACTTTTGACGTAACACCGTGAAAATAGTCAAGATTACGCCAATGCAGGCTTGATCTTGACCTGTAAGTGCATCATGTGATGATTTCCTTTTTGCAATCGACCAGTCACCGTACAGGAAACTGTGGTCCGTCATAGAGGGTATAATGAGTCTGAGAGTGAATCTGGGTATCGCAAGTACTGGTATACACTTTACAGTCGCGCCGAAGACAACCGTATCGCTGACAGAGGGTCCACATGCGTGTAGATCACGCATCACCACAAACGCAGCGAATGTTAATGTGGAAGGATGACCAACGTGATATGGTCCTTCCGAGTCAGATAGACCTATTTTGTTTGGGGGGGGGTTGTTTGTTTTTCTGTTCATTTTAATCACAACTTCTCACAGCATGAATACGCATGCATCTAAATGCCAGGTGGGTATATGCTTAAGATAAGCCTATAGTTATATTGCTTGTGAAATATTGACTAATTAACTTGGGACATTATTCATGAGTTTGGATACGTCAAGCACATCAGACTATACCCTCCTTAAACCTCATACACTTCCACTCTATTGCAACGTAAGCCTTCCTGACGCCTGCCGGTTACACCCATGGGATCTTTAATATTAGGCCTATGCATGCATTTAGTTGTTGCACCTCAAGTGCATCAGGTGGTAGTCACTTTTTGTTCATCATACCTTTTAAGCAGTATTACCATAAAGACTTACATACTTCAAACACCTCGAGTGCGGCGATCGGGAAATATTACACCATGTGTCGCAACTCAACCACATCGGGTATAATGATTAATGTTGTCCGTTACACCTAATGCGCATGAGGTACACTGCTTCTTTAAATCACCACCACATTTCCACGCGAGGTGCGGCGGGCAACAACATGGGCTGGCAACATAGAACATACTGCACCTCATGCGACCCCACCGTGAGGGGGTCAGCTCTAAGTCCGACGCCTCATAAATCCTACGCCTTATAGGTCCAACGCCTCATAAGTCCGACAAATGCGGCTAAAGGTTCCAACAGTTTTTCGGCCCATGGCATAGATCCAACGCCTCACAAAATCCGAAGCTTCGAGAGTCCGAGTTTTGATTTGACGCTAGTTAGGAGCGTATGAAGACGGCGCCAGGAACAAGACTGGTTCCAAGGTGTCAAGTATGGTTTACTACATGTATTTACGACACGCAGCGTCGCGTCGCGAGGGCCCGCACTCTTCCATGTTTCACAGTTAATCGGACTGAGGCCTCATATTAAGTCCGACACCTCGTTGGTCTGACGTCGGATTTATGAGGCGTCTGATCTTTGAGGCGTCAGAACTATGAGGCTGAAAACAAAAATTTCCCATAAACCCGACACCTCATTAATATTCCGACGCCTCATAAGTCCGAAAAATTCGGACTTTTGAGGCGTCAGACCAATGAGGCGCACGTCGGGCTTACGATACGCACTGTTTTAAACCAACAAGAGTGAAGCTGAAGTGCATGAGGTGTTAGGATCATTAACACATGTATCATGTGACACAATGGGTGTCAGTTGGCTTAACCTCGGGTGTATGTTCCCTTTCAGATGCCACCACAAGTGGCAGATTTGGACCACTTAAAGTCATTTTAGAGTCGAAAATACGAAGCAAACCTTACGCGGAATAGGCCCTGTAACGTGAAGACAATTGGAGAAATGCGAAAATTAGAATGGCAAAGCCGTCATGGCTCGCTGCTTGTTATGAATTTGAATTTCTTTCTTGTAATAACAGGAAAGAGACATCCAATTTATACAAATATGATTACTAAATTAATAAAAGGAAATACGAACGAAGCCTCATCAATATTTTTTACTAGATTGGTTGACATACGACTGTAATACCCATGTACAAGCTATTTCATCGACCTTAGCAATGCAATTCATAGTACTCTAGAAGAAAAAAAACCTATTCAGTGCTTTGTGCAGACTGTGTGTTGAAAGGCACCTGTCATTTAAAAGTAAATCAACAAAGACCACCACAAATGGAGGTACCGGTACAAAGGCTTCACAGTTCTTTACAGGAGAGAGGAATGCCTGTAGAAAGTGGGTCTAGCTAGTACAGACAGACTAGACCTGGATGTTTATTTAAGCAGTGCATTTGTGAATTTGATTGATGGTAGATAATTAAAATTCCTCTAAAGTACATAGTTCTGCACTTTGTATCCAACCCCATCATCCCAATCCATTTCCTACTCCGCCCCTCCCCATCATCCTATCCATCTCCTATACTCATCATTCCCTTCACTTCTTACTCTGACTGTCACACCATCCCACTAACCCAGCCCAACCATTACACAAACGTTATCCAGCATTTCATCCACTTTCTACATAGTTTTTACATCTTCTTTGTCCCCATGATCATACCCCAACAACATACTTGGAGTACCCCACCCCTTACATTTTCCCACATGCTGTACATGTACATTTGTCTATGCATACATATATGTACATTACAGGAGTGGTCAATGCTTACGTGTATGGACTCTATG
The DNA here is from genome assembly GCF_054643075.1 of Acanthaster planci. NCBI lineage: Eukaryota > Metazoa > Echinodermata > Asteroidea > Valvatida > Acanthasteridae > Acanthaster > Acanthaster planci. The sequence goes on along the minus strand of NC_141797.1, from coordinate 6,738,847 downwards.
TACTACAGAGTAAGTACACAATACACTACACATTTTTTTCGGTAGCATTTGCGGTTTTAGAAACACAAAATATTATGCCCATCATAAAAATCTTTACGTGAATTTTTGGATTTAATTGTCTCAAAGTGGGGGTAAATGACTTCCTTTATGCCCTTTATCACTTCATGTAGCTTTATAGATGACTGTAGAACATTTCTTGTCCAGTTTAATAATGATAGTGATGATAATAAGTATTATTAACAACAATAAAATACGAAAATTAAGTAGATAAAGACACACATTTCTTGCTAACTTGAAACATAATGAAACAGTGGTTGCCCTATTCACACACACAACCTTGGTCTGAGCTGATAAAGCTGTATTTCGGCTTGGGTTGATATTTTCCTCCCTAAACTTGTCCGACAAGCCTATTAATTAACTGTGTAGATTTCAATCTACACAAATGCTTTCTAAGACTTAACCAAGATTCAACCACGTTTTATTTTCTCCTGAGGCTTTCAGCCACCGCCTGACCAAATTATTGTTGTGGGCTGATAGCAGACATACTGAGGTAGGATTACAAGGCTGGGGCTGGCTAATGGATTTTCCAGGTCACAGAAATGCCAAATATTAGTTTTGCTGTAGATTAAGATCTACCTGGTCATAGTGTCCAGGGTTTTAAATAAATTCATAAATTTCTAAGCATTAATGCTGTATGAGGCTATTTACATATTGACGGATTCCAAGAAGAAGCAGACAAGCACTCAATGGCACATTTTAACACCTATGGACCTGCAAGGAAAAACTTTAACATTTGAAGGCGGACGGCCGAACAGACAGACGGACGAACAGAAGAGGGAAATCGATATTACATGGGCTCGCACAGTTGCTTCGCGGCCCGCCAAAAAGGAAGCACTGAACCAGAACCTTTGCCTTCTTTCGCGGATAATTTCCCATCGACAGCAAATAGGGAAATGAAACTCACATCAATCGATAGAGCAATATGTACCCTTTCAGGTGCCACCACTATTGCCTGCTTTTCACAATTTTCGGTTCTTTAAGGGTCGAAAATACCCAGCAAACTTTGCGCAGGAATAGTCAATCTTACGTGAGGACAAGCTGAGAATTGCAGAAAATATGAAACAGTAGGACAGGAACGCTTCCCTTCTCTCGAAAAGTATCTTGTAACTAAAAGCAAACTTTGGAAATGAAACTTACCTCAATAGATACAGGAAGACATTAACTTTCAGATGCCATCACGATTGCCAGATGTGGACCATTTTATGTCCTTTTAGGGTAAAAAAAAACAAAGTCAACTTTGCTCGGGGAAAGGCCCTCTAACGCATAGACAAATCCAGAAATGGACAGAAAAAAGAAACAGTGAACGAGGAAAAATATGGAAATAAAACTCACATCGATCGACAGCGGAAAAGACGCCCTTTTAGATGCCACCATGATTGCCAGATTTAGACCAGCCCTTTTAGGGTCGAAAATACGAAGCCAGTTTTCCGCGGGAATAATCAACCTAACGCGATGGGAGGCTGAGAAAGGCAGAAAATATGAAGCACTATTCCCTTCTTTGACAATAATTCCTTAAGTAAAGTAAATGTGGAAATGAAACTCAAATTAATCGATTGAGGAAAATGTGCCCGAGATTGTCAGATTCGGACCATTTTCCTTCGTTTTAGGGTCGGAAATACGAAGCCAGTTGTGCGCGGGAAAAGTCAATGTTACGCGAGGAGATGCAGAGAATTGCAGAAATTATGAGGCACCAAGACAAGAACGAATTCCTCCTTTCGACGATAATTCCTGAACTAAAGTAAATATGAAAGTGAAACTCACACCAATCGATAGAAAGACATATGACCTTTCAGATGCTACCTTAAGTTTGGAAATACCGAAGCCAGCTTAGAGCGAGAATGTTCAGTCTAACGCGATAAGAGGCTAAGAAATTCAGAAATTAAAAAGCACGAGAACAAGAGCTACTCCTTTCTTTTGAAAATAATTCCTGAACTAAAGTAAATATGGCACTGAAACTCACATCAATCGATGGAGGAACAAGTGTTCTTTTAGATGAAAACTTGATTGGCAGATTTGGACCTTTTTCAAACCTTTTGGGTCGGAAATACTTAGCCAGCTTTGCGCGAGAATAGTCAATCTAACTCGATGAGAGGCTGAGCAAGGCGGAAATTATAAAACACTAGAACAAGAACTACTCCCTTCTTTTGACTACCATTCCTGAACTAAAGTAAACATGCCCTTTCAGATGCCAGCTTTGTTGCCAGATGTGGACCATTTTCAGTCTGTTTACTTTCGGAAATACTTAGCCAGCTTTGCGCGGGAATATTCAATCTTACGCATTAAAAGGCTGAGAAATGCAGTAATTATGAATCACGAGGCCAAGAACTACTCCTTTCTCTTGAAGACAATTCCTGAACTCAATTAAATATGGAACTGAAACTCACATCACTCGATAGAGGAACATGTGCCCTTTGAGATGCCAGCTTGATTGCCTGATTTGAACCATTTGCAGGCGTTTGAGGGTCAGAAATGTGAAGCCAGCTTTGGCGGGAATATTCAATCTAACGTATTGAGAGGCTGAAAATGCGGAAATTAAGAAGCACTAGAACAAGAACTACTTCCTTCTTTTGACGACATTTCCTGAAGTAAGGTAAATATGGAACTGGAACTCACATCAATGGATGGAAAAACATGTGCCCGTTCAGATGCCACCTTGATTGCCAGATCTGGACCATTTCAGTCCTTTCACTGTCGAAACTACTTAGCCAGCTTTGCGCAAGAATAGTCAATCTAACGCGATTAGAGGCTGAGAAAGGCGGAAATTATGAAGCACTAGAACAAGAACTATTCCCTTCTTTCGACAATAATTCCTGACCTAAAGTAAATATGAAACTGAAACTCATATCAATGGAAAGAAAAATATTTGCCCTTTCAGATGCTACCTTGATTTCCAGATTTGGACCATTGTGAAGCATTTGAGGGTCGGAAATGTGAAGCCAGGTTTGCGTGGAAATATTCAATCTAACGCATGGAGAGGCTGAGAAATGCAGAAATTATGAAGCACTAGAACAAAAACTACTCCCTTCTTTCGACGATAATTCCTGACCTAAAGTAAATATGGAACTGAAACTTATATCAAGGGATAGAGGAACATGTGCCCTTTCAGATGCCACCTTGATTGCCAGATTTGGATCATTTTCAGTCCTTTTAGGATCGGAAATGTGAAGCCAGGTTTGCATAGAAATATTCAATCTAACGCATGGAGAGGCTGAGAAATGCAGAAATTATGAAGCACTAGAACAAGAACTACTCCCTTCTTTCGACGATAATTCCTGACCTAAAGTAAATATGAAACTGAAACTCATATCAATGGATAGAGGAACATGTGCCCTTTCAGATGCCCAATTGATTGCGAGAGTTGGACCATTTTCAGTCCTATTAGGATCAGAAATACATAGCCAGCTTTGCGTGGGAATAATCAATCTAACGCATTGAGAAGCTGAGAAGTACTAGAACAAGAACTACTCCCTTCTTTCGACGATAATTCCTGACGTAAAGCAAATATGGAACTGAAACTTATATCAAGGGATAGGGAAACATGTGCCCTTTCAGATGCCACCATGATTGCCAGATTTGGACCATTTTCAGTCATTTTAGAATCGGACATACCTATCCAGCTTTGCGCGGGAATAATCAATCTAACGCATTGAGAGGCTGAGAAATGTAGAATTTATGAAGCACTAGAACAAGAACTACTCCCTTCTTTCGACCATAATTCCTGACCTAAAGTAAATATGGAACTGAAACTCACATCAATCGATAGAGGAACATGTGCCCTTTCAACTGCAACCTTGTTTGGCACATGTGGGCCATCTTCAGTCCTTTTAGAATCGGAAATACCTAGCCAGCTTTGCGCGGGAATAATCAATCTAACGCATTGAGAAGCTGAGAAATGCAGAAATTATGAAGCACTAGAACAAGAACTACTCCCTTCTTTCGACGATAATTCCTGACCTAAAGTAAATATGGAACTGAAACTTATATCAAGGGATAGAGGAACATGTGCCCTTTCAGATGCCACCTTGATTGCCAGATTTGGACCATTTTCAGTCCTTTTAGGATCGGAAATACCTAGCCAGCTTTGCGCGGGAATAATCAATCTAACGCATTGAGAAGCTGAGAAATGCAGAAATTATGAAGCACTAGAACAAGAACTACTCCCTTCTTTCGACGATAATTCCTGACCTAAAGTAGATATGGAACTGACACTCATATCAATCGATAGATTAACATGTGTCCTTTCAGCTGCAACCTTGTGTGGCACATTTGGACCGTTTTCAGTCCTTTTAGAATCGGAAATACCTAGCCAGCTTTGCGCAGGAATAATCAATCTAACGCATTGAGAAGCTGAGAAATGCAGAAATTATGAAGCACTAGAACAAGAACTACTCCCTTCTTTCGACGATAATTCCTGACCTAAAGTAAATATGGAACTGAAACTCATATCAATCGATAGAGGAACATGTGCCCTTTCAGATGCCACCTTGATTGCCAGATTTGGACCGTTTTCAGTCCTTTTAGAATCGGAAATACATAGCCAGCTTTGCGCGGGAATAATCAATCTAACGCATTGAGAGGCTGAGAAATGCAGAAATCATGAAGCACTAGAACAAGAATTACTCGGTTCTTTCGACCATAATTTCTGACCTAAAGTAAATATGGAACTGAAACTTATATCAAGGGATAGGGAAACATGTGCCCTTTCAGATGCCACCATGATTGCCAGATTTGGACCATTTTCAGTCTTTTTAGGATTGGATATACCTAGCCAGCTTTGCAAAGGAATAATCAATCTAACCCATTGAGAAGCTGAGAAATGCAGAAATTATGAAGCACTTGAACAAGAACTACTTCCTGCTTTCGACGATAATTCCTGACCTAAAGCAAATATGGAACTGAAACTCACCTCAATCGATAGAGGAACATGTGCCCTTTTAGATGCCACTTTGATTGCCAGATGTGGATCATTTTCAGTCCTTTTAGGATCGGAAATACCTAGCCAGCTTTGTGCAGGAATAATCAATCTAACGCATAGAGAAGCTGAGAAATGCAGAAATTATGAAGCACTAGAACAAGAACTTCTCCCTTCTTTCGACAATAATTCCTGACCTAAAGTAAATATGGAACTGAAACTTATATCAAGGGATAGAGGAACATGTGCCCTTTCAGATGCCACCTTGATTGCCAGATTTGGACCATTTTCGGTCTTTTTAGGATCGGATATACCTAGCCAGCTTTGCCCGGGAATAATCAATCTAACCCATTGAGAAGCTGAGAAATGCAGAAATTATGAAGCACTAGAACAAGAACTACTCCCTTCTTTCGACGATAATTCCTGACCTAAAGTAAATATGGAACTGAAACTCATATCAATGGATAGAGGAACATGTGCCCTTTCAGATGCCACCTTGATTGCCAGATTTGGACCATTTTCAGTCCTTTTAGGATCGGAAATACATAGCCAGATTTTTGCAGAAATGTTCAATGTGACGCATTGAGAAGCTGAGAAATGCAGAAATTATGAAGCACTAGAACAAGAACTACTCCCTTCTTTCGACGATAATTCCTGACCTAAAGCAAATATGGAACTGAAACTCACATCAATCGATAGAGGAACATGTGCCCTTTTAGATGCCACCTTGATTGCCAGATTTGGATCATTTTCAGTCCTTTTAGGATCGGAAATGCCTAGCCAGCTTTGCGCGGGAATAATCAATCTAACGCATAGAGGAGCTGAGAAATGCAGCAGAAATTATGAAGCACTAGAACAAGAACTATTCCCTTCTTTCGACAATAATTCCTGACCTAAAGTAAATATGAAACTGAAACTCATATCAATGGATAGAGGAACATGTGCCCTTTCAGATGCCACCTTGATTGCCAGATTTGGATCATTTTCAGTCCTTTTAGGATCGGAAATACCTAGCCAGCTTTGCGCGGGAATAATCAATCTAACGCATTGAGGAGCTGAGAAATGCAGAAATTATGAAGCACTAGAACAAGAACTTCTCCCTTCTTTCGACAATAATTCCTGACCTTAAGTAAATATGAAACTGAAACTCATATCAATGGATAGAGGAACATGTGCCCTTTCAGATGCCACCTTGATTGCCAGATTTGGATCATTTTCAATCCCCTTAGGCTCTGAAATACTTAGCAAGCTTTGCCCTGGAATAATCAATCTTACGCATTGAGAGG